>NC_056728.1:1480124454-1480191954 GCF_019279795.1 Protopterus annectens | reverse complement strand
AGTGTTACAACTCTTCCATCTCACACGTCTATATCTCTCAGCTGCTCTGTGTAATTATTACAGTCTACCATGTATGTAATGTAGATTATGTGGAAAACAAGCATTGTGTTTGTGCATTGTGCTTACAAGTTTAATACAAAACAATACAGGGACATATATTCATTTAGAACCGTTGTAAACTACTGGCAGCAGCACTATTTGTGAGAGGCTCGCTTATAAAACAGGATGCACCTAAGTAGTGCAGAGGAATTGGCTTTGCATGTATAGTATACAGCACTGCAGATATACATCCATAACCCATAGCCAACAAACAACAATGTAAAGAACTAACAGCTGCCTTTGGGTGTAAAACAGGTACATTTAAATCCCAGCCAATGCAGGGAATGGAATACTACCTGGATGGAGATGGGAGATATACTTGCTCTCCCAACACAACTAGAGACCTAGGATTCCTCTGTTGGGAATGATTTGGAAACATTATACTGCTGAAAGTATTGCATTGTAGTAACAGTTGCTCAAGGAATACATGTACAACTAAATATTACAATACTCTAGTAGTATTAGCTGTGGTGAATACTTGGCAGACACAAACCTACCTCCAGAGGAGTACTGTTTTTTGAGAAACTGCAGGAACTTTTTGGTTAAAGTGAACAGTTGTTCTGTGATTGTTGTGTCTTGATGCATCCGGATGTTCTACTAGAGAAAGAGGTCGACATGATGAGCAGAATGGAAGGAATGCACTGAATCAGTCCCCAATGATGATAAGCTTCTAAACTCAGAAGACTGACATGCCAAAAATACACATGGGGTCATACTGTTAAAGTGGCACAGCCAGCTATGTCAAATAGATAACCGGTTAAAACAGATGCCACATTATCCGAATGCATCTGGCTTCCTTTGCCATATAATACTCTAGCCTGCAGTTAAACAGTCACAAATATTCATAACCATTCACACCAAATTGATAGAATCCTTAAGTAAGGCGGGAGAGCCACAAGTAATGAGGCATGACAGTGGCTACAAATGACAGACGTTTAGACATCCATGGCAAAAATACAAGGGCTTCCACACCAAAGACAGCTATCCTAGTCATTGCCTCATGGCTGTGACATTGCCATGCCTAACAAAGCATGACTTTTCTGCATGCAGGTTTGTCCCACTAGGTCAATTCCCTATTTCACAAAATATCCAATGTGGCATTTATACAGACTATAGTACAGTTAGTTTACTGTTCTTGTACTACATTACATTTGATATTCATTTAAGCTCCAGCCATTTCAGGTACATCATTTCTAGGTTGAAAATCTCATTTGATAGTCAGAATTCCAGTGCAGCACTCACTTTTTACACTCATTATCTGTAATGGAATATGGACTTAACAACTGTTCTCAGGATAGAACCCATGACATCTTCGTCTTCATGACATAAATGTGTGTGTATTACTTGCTGATTCACCGACCCTGGTAACTTTAGTAGTTGTAGGTGACACCATGCTTTACAACAGTGTGCATACTGTCACTGGTGTTCTTTCTATATGGCTGCAGCAAAATTAGTTGCCTTGTCCTTGATGAGTGCAAAATACTCTGAGACAGGTACTAACACAAGGCAAGCACTTTCTGCCAGTGGTTTGAAACTTCAGTACTACATATCTAGTGACTTACTGCTGGGTAGGAATCAATCCTTGTGGTATGGTGTGTTGTAATAACATGGATATGTCTGCTATTAGTGTTGCTTTCAATCAATTAAGTAAATCTTATATGAATAAAGCTGACATAAAGGGTGACATTAGCACTGTGGTTAGCCAAATTTCTTGAGTAAATGAGTATGGTGTTTCATTTGTAAGTTATTTACAGGTAAGCAGCAGAAGGCATGTGTGATATGCACTGCTTGTAGAAGCATATTCATAATATAAACCACATCAGCATTCGTTAGTCACTGTGGGTCTTGAGGACCTATGCATGTGTGTGTTTTATGAAGTTAGGGCACAATGTGACTTAAGGGTGGTGCACTGCATCCTGTACCATGCAATCAGTATTGGTGAGGGGAGTACTGTAGAGCATAATGTAACAGCTTGGTACCTTAGAATGAGCACTATAAACCCAAAAATACACACACATCCATTGCAGTACTGGTATAGAGCAGGAACACAGATAGACATTGCATTTGAAGTAAGTGCTGAAACAAGAAAGTTTTACATGAGAGGTTCTGTAGGGCAGAAGTATTCAGTAAATGTCTATTGAGACCAGTGAGCTGACTTGTGTTGGGGTGAGGTAATTGACATAAAAATTGAAAAAGTGTCCAAAGGTGAGAGGCCGTTTTGCAGCTAATTTTATCCAAGGATACAGTCAATGAGAGTGAAGTTTATTTTGTCATCTACAGCAAAAAGGTTATTGCTGTTATCTTTTAAATGAAAGTCATTGTCCTAACCATACAAGCATGTATTGTTTATTCTTGAAGGACAACGTCTTGATCTGCACCTCTTGCATTGTATTTTACTGTGTGCTGTGCTGTTGTTTTTGAAATGTATTTTACTATATTTTTGCTGTTTCCTGCACATTCAGCCTAGCTTATACTTGGTTCAGATTTGCTTGACCCAGTCTGTTTTTACAGTTTCTGACCACTAATTCAGCTTTCCTCCACAAAAGAGGGCCTCCACCAACACCCTAGTGAGAGCACAGTGTAGCTAATGACCTAACTGAGTGGGGATTGTTGGGCCAGGGCCCAGTCTAGTGTGCTACTTTTGGTTATAGTGTTTGAAATCAGTTTAATTTTGTGATACTTGTTGCCCACGTTAGCACAGATTTGAGTAGCACGCACCACCCACATAACTGCGTGCTACCTCACAGTGAAGGGTACCATTGGCAGTTAGATAGATAATTTTCCATTAGTCAACTGTTTGCACTCCATCAGAGGTTTCTCGCTGTTGTGTTTCACTGTCCTGTTAGAGACTCAACTGATCCTCTCAGGTTTCACCATAAGTCTTACCTATAAAGCCCATCACAGTTTAGAACTTTTTCTTGTCCCTTAACCATATTTGGTCCTTCTATTCCCCTCCCTGTTACTGCCCACAGTACATCACCTAGAATCATGAATGGACAATTCCCCACCATTTCTCCAGCTAACTTGATTGACATGGGAATCCTGAGGCAATGTACCAATTGCCTCATGTACTCTGACAGCTCACCTCTCCTAATTCACACAGATTCAATATGTGACAGATGCATCTGTATTAAGAATCTAAAATCTAGGATCTCTTACTCACAGATCAGTATATAAGATACTAAGCAGTTTGTCATCTCACATACATCACCTTCTGCACCATCCATGCATACAACACCTAAACCTACATAGGCATAGGTTCTCACTAGAAGCCTATCTAAAGATCAGAAACCTCACAAACATAAACATACTTCACTTAATGCATTCCCAGCAAATCACAGTACACATAAAAATGCATGAACCAGTGTCTCACCAAACATGCCCCTAAGGCGAAACAGAAAATCAAATGTTTTGGACATAGGTGACTCCATTGTGAGACACACATATGTCCCACTCACCAGGTTGGATAAGAAAAATGTCACGGTCAGCTAACTGTCTGGTACCAAGATCCACTACATCACACATGCACTCAAGTCTCCCAAGAACAGGCACTGTTATGACTCTGTTATAGTCCATGTGGTGTGAACGTCTTGAGACATACCTCACTGGACTATATGAAGAAAGACATGACTGAGCTCTCTGATTTTGTGTCCCAGGTGGGTATGTCCCTAGCCTTAAGCAGCATTCTACCTTCACCTAGGATGATGCCTCAATACAGACAAAAAAATGATTGACATCATCAATTGGCTTAGTTTCTGGTGTTATTCTAAGGGGATCCAGCATCTGTCAGTCTGAGATGGTATGACTGATAGACCACGATGCTTTGCCAGAGATGGTATGCACCTGTCACCTCTGGGCTTTTGGCTACTGGCTAAGGCTCTTGCCTCCCACATAGTGCCTTTTTTAGGCAATGTCACGAAAGCAAAATTCCTGATGTAAAAATATGTTCAAAAAATAACCTTAAGGTTATGTTGCTAAATGCTAGGAGTCTAAATCTGAAACTGTGCTCACCAGAAGCAATCCTCACCTTTGAAGATGCAGACAGCTGTGCAGTCACAAAAACCAGGTTCAAGGCCACAGAGAGCACCCCGGCCATGCCAGGGTATAACACCTTTAACACATTCAGATTACAAAATGAAAACATGAAAACCAAAGGAGAAGTATCAGTATCCATCAAAGTTAAATACACCTCCAGATTACTTAAACAGAATGATTCTGTAGCGTTACGCCATGTGCAAATAACTATAGGAAAGGCCCCTCTCCGTGTTATCATCAGCTATAGATCCCCCTCCATGAGCCATGATATCCACACTGCCTACTTGGATATACTTCAGTCGCTCAAAATTCAACCAAACACCCTGGTTATGGATAACTTTAACTACCTGTCCACAGATTGGGTAAATTATACATGTACAAACACACTCGCCCAAAGGTTGTTGGACTTTGTTAACTCAATTACCTTGGATCAGATAGTTGACACTTCTACAAGGGGCCCAAGCATTCTAGATTTGGTACTCATCAGCATGGTAGAATAATGCATCATCACAAGTGTGCGACCCTTCCTGGTGAAGTCTGATCATGAATCAGTTTCTTACAAAGTAATGATAGCATCAGATGACCCCTCTTAGGAGAAATTGGGCTTAAACCCTTCTCCAAAGCTAATTACAGCCTCTTATGAGACGGCATTAATAACTTCATGTCCCCACTGATGGCAAGGACACCTATACTGGGATATACACCAATGCATTGTAAAAACATCTATACAATTGTATTGACTCAGCTGTTCCTGAAAGGACCAAAGCAAGATCCTCAAGAAAATGCAAGCCTGCCTGGTGGACATCTACCATAAATAGGTTATATAATAAGAGGAAGAAGATGCTGTCTAAGAGCAAAAAAGGAAAGATTTCAGAATTGGAAGCACACCCTTCTCATCTTGAACAAGCAAATAAGGCATCTAAGGCTAACTACAAATCTAGATTAGCATCCCTAGCTAGGGATAACCATAAAGCATTCTTTAGCTACATGTAAAACCTTAAAGGAAAAGCCCAGATGTGTGCTGAACTGGTAATGAATGTTACCATATATACTGAACCAGTGGAAATAGCCAACCTGCTAGCAGACAGGTTCAGTGAAAACTTCTCCCTCCAATCCCCACCACATAAACCCCAAAACATGCCTGCCACCTACTGTCCACCTAGTATCTCTAAAGAGCATGGCTTAACTGCTCTCTCCAAGACCCAAAGCACAGCCTCTATGGGGCCTGAAAACATCCCAGGCTGCATTCTCAATGGTTTAAAACAAGAGTTAACAACATCACTGGTTACTCTTTTCAACCACAGCCTAAGCGCTGGTTTTATCCCTGCTGAATGGAAACAGCTACCAATAAACCCCTTGCACAATGGGGGTGCATCCACTGACCATGGGAACTACAGACACATTAGCCTAACTAGCCTTATTTGCAAGGCCATGGAGAAAATCATTATTTTACCAACAAGGATATAGGAGACCTTCAAATACTTGAACTGCCCTAGTTTGGTTTTATTAAAGGGAGATCCCACCTGTTGAACCTGGTGGACTTCTTTGAGACTGTCACCAAAGCCCTGGATGAAGGCAAATCTGTGTATAGGGCCTACCTAGATTTGGTCAAGGCCTTTGACACATCCCCCACTCAGCCATCATTAAAAGGTCACCCAGCAAACTGGCTCACGGACACAAAACATACAGTCAGAATTGAGGACTCCACCTTTACCAGCAGACTTGTTAACTGGGGTGTTTCACACAGGGATCAGTGCTGGGGCCTCTATTGTTAGGAATCTATTTGTCAGAAGTACAGGCAAAAACAAAAGGTCTGTGTCTGACAAAGTTTGCTGATGATTGCAAACTGGGAGCAGTCACTGAGTCCCAAAATGATGCCAACATTCTACAAGGACTTACACAAATCAATGATTGGTGTTAACCCAAAGCCATGATCTTAAACTCAATGCAAACAAAATATATTGCCATCTTCTTTGGCAAAGGTGATGTCCTTGCAAATTACCATATCAATAACAACACCCTAAGCTATACATCTGTTGTGAGAGATTTGGGCACACATGTTGACAGCAACCTTACTTTTGATCACCATGTTTCCATGGTGGTAAGGAATGTCTTCTATGTTGCTCACTTCATAAGCAAGGGCATAGCTTCCAGAACAAAAGAGGTTATAACCCCCTGTATTCTATCCCCATCAGGCTAATAATAGAGTGTAGTGCTACCTTTGCTATATACCTAAACAGGCACCTGCAGCAACTGGAGAGACCTCTGTACCATATAGACTACTCAGAGGTGACCTGTGCCTTGCATACTGAGCAACTTCTTAAACTGCCTTAATGGAAATGCTGCACATTCATAAGTCAGTTGCCAAAGATTCCAAAGACAACCACAAGGCATTCTATAACTATGTCAAGAATCTAAATGGCAATGCTCAGATCTGCTCTGATCTACAACAGAATGTCATTAAATATACTGAGCCCAAGGGTATTGCCAATATCCTGGCAGATCGATTCAGTGCCAACTTCACCCCACTCTCACGTCCTAAACAGCCCATCTCAATACTGGAAGATTGCCAAATTCTGGTAATAACGGCCGCACAGGTAAAAAATGCACTGTCCAAAGCTAAGAATATAGCATTCATGGGACCAGATGACATCCCGGGCTGTGTACTATATGACCTACAAAATGAACTGGCACCTCACCTAAGTGTCATGTTTAATCATACCCTCACTCAGGCTTCATGCCCATTGAGTGGCACACAGCTACAGTTATCCCACTCCACAAGGGGGGTCCACCTTGGATCCCGGAAACTACCGCCCCATCAATCTGACGTGCCTGATCTGCAAGGCCATGGAACATATTATCATGGAACTTATAAACAAAAATATTGGCAACCTTCAAACACTGGACCCCATCCAGTTTGGGTTTGTGAAGGGCCAATCTTGTCTCCTGAACCTGACTGACTTCTTTAAATCAGTCTCCAAAGCCGTGGATGAGGGTAAGGCAGTCCACACAGCCTATCTGGACCTCGCCAAGGCCTTTGACACCATTCTCCACTTTGGAATAATAGATAAACGTACTAAGCTGGGCATTAATCCCTACATCACTTGATGGGTTGCCAACTGGCTTACTGACAGAACCCACACTGTAAAAGTAGATGACTCCAAATCGAGCTCCAGACAAGTGACAAGTGGAGTACCTCAGGGTTCAGTCCTGGAACCGCTCTTGTTTGGCATCTACTTCTCTGAAGTACAGGCCAACACTAAGGGACTCTGGCTAACAAAGTTCACAGATGACTGAAAACTGGGAGCCATTATTGAATCCCTAAATGATGTGGATACTTTACAAAAGGGCCTTCCAGAAACAGATGCTTGGTGCCAGAGCCATGGGCTCAAGCTCAATGCCAAAAAATGTATAGTTATCCCCTTAGGCAAAAAAACATGTACCCATGAATTACCACATAGGTGGCAGTACACTAAACCCCAAAAGTGTGATAAGAGACTTAGGGACACAGGTGGACAGTGGTCTCAACTTCAATAACCACATCGCCACAACAGTCAGGAAATCCTTCTATGTGGCACACCTCATCACTAAGGGCTTTTCATCCAGAAAAAAGGAGGTTATTGTCCCACTGTACTCATCCTTCATTAGACCCATTATATAATACAATGCCCCATTTGGTACTTACCTCTCAAGACATCTGCAACAACTAGAAATGCTGCAGAAATACCTCACTAAAAGAATCACAGGCCTAAAGCAGATGCCCTATGCTGACCACCTTAAAAAACTCCAGCTATACTCTGTTGCATATCGTCTACTCAGAAGCGGTCTCTGCTTAACATACAAGGCCATGTCAAACCCATAGCTGTTGGACATACTACACTTAAAGAAATCCCAATCCCTAAGAGCCACACGCTCCAGGGATCTAAACCTTGTCATCACAATAAACAAAACATGCTGGAGGGATAGGTTCCTGACCCATAGACTCCCCAGACTCTGGAATAGACTGCCCATACATGTCAAGAAGAGTGTCTCCTTGGCCCTCTTCAAAAGGAACCTTGACAATTGGATGGGAGAAAGGAAATTCACCCTGGGGATCAAGTCAGTTGCCCTGCTAGACAGGGGTCCAGGGAAGTAAATAGTGTGGGAAGAAATAGCCAGGGAATTGTTATGGCTAGGCCTGTATAGGCCCTAGGGCCGATAGCCTAGTACCAACCTATGAACTCGCTCTGGGGATCTTAACCTAGCATGAGATATATACCTTTCAACTGTCCAGTTTTTCACAGAATGTCCATATTTTTGCCTCATATTTTCAGTCTGTTCCTCATAAAATTTGTGGTTTTCTGGCAAATCACTGGAATGATCTGAGGCCTGAAGTCTCTAAATGATGACATGCATTTGAGTTTCAGACTTCAAATCCTTCAGAAATTTTATGGTAACACAAACTTTGTAAATCTAGCAACTTTGTAAGTTTATAAAGGAATATTTAAAATTTCTCCCTGTTTTTTAGGCCTCTGTCCCCTCATTTTGTCAGATTTTGTCCAGATTTCCTGCACTAAGAGGTTGAGTGGTATGATGAGACATCAACAGGACTTGCTGGAGAGACAGATATGTCTCACAGAGGTTGTGTCTCCTTTGGAATAAACTTCAAATACAGGTTAAACAGAGCCCCTTGTTAACCCTTTTTAAGCAAAACTTGGACAATTGGATGGGAAACTGCAAATTCACCCCGGAGGTTTCATTTTTGTTCTTCATGGATAGGGACAGTTGATACTGATTTAGCTTGGCTTATAACATAGACCATATCTCTAGGCACTTAAGGGAACAAGGGTTGAACTTGGCTAGGCTTGTAAGGGCCCTAGGGCCATTAGCCTACTAACCTCCTATGAACCTATGTACCTATACATCAACTCATGGTCCAGCACTATGTGTTGCAGTGCACAGCTAGTTTCAGATCAGAAGACAAACAACTTCTCTCTGTGTACAAACCCAATCAATCATCAGGACAAAGCCTTTACTCCTATACTGTCACAAAAGCACAGAATAACCTACCTATACACATCAAAGCCAATTCTAATTTTCATCATATTCCCTATTTCTTGGCTTCCACCATGTAACCGGAATTTCCTCTTAACTACCCTTTTTCATCTAACATATCTATAACTTAATTTAACCCTGTCACTATCCTAGCTAATTCCCTAATTAATTACTTCTTCACATCTATAGTTTAAGCTATACTTTTTCTCACACTTCTCTTATTAATTACTGCTTTTTATTTGTAATTTATAAATTTTTCTCTATTACTTTTCCTTACATTTTTAGCATTGCTACTTAACTCTTACTGAACTTATGAATAATATCATTCTTTTGCACTTCCTTTGATCAATTTATTCTTCACTCCCACAACGTAAAGTCTCTGTAATAAAGTAATCATTGTTGTTTGTGTGTTTTATTGTAAAATGCAATTACTTCCTGTTGTAAAACTGTACTATCTCTGAATATATTAATATGCAGATGATGTTCTTTTGGAGTTTTTCTCCCTAGGCCTCACTGAAAATGGGTGCTGTTGATTCACTCAGACTTTGCGAGTAACCAATCATCAATAAATAAACAATTATAGATTTACAGCTAACTTTACCCCAGAAACAGATACTGAAATTCAGCATATCTCTGAATACCTTATACCACCTATGATCCTCAGTGAAAAAGACCTAACTGTGATCTCAAAAACTAGAAATACCACTTGGGCCAAGACAATTTACTTGAAAGGCTTATAAGTGTGATTATGGTGTAACTCTATTTGACCACTCACCCGTGTAATTGGTGAGGAAATGGTGATGTTAAAAAGTGAAAAGATGTTGCCAGTATATAAACCCCATTCAGGGATGAGTTGATCAAACTTAGAGAGCTGTCTGAAGTTGCTCAGACTTCCATTCGGTGCAGGACTTGACTATCCTGATGTTTATCCATGACACAAAGATTCTGGTGACTGGTGATGTTTCTGGCTGCCTGTGGTCATAAAAAGCATTACTTTAGACACCACACACAAATACACACACACACACACACACACACACACACATATATATATATATATATATATATATATATATATATAAATATATATATATATATATATATATATATATATATATATATATATATATATATATATATATATATATATATATATATATGCACTCATGTTAATTTGGAGGCAATGTACACCACACCCAAATATATATATGCACTCGTTAATTTGGGGGCATTGCAGCATTGCATGCAAGAGTCAGCAATGGGCAAGTTGGTTTGTTTTGTTTTGCCTTTCCCCTGCTGATGGTTCTCCATTAAAAAAATGTGGGGGTATTCAGATTTTCATAGTATGTTCATTTTTTTTGCTTCATGCTCTTGGCCTGTTCTTCTTAAAATGTGGGCTTTTAGACATATCATTGGGGAATGAAGTCACTACATAGTGACGTGTTTCAGATTTTTTAGACAACATATCGTTAAAAAAGCACGTTAATGTGAAATTATTCTAATAATTTTTAAGTTACAAGATCAATAATTAAAAATTATTCCTGATCTGAAACTTATTTTTATACTTTATTTTTGCTTTGTACAGATTTCTTGTGCTAAAGAGTTGAGAGGTATACATTCGAGGTATCATACCACTCAGCCATCCAGATTTTCACAGAATGTTCAGATTTTGGCTCATGTTTTCAATCCTTTCTTCATAAAATGTGGGCTTTTTGGCAGCTTATTGAGGAAGGAAGTTACAAGACAGTCATATGTTTCAGATGTCATATTTTTAAAAAGGCATGCCAATGCAAATCTGTTATTATGGCAATTTGCAAAGTTATTACAGCAGTAGTTAAAATCTGTTCCGGATTAGGAACTTTACCCTTTCATTAATTTGAACTGTCCAAATGTCTTGTGCTAAATTAGTGAATATAGCTTGGGACCTTCCAGCATTGCACTACCAGCTTTTGGTCTGTCCAGTGCTTCATTTGTGCATATTTTATGGGTTGATGAAGATACATAATAAAAAAAGAAAAAATAGAAAGAGACGGAACAAATAGAAGGATTTACTTTCTTACTGTTGAATATACGTTCATTAACTAGAGACATGACAGATGCAGTATGGTGGTATTGTTTGCTGTCATTTGCTGGGCCAGGTGGGTAGCTTTCTGAGGAGATGTGGTGTACACGGTGATGAATATTTTTCACAGAATTCGCACTTTATGGGAAACCAGTGACCTTGTTCCTATAGTAGACAGAAATTGAATGTATATTATGATACAGCTAAAAATAAATCATAACTGCTGTGTGTTACTTCACTGTAATTCAATATCATAAAGTGCAACTGGTAAACAGGAGGTAGCAGCTATTGTTTTAATTTAAGATTAAATATGTTTTAGGGTGCTTATGCTGCTTAATACTGAGGGGTGTATCAGATTCACCCTCACCTTTGATGGGAAAGGTCCTAGGTTCAATTCTCTGTTTATCTTCTTCCTTTAATGTTGTACCTGTCACTCTTCTTGGCTGTTCCTCATTTTCAGACATGTCTTTATTTGGCACAAAAATCTGACCTTCCCTATGATAACCCTAAAATATGATCCCAGGAGCAGAGAGGGTAGATTTTGCTTAAAAAGTAGTGTAATAGTTAAGAGTTATGAATTTATTTTACTCCAAGAATGCATACTATTCATTTACTTTTAGTCTATCATCTTATCAAGATAATAATACTAATAGTTAAGTTTCCTTGTTCATCTCTTGGTAAATTGGAATTGTTTTAAACATATTTATTAAATTATCACTTAAGACACAAGTATACATACATCAGTAGAAAAGAAAACAAACCAAAGCAATATGTTTTTATTTACATACATTATGCATTAGATTTATTTTTTCTTTATAGCAACTGTCAGTTAGACCATTACATAAACTGCTCAAATCCTGCCTTCCCTTAGACCTCACTTCTCCTAATGAATATTATTCTGTGAGTACTGTTCCCTTAAATTCTATTGTGTTCCTGATCTTTAGATAAGTGTTAGTAATGTGCATTACTATTCATCTGTAATGAGAAATAAGTTACTTCTTGGCATGCCGTTTAAATTAACAGAATTTTGTTGAATAACCAGACTGTGATTTTAAATGTCTGGTGCATAAGTAGCTCAGTGCTTTTGGAGATCAGGTAAGGAAAGTTGCTGTTTCTGGTCCCTTAGTGTTCATATACTTTTCTGGCAGCTGTTGAACAGAAATGTGGATGTGAGATGTAATAAGGGACTCCCTGTGGTTCAGAGCTGATTCCTCAGCGTTCATTTGACTGCTGTATGATGTTGACCAAGTCACTTTACCACTTAGTGCTTGGGACAACTGTGAATTTTGTATTGCTCCCTAAGAGGATGTTGGTCTGGTTGCCTAGTACCTAGCTATGAACTTGTACAGTTCATGAATTCTAGCATAGTATCAAGGACTGTGAGCACTAGATAATGACAAGTATTTGGGCTTAGACTTCTTAATATTAGATAATGTACACTAAAGTACACTTGCCATTGTAGACATTTTAATGTTAAGGGAGCAATGTTTGCAGTTAGTACCCAATTGTGGACCTTTGTTGTCTCCTCTCTTTTGGATTTATCCTGATTTGTGCATTAAGATATTGCTGAGAGGTGCACTTTGTATGCCCATGTTAGTCTTGTCTATCTATCTATCTATCTATAGATAGGTATAGATATATGTGTGGGAGTATACTTAATTGAAATACCCAAATATCAACATCACTAATGTGAACAACAAAAAATCGACAATGCAGATGTTGACACACCACTAGTTATGCATAAAGAATACCCTTGAAGCATACAAACAAAACTGAAGAAAAAATTGCAAAATCTTTTTTTTCTCTCTCTCTCTCTGTAGGGGAGAAATTGGAAAAAAAATGCTTCCCTCAGAATGTTTAAAGAGAAGAGCACCCCAAGGTGATGCAGTCATGTAGATAGTGCTAACTAAAATAGTCAGAAATATAAGCTTGCAAATCCACTCAGTATTCAAGTATGTAGTTAATTTTAATATCCTGGAATTTAGAAGGGAGATATGTTTTTTGATAATCTTCAAAAAGAAGATGCTCACTTCCCAATTAGTGGGTTAACTTACACTCAAATGTTGAGAAGAAGGGTGTGGCCAGTCCCAGTGGGTTGCACTAGTAACTGATATTGTTTCTTGATGAATCAGGCAGGGGATCAAGGGAGTTTTGAGTTTGTGTTAAAGAATGGGGTCTCTAGAGGCTCAGAGTCCTGGGGGGAGGATTGATGGACAATAACAACTAACAAAAAATTTCACTTCCAAACACAGTTATTTTAGATTTGGCTAAGGTTGATGGTGTTTAGCACAGTGTGGATCCCATAGGGGCATGGGCTAAAACATTGCTATCAGCTTTATTGACACTAAGTTGGTGACAAACTTGTAAGGTTAATCCAGGTTTTAAGTAAATAAGGAGGTAGACTTAGTCCAGCTGTGGAGGTGGCTATTAGGGAAATGGGATCACATTGAGTTTACAATTACTAATATATTTTCTTTCTTTGAATGAATCTCATTGATTCACTGAAGTTGCAGTTTGACCATACCAGCAAAACTTTTGTATGTTGTATGGCTGTCACTGATTAGTCTTTGTTTGCACCCAGTGAACAAAAACTGCCTGCCCCCCCCCCCCCAATTTAGGCCTTCAGACATTCCCTGCTGGGTCATTTCCCAAGTAGTAGGAAGGACAGCTTCTATTATTCATCTGCTATTTTCCCAAGAGTCCTAATAAGTAACAACACTGATAAGCGAGACATATCAGTATGCTTCAGCTGACAACACGATCCAGGTCTCCTGAGAGTTACATCACTTGTGTCTGGCACAGTTGGCTATGAAATCCACTAAATATGTGAATGGACTGGATCTGCTGTTGATGCTGTTGGAGGTCCATTTTTTTTTTTGATTTGGCCATGGCATGGGCTTTACTGAAGGCTTTCATCATATTGTCTGGTATGATAAAATGCATGGTACAATTTACTGCAATTTTGCCATCCAGTAGATTGTGAAAGATGATAACGGCATTATGTTCCTTGAGCCTCTGTATTTTTGGTTGGCTATGACAGTGTGTCATGATCAATTTTATTTTGAAAGGGACACATTCAACCAGATTAGTAGCCAGCGAGAAATTGGCTAACATTTTTCATATCAGAATGGACCGAAACTTGTGGTGCAGGAGTTGCCTACTCGTACCCTAGCGGAGTGTTAATGGACTTGCACAGCGTAGCTGGCCTGCTTTGTTAAAGTTTTAAGGCATGCAGTATTAAAAACTATTGGCCACTACTCCTGACTTGCTTGATCACTGTGAGCTTATCATGTAGGAGAGATGCTGGACACCTCATTTGGTTTCACCATTACTGTTTTGTTTGTGTGATCTCGAAATTATCAAGATCACCAGTGTGATTTTGGTGACCATGAGCTAGCTAGGTAAATCTGCTAGCTAACAAACTTTTCTATGCAGTACATTGTTGGCAGGCTATTAGGGGGTCAATACAGAATAAGGAGGTTAATTTAATATTAGGGTTTCCCATCTGCAGATATTTCAATTGTGCTGTGCTGACTGGAATTCATGAGGTATATTTTGTTACCATTTTGATGGTTTGTAGGCCACTCAGTAGTTTTCTGTTAGGTAATAGGTAGTTTTTTAGCTGAACTGAAAAGCCTGGATTTTCTCAAGACAGGATCTGGTATTTGTCAATGATATAGTATTGGCATGCCTCATGAAAGATCTTGGGCCACCAGATAAGTTTGTGACAGTAACCCCCTTCATTCAGTATGGCTTGGGGTAATGTCACATTTTGTAGCTTTTTGTCTGGTTCTTCAGATGATTATTCTTCAGTGCAGGGCACTCCTGGTGCCCAAGTATTTGAATTATCAGTTGCATAAGGCCTCAGACAATTAAGGCTTTCTAGTAATTGGTTGTTTTCCCATTCATTGTGCACAGAGAAGAAACTCAATTAGCAAGGACAGTTCAGCAAAGGTTGCTGACAGAATGTAAAAAATACTTCTTGGAACACATAACCTACACTGGGTAGGGTTGCATTGGTAATAATTTGAGAGTACTTGTCTATTTAAAATTTTGCATTAGTAGAAGGATAGCAACTGAAACTCTGGTTTCAGGAAGATATCAGTTGGATATTTACATCAGCCATATCTTTTTTCACAAAAAAAGAAAAAAAAAAAAAAACAGGTAAATTAGTCTAGCATATACTTGGCCTGATATTGAAAGCGAGGTCACCAGTAAGCCAAAGAAGCATAATGTTTATTATCGCTTGTTTATTTTACCTTTTTAAATATTCTGATCGGAACAATATAATTTTCACACATAACACTGAGAATTTCTCTTGCGCTTGTATCCCTTGAAATGTCTTGTTCATAAACATAAATCAATATGAGCTTGAATTTCTTTACAACTCAAAAACTCCTAGCGCATCCATTGAATCAAAATGACTTAGCTTATATATATTTGCTAATTGGGATAGAGAACCCATCCAGGTGTTTCAGATTCAGCTGGGGAACATTACATGATAAAATATCTTTATCAGAGTAACACAGTAAGCAAATGGTGGCTGTGGGAATCAAACTCTAGACTACAGGAAACAGCTTGTTAGCAGCTCATAGCCTTATTTCTTTGCACTAACAGGCATACCATAAAATGGCTTGCTACAGGGTGAAAAATGCCTGTAGATGATTGTAACTGTAGATGTGACACCCTTACCTCTTGTGCAAAAATGGGAAAAGGGATTGTGGATGGATAGATCGATGGATGGATGGATGGGTGAATAGATGGATGGATGGATGGATGGATACACACACACACACACACACACACACACACACACACACACACACACACACACACACACACACACACACATTCTCCAGGAAATGTAGACAACAGTAAATCAAGCCTCAGCACACTACCACCCCTAACACCAATCCATTTATCTGTATGTGCATTATGAGCTACAATTATAAATGATGCAATTGTTATTATGACTGCATTTGAGCATTTTGGTCAAATCCAATAAAATGAACTGATATTTTGAAGTATTTTTGTTTTTTTTTTGAGCAGCTTCAATGCCACATATTCGGTGCAAATGAATAACACAAACACTCCTCTGCACCATTTACAACTAACTGTGAAGTCATATGATCTCATAGTAAAAAAAAAAAAAATTAAGTGTATGGAAAATGTCATGTGGTCAGTAATCCTTAACTAAATGTTCATTTGAAGAAAAGGTTACTGATAAATTTATTATATACAATTTTTCAGAACCTAGAGCACAGCTGTGATTAGATTAATTCTTCTTCTGGTTTTTCCTGGTTAGCGGTTGCCACAGCGGATCACCTGTCTGCTCATGACTAGCAGTGAAGTTTTACAGTGTTGAGTTACCAGCCCAGCATCCAACCTTCCACAGAAGACACACACATGCATGCACTCACACCTAGGGCCAATGCGGAGTGTCCAATCTACCTACAGCATGTCTTTGGGATGTGGGATGAAACCGGAAGACACCGAGGAAACCCACATGACCAGCCCGGCATCCAACCTTCCACAGAAGATACACACATGCATGCACTCACACCTAGGGCCAATGTAGAGTGTCCAATCCACCTACAGCATGTCTTTGGGATGTGGGAGGAAACCGGAGCACACAGAGGAAACCCACACGACCACAGGGAGGACATGCAGAGTCTGCACAGAAGGCACCCCAGCCAAGGATCGAGCTGGAGAACCTCTTGCTGTAAGGTGGCACTGCTAACCGCTGCACCACCATGGCTGCCCTGTGATTAGATTAATGATAGTGTTTAATGTTGCATTATTTCCCATAATCACAAGAAACATCATAATCAATTCCTAACTAGAAATTAGAATAGCATGTTTTAATATTAGTTATCTCTTGCCTCTGATGTTGAAAAATGAAAATGTTTTAAGCCTTCTGTCTGACTTTACTGTTTGATTTGATATTACTGCTCAGTGAATATATGTATCAGTCTTTCCAAAAAAATGAGTAGAAATGTTCAATGACAACAGATGCATTGCAAGAAGCACCATAGCATGCAGTAATTTCAGACCTTATTATGTAGCTTTTTATTTCAAACCTCTCCTTCTTTTCGATCTGCTGAATACACAAAGAGAGATTATTACTAATACTATTACAGGAAAATCCATGGTGAGTAGTAATGGTCGCTGAAATCCTTGGGATGGATTTTATCAGATGTATAACGAATGGTGACCTCTAAAATGTCATCAGAAAGGGATAAAAAGCATGACTTATGTTATGAGAAGATATGGTACTTCTAGATGATAGTGTTGTGCAGTTTGTGCAAAACAATACATGATCTTAACTTACTTCTTCAGGTTTAGTCAGATATCACAGTTTTCTTTTAAGTCATTGTTTTATTTATACATAGTATATTAAAATGATGAGCAGTTCCATACTCATAATAACAAGGTCAACAATAGAAAAATGATCAAGAAAGAAAATGCATATATTTATAAGTTTATTCTTTTTTTTCTTTTTTATATTTTTTTTAAGAGGGCATTCACAAAGGCTGTATATGTGCGTCAAACTCCTATCACACTTCAATGGAAGTTCTGGCTGGGATGATTGATGTGTGAATATGTAGCATATAGGAACTAAGATGGGAGATGAGCAGTCTTGATTCAGATCAAGATGCATCACAACTGACCCAATGTTTTCAGACAGGCAAATAGTTGAGAAGAAACTAGAATGAGGAAAGCATCTAACTGAGCCTTCCAAGACATGGAGAAAGCTTAAGGCAAGGTCCCAGGAAAGCTGATTTGTGCAGTCCTTTGACGGTACAATGCCCCATAAATGCTGGTAAAATTAGTAAAGGCTATTAACTAGGACCAGATGGCACACGTATGAGCAGTGTTTGTGCACACAGAGCGGCTCCCATTGGGACTGGTTGTGTGTTAGAGTTCAGCTCTGAGCACACTGCTTTTAATACTGGTGATGAACTACATTAGCAAATAGGCCACTGGGGCTAAATCAACAAAGCTGCTGGTACAGGCAGTTTGACATTACTGTAAAAAACAAAACGTGAGTCAACCACCATGGTACAAACCAAAAGAAGAAACAGCAAAATAAAATAAAACAGAGTAGAGATAGCCATGGCAGCAAATGGGGTGAACCAGAAGATGCTGAATACTGAGATAGAAAGGAAAATAGTGGAACAGGTTAACAGCTTCAACTATCTGTGAAAGATGGCTGAGGTGAACAGAAGTCTGAATGAGGAGGTCAAAGCAAGAATTGCAGGGAATGCAGCCAATTGGCACAAAGAATCACAAGTAGTATGTGACAAAAGAATGCTAAAGAACCTTATAAGTAAGTTGTACAAGACAGTGGTGTGACCAATAATGCTGTACATTGCAGAAACCTTGCTGACAAAGGCAGAGCAGTTGAGGAAGCTGGAGGTGGTGGAGATGAAGTTCCTGAGATGGTAGGTAGGATGCATATTGTAGGACAAATGAAGAAATGAGAACATTAGAACAAAAGCTTAAGTAGCTATAATTTCAAAGAAAGGCAAAGAGAACTGATAACAGTGCTTCAGCCTCCCATTCATGAAAGCAGAAAGCGACCTGGTGAAGATTTTGGGCAGACAGGAAGAGGACAAGAGGAAACATGGTCATCTGGCAAAGGGATGGAGTGTGTGAGAGACCTATGACAGTCTGACATGACTATTGAAGAAGGCAGGAGAGTGGCATTGAATCAAGTGAGATGCTAAAAGTTGATGCAACACATCGATCCCGTGTAGAAGATGGGAAAAAAGGGGTTGTTGATGATGATGATGATAATTAAAAAATAAAAAAAACACTTGTATGTAGAGACCAAGTGCAAAACAGTTACCAACACTTGAAAAGACCAAAGCACTTGTATGGGCAACCTCCAAAAGACAGAGCCAAAGGCGGTTATGTGTGAATAACAAGTTAAGGTGTTTATGTATGGATTACTATTTTAGTGAGGATTATTTTGGACTGCTTTTTGCTGTGGATTTATAAAGAATTTGGCTTATACTTTGGCTCTATCTTTTGGAGCTTGCCCTTACAAGGTGCTTTGGTCTTCGTATGTTTACATACAAAAGTTGGAAAATTATGGGGAAGGTTCGTTCAACCCCTGAGAGAGAGAAAGAGAGAGAGAGTGTGTGTGTGTGTGTGTGTGTGTGTGTGTGTGTGTGTGTCTCTCGGTCTGTTACATATGTTTTTTCTATACACTTGCCATTCTTTTTAGCGTCTATGAGAAAACCACTGATATTTTATTAACTGTGTCATTTTTGGTTTCAGTATAAAATAACAGCAAAAATCTGTGATTCATATTTATTCATATTTCAGGATATCTCATGCCTGCTGATATCAAATCCTATTATGAGTTTTATTTATTTATTTATTTTTTTCTTTTGCAGGTTAGACTCTTTATATTGAAACTATGACCTTGACATTTGATGTAGGTCACTTTCGCTAATGCCAAATAATGTCAGATGTTCAGCTCTGACAACAAATTTAGAATGAAGATGAGACAATGATCAAAAGCTCCTGCTGAAACTTTAATATCATCAACAATTTTAGCAGGAAAACAAAAGTAAATTATAGATGGAGTTGTGTTCAAAATGTAAAATGCACATGCACTGCATGACTTCCCTTAAAGAGCATCACAGACAATGAAAAAAGTTTTTTTCCCTCATTTCTGCATAGCATTACAATGTCTTCAGAATAAAAAAAATGCTGGTATTTTAATGACAGTTAAAGGCAAACTGAGTGATGAAATCTGGCTGCTTTATTTAATCCATCCATGATGCTGATATAAAATAAGGATATATTTCAGCACCTTAGAGGACAAGAACAGAGTAAGCTTCTGCATGTTATGCAGTGATAAATATTAGGATTCAGCAAATTAATTTGCATGCAGTGAAACTGTTCTTTTGTATAGGTCAGACATAAAAAAAATGCAGACACTTATCCTTCATATCACATGTGAGATTCACTAATGCTTATTTTAAAATTAAAAATTTGAAAAAAAAAAGAAAAAATATATTTAATGAATGAAAAAAAAAACAGTTATTGCGATATACTGGATTCATCATATTATCATATTTCTAGATGCTATTTCATTTAGTCTTTAGTGATGCAATCTCAAACATTTCTCTCCTGTCATCTGTCTGTTAAACACAAGCAGATAATATCTGTCAAATATGGAGTGCTGCTGGATGTTAACTTACTTCTTCCGAAATACTTTTTTCCTTAGATTTTTTCTTTGTTGTTTTTTTCCTCACCAAGAGGTCAGTGTCAGTGGTTATATTTAGTAATTCAATACAGAAGGTCACACACACATGATCTAGTACTGAAAGGATGTTTCAGTGTTTCATTTGAAGTTCAGCAAGAACATCATTGTTTTGAGCATCAAAAAACTATACCTATGGTCCATTAATGGCCTTTAGATCACTTTAGAGAAGGCTTCGTTAATGTGGCTGTTTCATTTTTCTCCCTCACACCTGAATTAGGATAAGTGTTCAGAATTGCAAAAATATGCATTTTGGGAAGTGACATCCTAGGAATGCTTGAGAAATAGTATCAACACAGGTGTTTACTGTGCCATAATTTCTAAAGAGGATTTTCTTTTTAAGTTATGATGCGTGCATGCTACAACAGATTCCATTGGTGCACGGAAGATAACAATATCAATAACAATGCCTTTTGTGTTATAAATGTGACTTTTTCTTTTTGCTTGCTTTTCACATTTTTCTGTTCTGTTTGTTATTAATGCATGTGTGTTCTCTGTCTCAATATCAGCATTCTAGTAAGAAGATCAGACATTACCAGAATACATACTAAGTCTACAATTACTGGGCAAAAAATCATTAAATTAATACCGACACTATCTCTTTGAACCCTTATGGTTAGACAGGAGTTGTAGTGGCTTTGCTCCTAATAGTCTGCTACATCAATTGCATAGTACAACTGTATGAACTTGTTTTCCTGTAAGGACAGCCATATTGTCCATTACACAACAGCAACACTGCTGCTATCACTGCGACTTTAACATTCTCAGGTTTTATCACAGTTTTACCAATGCCCCATAAAATTAGTTAATCCTAACTTTTTTTCTTTGATTTATCAAGTGGTGCTGTGGAAGCGTTGTTGCCTCAGAGTATGGCGTTGTCCTGTTCGATTCTCAGCTAGAGCGTCTTCTTTGTGGAGACATGCATGAATGGACGTACCTTCGTTGAAGGTTGTTCGTCAGAGCTGGCAAGCTGGCATGTAAAAATCTACTGCTAATCATTAGCGGACTGGAGTTCCGCGGTGGTGACCCCTAACTGGGAAAAGCCGAAAGACACAAAAACAACATCAAGTAGGAAAATATAAATGGCCATATATAACTGTTCGCTAATAACTAGAGACCAAATGTTGATAACCAAAGGCCTGCAAAATAAGATAAAATATCTCTAAACATTCTTTCAATTCTGTTAAAATATTGTTTTTGTGTTTGCCATGCAATATTTCATTCTAAATGAATGATTAACAGATCTGAAACCTGTGTTTATTTAAATGAAAACAAAAAAGTGCAGTATTTCATTTTTAAAGAACCACTGAATTCAAAGCTTTTCAATTTTTGACTACAGACTATAAAGTTTCTACATTTTAAGCATTGCCTGATAAGGGTGCATGACATATATGATCCTGCAAACTGAGGGATGTTTAGAACTCTTGATTAGTGAAGAGCAGCAAACACATCAAAATAATGGCATTTTAAATCTGGCATCTAAATAAATCTGAATATAAATTCCCTTAAGAAGCCTAAAAAGTCCCTGCAATACCAATGGCTAGTCACAATATTAACTTTGGTTGAACCCACAACATTTCTAAGTCCAAAAATTTGGCCATTTAAAAGAATGATTGAAGTCAACTTTTTCTGGCATAATGCATTCCAGTAAGGTAATTTTTCACCATAGATCACCAAATCTGATTAAAAAAAAACAGTAAACAATGACCTGACTGAAGCAGCAATGAGAACAATTTGAATCACAAAATTGATGAGTAGCAGGTAAAATAATATCTACCCGGGTCGGTCTCTTCTACCAGGATGTACAGATACATTGAATGAACTGATTAATAAATATTAAATTATAAGATATGTAGTCAGGTAATGGATAAAATGGGGGTGCATGTTGATGTAAACTGAAATATTATAAACAGCCCAGAAATGTATTAACTACCTTATTGTCTGTCAGTCTTCTTGTAGGTTTCCTTAGAGAAGTGGTAATGGTGCAATGCAAATTCTTTCAGTTAAGCCAGAAGCAGCTGTGGTTAAAGAACATTATTTACCCTACTAAAGTGAAAGTAATTGGAAAGGATTTTAAATTTTATATATATATATATATATATATATATATATATATATATATATATATATTTCATAAGTGTAGCCATATCTAAAGTAATTGGTACTTTAAAGGATTAACACTAATTATAATTATTCTTATACATAGAAGAAAGAGATGGTGGTTCCTTTATTATGTCTTCCCTTTTTATTTTTACTGTTATTTGTAATTGGTGTCTATATGTGTCGGGAAATTTTGATGACACTGGTACCAGACAAATTTTAATTATAGCTTTTATTCAACTCTGAAAGTGTTGTATTTCAAACAATAAGACAATTTTTGAAAAGAAATATAGTCTTACAGAAGAAAAATATTTGTGTATAAATGCCTCTGTATTGTTCAAGTAAAAATAGAAAGTCATCTTTAGCTCCTACTAAGGTACAACACTATGGTCGACTCTAACACCACTCCTCTAATACCAAAGCAGTGAGCTACTCCCCTGAGCTCTGGGGAAATTGCCAAAGCTAAGAAAAGCCCTCCTTTATTTAACAGACTAATTTGCATAATCGATCTCATAATTACCAAATAACCCAATGAAAATGAATTACTCGTATAATTAACATGTGGCATTATGTAATTTGTCGTAAAGAAGCTACATTATTTATGGAACATTTATGTCACACAATGGTATTAGGAACTCTATAAGAAGCAGCATTGTTACAATACTTACAATCATAATTTTGCACCCTAAATTCCACTGTGTGAAATGGAAAAAATAAAAAGAATGTTTTCTTTTCTTACATCTTGGTTATGTTATTATCAATATTAAGTATAAAAAGTAATTCCATTCAGTGACTTGAACAAAAAATAAAAAGGTAATGGTTTATTTAAAAAAATTAACATTAATATTGCATACAGAAATTATATCTCCTGAGTGAAGATATAGAAATTTAGTTTAAATATTCATGACTTTATAAAGACTGCTTGTGAAGCAACTAAGAAAAACCTGCGTTTATTTAAATTATTTTGTTAAAAACTGGGTTTAAACACATTAATATTATAGATGAGTACAATAGCTATAACAAAGGTTGGATAAGAGGCATAGACGCCTTGAGTGCAATCAGTTTTGTGAGCATGATCAATAACTTTGATGACGTCAATTTCTCCAAGTACAACAATTCCCAGAATGCATTTAAGGCTATGATTAATGACAATCAATGTACAGTGACTTCTTAATCAATGAAGCTTTCATGGATATGCTATGACAAATAGAAAGCTATTTATCACATTGTACGAATCAAGTGAGCATTTTTTTTTCTTTTGTAATATCATTTTGGGCATTATCAAGGGCACTGTCTGACCAAGCTTCAGCTCTTCAAGGATATATAGGAAAGTATTGTGTTATCTTCAATTCATACTGGGAAATATTTATGCCAGTTTTGTTGCCTTGTGAAATATTTTTGCTACATTTTGGCCTGTTATCACTTTTTTACAGGATCTAGGGAATGGACTTCAGAAAATGGATAACTCAACAGTATTTATGTCTCAAACCTGGAAATCCATAATGTTTAAACTTTCTGGGTAGAAACTAAAATTCTGTACATGATAAGCCACTAGACAGATCATCTTCCTCAGATGTTTTTAATGGTAAAAAAAAAAAGCTTCATGTGGAAACAAATGTATGGGAGCCATGTAGACTTAATAACAAAAAGAATGTTCATTTTGCACATCTACATCAACTGTAGGGTCTTATTATAGGAATAAACCTTATCCTGCATTCTAAATTATTTTAATACATAGAGGAAATTGATTGCACTATGAGAAGGAATGAAAATAAGGCAACCATTTTGAATTCCAAGACTCAGAAGTCCAAGTCTCAGAATAGTAAGACTGAGTTAGACTGTATAATAATGAGGTTTATATACATTAAGTCCAGTACCATTGTGCCTCAAAATGCTCTGTTTTCTCTGAGGCATGATGATCTCAGAATTATTGTATAAAAGTAGCAGAGGTGTGTGGAGTTGTAGCTCTGTATATTAGGGGTGCAGGAGGGATTGCTCTCTTGCAAAAGGCAATTAGAAGGAGAAGAGTGATTTTTAATATTTAATGTTCCATACTAGTTTTTCAATTTCTATTTCTTTTTTATAATTCTTGCAGTCGCAATTGCAGGTCATGGAATTATAATAGGGAACCAAAAACAGCCTCCTTATAGCAATGGTCATATATAAGAACCTAGCTAAATCATAGAGGGTTATGATCAGGTATCCAGTCATAACCTTTTTATTATGTGTTCTGTACATGGATGCCAAAAAAATTCACCTTGAATGCAAAGCTCAAGAGGTAAATCTTGGCATTCATGCTGAAAACACATAATAATGGGCTTTGATTGGTGAGACCAGATCATAATATTTTGTGGTGCATGGAGCTTAACCTGCTCTATGTACTACGCATTGCAAGAAAAGCCAAAGTGTTTTATTGGCTTTGAAAGCCAATAATGCATTTAACGAATGCGGTCAAATAGACAAGTATTGAAAAATATAAGGGGCGGTTTTACAAAATGCCCTAATTTAAATAAGATGCTTATGTGAAAATTGGAGGAAAGACCATTGAGAGCAATGGAACATCCCTTCTCTTACTCCTGACTGTTACAATACTTAGGGGGTGTGCAGCATTAGTTACACACCTTTGAAAGCACTGTTACAGTTGGGTTTTGTGCAAGAGAAGTGCATAACAGGTTTATCTTTTTTCCAGTTTTGTGGCATAATCATAGTGCTCCATGCAATGCAACACTGTTATGGTATGGTACAATCAGAAATGTAAGGAACTCATGGCCATAGATAAGACACTAAGGTGGGATGAAATATGTGGAAACATGTAGACACCTAGTTAGAAAGTCAACAAGCCTAGAGTTTCAGTTTATCTGGCACCACCAAAGATAAGGGCAGTATTATGGCTTGTTGACCCCACAACAGGGGATCATGTACCCGGCCACCATGTCCAATCTTGCATGTGTGTTTTCCTAATTAGGCAAAAAAATCACCCTGTGATCAAATGTCAGGATAGAAATAGCCTGCCATCTCTTACAAGGAACGAGCAATCTTTTAGGTATTTTAAGAATAGCATGGACATGTATTATGGAGAGGACTGTTTTGCTATATTGAGAAGCTAAAAAATGCATTATTGTCAGACCTTGACTTGTTTGTATCATGCATGTGTGTGTGTGTGTGTGTGTGTGTGTCTGTGTGTGTGTGTGTGTGTGTGTGTGTGTGTGTGTGTGTGTGTGTGTACATCTATAAAAATTAATAGCGCTGCAGGTGCTCAGAGGTGTAACTACTATAAAACTAAACATATAAGACATTTAAGATTTCTGAAAATAAATTATGTTCTCAGCAGAAACATTTGACTCTTTTGATGCCCTTATTTTCTCTGTCTTAACAAGTTAAATAAAGTAAAAAGAGTATTTTTTCCTAAATTTAAATCCTATTTTTAATCTGAATAGATTCCATGCCTATAAAATGACAACTGAAGGAAAAATGTTGGCATTGTATGCACACATTTAAATATCTGAATCAAATTTATGACATCCTCAGTGATAGTACAAATGTAAAAGATTTTAAATATCTTTATTTATAAATTGTTTTTATGTAAGCTGTATTAAATGATCAATATAACAATAAAGTTGTAGTATGAGTTCTTGTTGTTACTGTTCAGTACCTGGCTGATGTGATTTTTTAACAGTCTTTGTGACTTCTTTCCATCTATATGTGGTTTCACCTGTGTATCCTGTTTCCTTCTTTCCCAGGATACACCGAGAGATGAAGTGATAATCCTCTAAATTATTTGTACATGTATGTCTGCATGTATGTATGTGTGCATCTGTGAGTGTGCATCAGTGTGTGTGTGTGTGTGTGTGTGTGTGTGTGTGTGTGTGTGTGTGTGTGTGTGTGTGTGTGTGTGTGTGTGTGTGTGTGTGTGTGCATGTGTGTGCATGTGTGTCTACATGCATGCGTTTCTCTATTTCTTCTAATGATAAATGTATACTGACAAAAGGAATGAATGAAATAAATCAATGAGAAAATTAGTGCATTAAAATAATAAGTAAACAACCATATGGTAACAGTTACCTTGACTTCCTGCTGTAAATGCATGAAAGATGCAGCACTGTATAAATTCTACTAACAGTTTTGTAAGTGTTCATAGTAGATGAAGAACATAGCAATTTTCTAGCAGTTTATTTCTAAAGTGATATTCTGACTCTTGGATGAATAAGTAAATGAACACGTGAATGAATTATGTCCTTAACTACAATAGGACACGGTGGTGATTATTGACAGTAAATTATATGACAATTTATAAGCATTCTTCAAATAAAATTATTTTATTATCATCCGGTAAAACAAAGATGCTAGCAGACAAGTTTTAAACTATTTTTTCTCATAAGCTAAAGCCTATGCTTCTCTTCTGACATTAAAAGTATAACAAAGAAATCAAAATCCCATCATCTGGTGTAGTATACTTTGTAATGACACTAGCCTACTGCTTTATTAAAGATTAGCTTATACATACAGAAGCATACTGGGAAATGGTGATATTAACAGACATTTGTCAATGTGCTTCTAATTTGCACACAAACTCAGTTAACCTGGTGATTTCTTCAAGTCATTAGTAAAACAATCTACATATCTACTACTACATTTAGAGAAATATGTCTACTACAGCATATAACAATTTTATTTTTATAAGATTAAAATGTGATTAATTTTGAAGACAGTATCCTGAATATGGCATTACAGCTTTTCCTTGCACCTGTTATCTGTATTAGCAACTGTTCTAGAAATTGTGGCAGCTGGTATCCATCTTAAAGTTGCTCCTATCAGCTCATTTTGACATACGTCTGTCAGTATTCAGTAACTATTCCTTGGTTATTGATGTGTTCGTGAGATGCGTAGTGGCTATGTCAATAAAGATGATGTTTCAGCTTAAGAAATTGCTGATAGCTGTCACTTAAATAAAAATAAAATAATTCTTTTACCTTTACATTTATTTAGACACTGGGTAACTAATTTAGGAAACACTGTTTTTAAGATACTTTGTTTCAAAAAACAGCATAACGGCCATTACTACTGCTGTTCAGATGACTAAAAATGAAGACTATTCAAATAACTCAGGAAATCTAGGCATGATGCAAAACAATCTAACAAGGAGACTCCAAGGATACCAAGAAAAATAATAAGAAACAAACATTAGCTAAACTTGTTTGCTTTTTTGTTTGTGAGAAACATATATAGCTGCTCCATCATTACCAGACATTTGAAACATCAGGATATAATAATGCTGCATTACCTTGTTATAAGCATTTGATGTCTTTTTTCCTAATTTCATATCAAATTCTAGAATTTTCTCTTGTATCGAATATATGTCCCACTGTCATTTAAAGAAAGCATTTTCTAAGAAAAATGAAATAATTTGTGTTGATTGATTGACTTGTAACAACAGAATCTTATATGTGAAACAGGATAATGAGAAGAAATGTAAAAGCGGTTACATCAGCAAATGCTGCAAAACTACCACAGTTTGCCACTGCAGGGTATATGGTAGGAAACACACAAACATGCATCCACCTTATATACTTTGCTATGTATACTGAGCTATTTAAAAACACTTCTGATATTTTGTGACGCAAGGTGTGCAAGCTGTAATATGACATTTCACATAAAAGAATAGAAAGAAAAATGAAGCTTTTCTTGTTGTTAACTAGTGTGCTGACAGTTTTGAGCACGCAGTTGACTTATAAATCCAAATAATTACTCCAAAAATTTAATTCAAAAGCATTTGAATATCCCTTCTGTAATATTTGAATAGTTCTTTATAAAACACATTTCAGACACTAACTGATCAGCACAAAGCAAGGGGTTTTTTTGTTCTCTTTTTTAAACTTCAAGATATGAAGATGAAGTAAGATATGTTCCAAATACAGTTCGTCCTCATTTGCAGGGGTTAGGGGAGCAGGAGCCCCATGAAAGTAAAAAAACTAGGAATATCTTTAGGCCCCCAAACTTACTGCTTAATACTGTTGAACATATTTAACACACAAAATAGTAAAACAATACACTGTACTACAACAGTAGGTTTTATAAATGTAAAATTACAGTATCAACAACGTAAGCTAACAAACACACACACACATACAGAGGGAGAGACAATATAGTACATGTACAGTATGTGATATAATACACGTACGGTATGTAGAAAGCAGTAAAATTATTAGTTTACAAAACACAGTTATATATAGTACAGTACTGTGTTTTATAAACTTTAATAATTGTATTGCTATCTAAATACATGTAGTATTGCATCAAGTACTGTACATGTGCTGGATTGCTTCTCTCTCTCTCTCTCTCTCTTTCTCTGTTAGCCTACATTGTTGATATATACATGCACCACTTAATTGAAAAACATTTATTTTTAAAAATACCACTCATTTTATCCCTATGTGAGGACAGGCTAATATCCACTTCCACTTCCAAACAATATCTAGGCTAGCTATGATTATAATATCCAATACCACTTTCAAACAATGTCTAGGCTAGCTATGACTATGTACAGATGATGATGAAGCACAGACACTTCTGAGGCGTAGTTCTTGCCATACCATTATGAGATTTAAAGTGCACACAAAGGCATACACACACACACACACACACACACACACACACACACACACACACACACACACACACACACACACACACACACACACACACACACACACACACACACACACACACACACACACACACACAAAGCCATACTCACACACACAAAGACATTCTCATTCAAACAATGTTTACTTTAAATGTGCAATATTATTTCCATTTATTTGAGCAGTAGAGATGGATCTTCAGGCTCTTTCATCCTCATCATCTTCTACATGTGCCATATGCAGAGGAGAAGGAGGAGGGGGTGCCTCCCGATGGCAGGGCAGGCAGAGGTGGAAGGGATGGAAGTGGAGGCAGGGATACTCAGTGTTATCTTCTTGAACTACATTGTGATTTCAGAATGCCTTTTTGCCTCTTCATTTCCTTAAAATTGTTGGTGTATGTGGACAATGCCTGTTCTACCATTTCCTTTAACTTCAAGGAATGTATCATAGATGGGTCAATGTCATGAAAATAGTCCATCACAGCCCTGAATTAACACAGATCCTCTGCAGTATTGTTCACCATAAACTTGTCTTCTTCTTCTTCATCTTTGTCTGGTGTTGCCTCTGCTTCAAGAACAGTCGGCCCCATTAGTTCAACCTCTGTTAATTCATTAGGTCTAGTATTGAATAACTCTTGAATTTCCCCAGGATCCATATCCTTAAACCCTTTCTCACCCACCTTCTTTGTCAAGTCCACAATGTCTTTCATAATCTCTTTGATTGTCTCTTTAGTAAAATAAGTGAACTTGTTCCCACATTCTGGTCAAAGATTCTTCCATCATGAGTTTATTGCCTCTGGCTTGATAACTTTAATGGCTGTTTTTTTTTTTTTCCAAAATCTCTTTATTTCAATTTTCTTTTTTCAAATAATAACAAATACAGTAACTCAAAAACACAAATAAACAATACATATACCTATCTAAAGAAAACAGACAACAATCTCTTTCCGAGAAAATTATATATATATATATATATATATATATATATATATATATATATATATATATATATATATATGTATATACAAGAAGTCACTATATCATCAAGTAAAGTATGAGAATTCTTTTGATGAGATTTATGACACTGACGATAGTGTACTTCTTCCACATTTTCATTATGTTCATTACATTGGAGTATTCTTCCATAGACTGCACAAACCTCTCCATTGAGTAATGTGTGAAGTGTACCTTAGACATCCTTATTACCCGTGATCAAGAGGCTGTATGAGAGACATTGTGTTGGGAGGTATGTAGACGACTTCTACACCTTCAGTGTTGAAGTCATGGGCTCCTGGATGTTGAGGGGCATTGTTCAGTACTAATAGGGCATTAAATGTCTTTCTCTTATTGACAAAATATTTTCTGACATCCAGCACAAAACACCAATGCAACCTTTCCATGAAAATATCTGTTGTTGCCCAAGCCTTTTTATTATGCATCCAGACAATTGGCATCTGGAATTTGTCATTCCCCCTTTAAGGTTTGACAGTTAGCAGCTTTATGCATTAAGGTAGGCTTTGTCATATACAGAGCTCCATTGTTGGCCTATCCCTTCCTGCCTTAAAGCATGGTGATCAGTTCTATTACTTGATAATGAATTTCTTCTGTGGCTTTTTCTCCCCAAAAAGTGCAGTTTCGTCTGTGTTGAATACCTGCTCTGCTTCATATGCCTTCTCTTCAATAAGTCCCTTAAGGTGTCAGGAAACTCACTAGCTGCCTCTTGGTTGACAGAGGCCTGTTCTCCAGTAATTTCCACATTACACAGGCCACATCTTTTCCTAAAATTATTAAACCAGCCTTTGCTGGCATAAAACTCTGTAGAGCTAGACCATTTGACTTCCCTTCCCTTTCATTTACAGAAACATAAAAGGACTTTCCCTTTCCCCTTATTGTACTTGAATCTATAGGAATGCCCTTCCATAGCAATCCTGTACCCACAAAAAAGTTACACTTTCTACATGAGAGCTATGTGGATCTCGCACTTGATTTCGAGTCTTCACATCCACTGGTGTGGCTGCAGTGATGTCATTGTGAATTTCCCTTTCTTTTCTTGATATTCTTTATGGTTGACACATTGATGCCATAATGGCAGGCAACAGCAGCAGCTAACTTCACTGTATGAAGCATATCTAATAAATTAACTTTTACTTGTAAGGTTTTCACTTTTTTTTGCCTCTTAGAAGTACTTTCAGAATCACTAGAAGCACTACTCTTTGGAGCCATGATTACAGTTGATATTTTATTGCATTTTTTAGAGATGCAAAAAGTTGTGAAAGATGAGAGATACACCAGACATTGTGAGACAAAACATGGCAGTGAGGCTGGCTAGTATCAAAATAAAGAGTGTGGTGTCCCTAAACAGAGCAGTTCTTTAATACACTGAAGATTTTCACAAAATTTAACTTTTTATAATAAATGTGTGTATATTTATGGTAGTAAATGACAAAATTGATTAATAATACATATTTTTTATGCATTTATGACTTACTAAACCTTTTTTAGCCTTCTTTGCATTATTTAGTCTACGATCCTTATCTGCCACATTCCACAGTAGGCCCCAAAATGCATAAAAAAATCCCAGTTTAGTTATTTGTGGTAAACTCACAAATTTGCCCATGAAAGTAGAGGTTCAACTGTATATTAATTTAATGCAAGGAGAGAAGCAGCGAACATGAAAATAATATAAAGTCAAAATAATGACAAAGTCAAGTCAATCCGAGTATGATCCACAGCAGTAAAATCTTTATTGGACAGACAGTCTGCTTCTCTCCTTGCCTACCATTGCTTTGAATTTATTTCTTTATTTGTTTGGCAAAGGAGCGTTCATCCTGTAGGTGGCTATCCGTTTTTCATTTTGTATATTAATTTATTTTATATTAGCCTAACCATCCTTCTCTTTGTTATGTTCACATCTGGAATGCATGCTACTTAATTCAACACAAGCAGGATACACTAAATTTGAAAAAAAACTTTTAGGTATTTGATCAGGGCTTTTATTATCCTACGTGAATATACAGAATTCAGGTGCAGAAACACATTTTCCTACACATATTTTCAACATCTGATATCATGAGGCTGCGTTAGGAATTTGGCATGCAAAACATTTTCCAAGTGTTTCATTCTTATTAATATTAACCTGCAACTATAAGCAAAATAATGTTCCACTGATAATATTTTTATGCTCTGAAGTTAATATATTACAGACTTTCCACTGTACAATCATGCCATGCTTATTTGTTTATTTTTGTATGCATTTATTATAAAAATAGTAAGGCAGTTAATTAAAAAAATAGTGAATTCAAGTACACAAAAAAACTATCAGAGGCTCATATTAGAAACATACATAAAAATAGCCTATCTCTAATATGAAATACATATATCTATCCTTCTATGCATTCATACATACTTACATCCAAAGCTTTAAACTGTTCACATATATTTATTATATTTAAAATGCATAAAGGTATGAAGATTGGGATACTGAGTAGAAAGAAACAAGTAGTTCTACAAATAATTTCAGTTTGGGGGACAGAATAATTTAATCCCTTGAACCTAAATGACATCCATATCTGATCTTTAGTTCATTCACAAAATGATGACTGAGATGACCTACCACATTATTTTTCAATAAAAAATGATACTAATTATAATTGATATGATGGTTACTGATGGCACATTTAATGATTAACTAACGGGTATAGTGAGTCTATATATTCAACTTAATCTGGGTAGTGTTTTGGTGAAGATGGAGCCCAAAAAAATATCCTTTTGTCTCATCTACATCCTTTTCAGACTGGGATTGCAGCACTTTAATTCTTCTGCTAAGACCTACACCACACTTCTAGTCTTCCAAAACTTAACAATATCACTCAGGCAACTTAAGTGTGACCACAGTCCTACATTTCTCCCTTAATCTTCCATACCTGCTGTCCTTCCTAACTTCCTCACCCATCCTATTATAATATCCTTTCTTTTCATTTCCATTAGAACTCATTCTTTCTGGCCTCTACTAATTTTCATATTATTTAAACTTACTATAAATTGCATTTATACCCTTTCTGTCATCAGCAAAGTAAGTCATATTTCCATATAGAATCCAGCACTTTTCAATGACGTTTCCACAGATTGATCTCCATTGTTATCAAAGGGTAACTCTTAACCCTGTGACTTGATCCCATTCCAACCATATATGTATCTTGTTAATGTCTGCTTCTCAACTTCTCTAGTACACAGTTTCTACTTTCCACTCCTTGCCCATTATAGTTTAGGAGCCCTGTATTACCTATGTAACAGGCTAATTTGATGGTTGACGACAAACCCTAAGTCCTTAAGTTACTTAATTACAATCCAGCCTCCCCATAATGCATCATTATTCCAGACTTCGTTTTTAAAGCTGTCTCTTTCCCTAATTTAGACATTTCTCCCAGCTACTTATAGATAACTCCTAATCTATTCTTTATAATCTGTAACCTGATAGCCTCACTGCAAAATTTCTTCTTTCCCCTTAATAGTCTTACATGCCTTTTTTGCAGTCAGCAGTTTCAAACTTTCTGTCAGGGATTTGCAAATGAGTCTTTGATTGGGTATGCCATATTACTCCGTACCCAGCTAAATTTCTGGAAAAAGACCTACACTTCGATTTTTACCAAATCTTCCGTATACTTCAATCATCTAGTTTCTTAGTCCTCCACTCTTCCCTGATGATTCCGTGCATTATATTTTTCAAAAGATTTCTAAGCATACCTATCAACCACTTAGAGCAAGAAATCTGGAGAAATTCATAAATAAAAGTGGGACAACGGCCCAAAAATAGGGACAATTTTGAAATGTGTCTCTTACAAACTTAGAAAGTTGACAGAATAACAGGTTTTGCATTAGCATGAGTTTTCGGAAGGTCTTGAAGTCTGAAATTCAAATATCTGTCATCATTTTCTAACTTCAGTCTTTAATTATTTGCCATTAATTTGCCAGAAAACCACAATTTTATGAAAAATGGACCAAAGATATGAGGCAAAATCTGGACATTCTACGAAAATCTGTACAGTTGAGAGGTATGCTTCTAAGTCTGTGGTTATTTATAGTACTAAAAATCAAATATGTTGCCACTAAACTTCATACTGGTATCTCTTTCATTGTGTCATCTATCACATCAAAGTGCCTAACTTCCTGAATCTTTTACCATTCCACTCACTTAAAAATTGCATTTTTATCTACCATAATCTCTGTGCAATTGCTTATCTTCTAAACTCAGGTATCCACCAAACCATATTGCTTTGTTTATCCATATCCTATCTTTTGCAATGTGCCTACTTTTCTGCTTTCACAAAAATGCATCATACACTTTCTGCATCTGTGAATTATTTTATCTTGTAAGCTAATCCAAATGTGTCATAACAAATAAATCAGAATTACTAATGCCTTAATCACCCCATATCTATCCCTGATGATTTGAGTTTGTTATACAATAAGACTACCATTCCTAACCCCTTATCATTTAACTTAATCTATTTCTACTCCTTCACCTGTTTCTCTTCCTCTTTCTCTTGAGGACAATCCATCACTCATATATATATTTTTTTGCTTTCTACTGAACATAATTCCTTCATTTGCACAAAGCTTGGTCCATGCTTATTTAATAAAGATTTATTTGGGTGATACTGCAATCCTACATTTTTACAATAGCTGTTGGAAATATCTTGTACACATCATCTAATAAAAAAAGCATGAATCACCTGCAAACAAATAGTGTTCCTTCACACTTTCTTCCTCAAACCCTTATAATAGTCATATATTCTCTATGTAAATGTTTCGATTGTTGTCAAAAGCAAACTTAACAATAACAGGCATCTTTGCCTAGTACCTCACCATAATTTGACCTAATCTGAATTCTCTTGGGCAGTGCAGTTTCCAGAAAACTCATTTCACCTACCATTTGCTTTAAAGAGCTAAACAAGAAATTCCCAATTAAGTGTATTGAGCTCTTTCAAGATGACCATAAGCACTAATCCTGCCCTGTTCTGTCTTCCCATCTTCATTAAGCCATACTGTTGAACACTATCATCCAGTGATCAATGGAGGATATCCCCTTAACAAAACCTATTGGAGCATTTACTACCAGGATTCGTCATTTCCAGTCTAGCTATTAACATCTTGCATAAAGTCGCAATCACATTGCACAGTTAAATCAGACAAACATTTGCCATATCCACTGGATCCTACTTTTACCTTGGGCATACTTACCATTACTGCCTCCTTCACAGAATTAAGTACCACCACACTGTCCATAATACCATCAGATATTCCTGCCATAACCACCCAGTTCTAAACACCTTATAAATAATCAGTCTAGAATCAGTAAGGCTCTCCCATGTTCTCATTCTTCAGGGACTGTATCACTGGCGTTTGCTCTTCTTTCCCTATTGGTTTATGCAAATTAGTTTGGCCTTCAGATGATAATAATGGCCTGATTCACTTAAAATCCCTTCCACCATCTGTTTTTGTGTATAGAGATTCATATAAAATCACCAACTTATTTTCTATGTGCTCTTCCTTAGCATCACTTTTTCTCTCTTAATTTCCCTTATTGATCACTGCATTCTGTGCTTCTTTATTTCTTCCTCAACCTTTGAACATCTTGTTCCCTTCTGCGTAGTTCCTTCTGTATTTTTGATTCATCTACCCATCACTGTCAGTTCTTCTAGTTTCTTATTTGTTCTGACATTTCCTCTCCCTCAAGCCTCTACTTCTCTGTAATTTTCTTAACTTGCATTCTCTTTCTTTGATTCGACCTTCTGTCTGCCTCTTCCTGACTTATGCTTTTGCCATCACCACTCTAATGCTGTCTAAGCCTTGACCTACTCCACAATACTCACTTTCCTATAGTTCTTCCTATTTCCTGTTATCTACTTGAAAATTTCTTTCAGCCATGATTTTTTTTCTCTGCACCCTGAACCTACCTCACTGAGGGATGAAGGCCTAACTATGATCCAGAAAGACCATGATCAAGTTGTAGCACAAGACAAGGAGAGAGAAAGATGAGAACAAGTAGGCACTGTTGGCTTACTCATCCTGGAGGGAGGGAGGAAGAAAGGATGGTCTGGTTTTGTTGCTATTTTGAAACCTAGGGAAACCACTGAGTGTTGCATACACTGCCTGATGTGTTACTCAAACCTAAGAAGTAATGCATGTATGAAGACCTGCATGTTTCCCTCATTTCAAGCAGCCGTTGTGGAGATCTCAGAAGCTGTTGGGGAAGGGGGTTATTTTTTCAAGGGTGGGAAGACTGACCCACCTGACCTGTCAGTTGCCTTTACTCTATTACTTTACCATAGACACTCAGTAGGTATAGGATAGATGTGATCAACCTGAGGAGCAAATGGGCAATTTGGCAGTCATCCTTCAGGCCATTCAGCTGTTGTTCAAGTCAGGGCAATGACCTAAGCTCTGCCCTGATTGTGTAAGATGGAAGACTTGGTAGGGAAAATGTGATACAGGAACTATGTCTGGGCAAATACCCAGAATGATACAGTATGAGGGAGGTAAGTCAGCTACCATAGTCCATTAGGAGCAGTGAATGGGTGGTTTCTTGAAGGTGGAACAGCCACTGGGTCAGTCATGTGGGCAATAAAAAAAGGAATTCTTTTTCCTTCACTGTCTTTACCTTTCATTTCTTTTATCTGCCTTCTATATGCTACAACACAAGTACTTCCTTATGGTTTTATAAATGTATCTATACATATATACATATATATTGTTTTATATATATATATATATATATATATATATATATATATATATATATCTGTAGATGGATCTAGTGAAGCTAATCTAAATGTCAATAGATCAACAGTAAAAAAACATTGACTGTAAAACAGTAGGACTAAAGCATAGGCTTTAAGGCAGTACCTTGGACCATGCAAAACAAATTTTCTGTTTTTTCCCCACTATGTCACCCATGTCCCTTGCTAATTATGTATAATAACTCTGGGAAACCACAATCACTGGGGAAGAGGCACGTTCCCCAACCCCAGGAATTATTGATCTTGCACACTTGCTGACCATCTTATTAGTCAATCCAAGTGCCTGTGTGTGTGTGTGTGTGTGTGTGTGTGTGTGTGTGTGTGTGTGTGTGTGTGTGTGTGTGTGTGTGTGTGTGTGTGTGTGCATGTGTGTGTGTGCTTGTGTATGTTTGTGCCTTTTTAAAATATCCACTTTGTACACTTCTACCTCCAACTGATTATCCACAAAAGTTCAGGGTCACTAGCTTGCATACACTTATAGATCATAAAAGTAAATTGTGTCCTATTGCTCCATCACTCTCAAAACAGATTTCCAGAAGCCCAGTTACACCATATCCTCTCTATGTATTCCATCATCTTCTGGATAAAGCTCTACATTAAAATTGCTAAAGAAAATTTGCCTATTGTCATCCTTCTTCATCTGTTGACAACATCCATTTAAGTCTGCTAAAATATTTTCCTACCCCAGGATTCAATAAAGTCCATGTAGTCTCCATGTAGAACCTACATGGAATGTATCCACATACATGGCCATTATTCTCCCTCAGCAGCTCGCCATACATATTAATTATGGTGCGTGCCTAAGAGAGGTCAAAGCAACACGGATATTGAATTTGTGTAAGACTGAAGGCACAGCCACATACCTTTTGGCCTGTTAAACCTTGACCTAAAGGTCTACAAGACATTTTATTTCAGTAAATTGTAGTTATTTTACATTTTTTTTACACTCATGTGCCTGTTTGCTTGATGCGGCACATTGTTTAGGTATGCTCAGCTTTGTGCATCCATACATCAGACATCCGCTAGAAATCTAAAAATAGAAACCAGATGCATTCAATGTTAATTTTGTTTTTTATTTTTATGTGCTTGTTTGTGCAATGTGACGCATTATTTAGCTATGTGTAGTACTGCTATGCAACCATACATTGGGCATGTGACAGACATCTAAAAACAGAAACCGAATGCACTCAATTCTTATTTTTATTTAATTTTATGTGCTTATTTGTGCAATGAGCCATGTTATTTAGCTATAAATTGCACTGTGTAATTTTGCATTAGACATATGCTAGATAGCTAAAAATAGAAACTGGTTGCATTTAATTCATACAGATCTGTGGTGCTTAGCAATGCACAAACCTGTGCAGTTACTAGGTCCTGGATTCACATTGGTGGTTGGAATACCTTTTAAATATGCTGTTGTGAAAATGTGTCAGATGACTGAAGCATCGTTTGACGTTAAATTCAATAATTGTCACATTTAAAAAGATGCATGATGCTAAGCATCACTTAACCATGGCCAATGGTCTTTTTCTGTTGGCACATTGTTAAGCTTCCCTTAAACATTGGTTGTGTGAGTTTGCACGATGCTAAGTGATGCGGCACATTTTTGAAAGTTACAGTATTACATACAATGGTGGGAAAACAGCATATTTAAAGGGCAATAAGTGAGGATTTCACTTTATTCCTTGGATCCTGACCTTGACTGTGGGTATGGCTGCTGTCATGGGGGAAGCTATGTGATTTAGGCCATAATAGTGGGGTGTGCAGGAGTTGAGGGTTTTCACTGGACTCCTGGTAGAAAGCTATGGGCCCTAGCTGCTACAGCATGACTACTAGGGCTCAGAGTGTAAGTCTAAGGCCTGTTATAGTTTGACCAGTGACCTGACCAGTGCAACTGGTATCCCCCACACTGATCAGTGTCATTGCCATTATGATGACCTGAAGCATAGAAAGAGGGGAACCTTGGATATGTGGATCTAAGAAGCATGGGATGGAGCACCGCATAAATATTCAGGCTGAATCTGTGCAAAACTGGTATGCCTAATGGTTTCCTTCTCTTACCACAGCTGCAGAAGAGAGGGCTTGCAATGTCCATTCCCATGCAAGGCATTTGGCCAGGATGATGGAAGCACTTGGCATGTAATAAAATCAATAAAGTAATAAATTAATGCATAACTTAATAATAAAATAAAGGAAATACAGTTATTGTAGACTTAACAGTCATGTATGAAACACCCAGAACAGCATAGAGTTTTATTAATGTGTCAGTGCATATCTGAACTGGTAAAGCAAGTTAAAGCAAGTAAGCATGCAGTACTGTGCAGCATAGCTTTCAACCATTAGTTACTGTTGTGGTTTACTCAGATTAAGAGTCAAAGTTTTGGTCTGCTTATTGTCTGTAGTATGCTGTAGATTGTACTCAATAAATGAATAGGGTAAATGTGTAAGTTAACAGAAGTCCTAGACAGCTCCCCATGTATGTAAATGCAAGATATGATACAGCATGAACCAATAAAGTGTAAAAGGAGACAGTGATCTGATATTATTTTTTCAAATAAAATGTTCAGTATTCCTATAGTCACTGCTTGTGGGTTCTAATCCGAAGCCAGCCAATGGAGAAATGTGCAGTAATCAATACTGTATTAGCATGCCATAAATAAATGTTGTGCAATACCCACATTAAGAGTCAGTGTTGTGTTCTGCTCATCTTGTCTGAAATATGCTGTAGGTTGCAGTCATAAAATGAATAGGGTAAATGTGTAAGTTAACAGAACTCCTACACAGCTATCCATGTGTGTAAATGCAAGATTTGAAATTACATGAATCAATAAAGTGTAAAAGGAGACAGTGCTCTGATAATTTATTTTTTCCAAATAAAATGTTCAGTATTCCTGTAGTCACTACTTGTGGGTTCTCTTCCGACAACAGCCAACTGAGAAATGTGCAGTAGTCAATACTGTTTTAGTATTTCATAAGTAAATGCTGTGCAATACCTAGATTAAGAGTCAATGTTGTGTTCTGCTCATTTTGTCTGATATATGCTGCAAGTTGCAGTCAATCAATGAAAAGGGTAAATGTGTAAGTTAACAGAACTCATACACAGCTATTCATGTGTGTAAATGCAAGATTTGAAACAACATGAATCAATAAAGTGTAAAATAGAACATTGCCCTGATAATTTATTTTTTCAAATAAAATGTTCAGTATTCCTGTAGTCACTTCTTGTGAGTTCTAATTCCACACCAGACATCTGAGAAATTCTATAGTAGTCAATACTGTACTGGCATGTTACATGTCATAAAGAAAACATAAACATGCTTGCATGTGAAGTGCACACCCATAGGCCTGTGTCATGACTGTCTAGCTATCAAGTGTAATTTGTGTACATGAACATACCTCTCATATGTCACAATTTTTCCAGAATGTACTGAATAATACCCCATATAGATGGTCCTCCTATTTGCAGATATATGGTATCACTTGAAATGCAATTTAATGGCAAATCTGTTATCAGAAACCTGGCTACTACTGTATGATCACACTACATAAGGATGTTCCCTGTCATTATGCCTTTGTACCATCATTATGTATGGCTTGGTCCATAGTGTCCAATGCTAAGAGGTTGTGAGGTACGTACTTAGAACATCATATATACAATATAAGCAAAATTAAATGATTTCTGGATACATTATGATCTGTACTATAGTGTGTGTGTAAGGAGCAGGGTAGCATTTCAAATAATAAATGGCATAGCAGTCAGTGGTGCCAAGTGAAATCTAACATATCTAGAAGTATGTAATTGTAGTCTGTTTAGTTATATTATCTGTGAAGTTACTAATGTTCTTTTTTCTCTCAGCCCACCCCTTCTCTTCTTTCATTTATTTAATCACTATAATTATTATTATTATTTGATATTATCATATTATTTATTACCACTTATGTTGGCATTATGTATAATTTAATATTTCTTTGTTGTTAGAAAAACTTCCATTTACATTATTTATTGATCTGTTAATGTTTTTCTATTACTCATTATTGTTTTCTCTTATGTTACTAATTGTATTTGTTTGGGTTATGTTTATTTTTCCTTTACGTTTATAATTCATTTACTGCAGTGCCACAAGGTAGCCAGGTTCCTGGTGATCCACCTGCCTTGGCTCCCACTCCCAAGGCACATATGCCCAGCATGTCTGGGCTGTAAGCTGGTGGCACCACCTCTACTGACCTTGCACTACCTGCTCCATTGGGTAGTTCCTCCCCACAGTTTGGAGTTGAGCCCCCCTCTGGGAGTGGAGGTAGAGGGGATGCATTCATCACCCATGACCAACTGCCAGGCATGGAGCATAGGCTTGTGTACCAAACTGTTGGTGCATTCTATGCCAGATTGACAGCATGCTGTCCATCCTGGTAGGGTAGTCTGGCCTTGGGCACCAGCATCGGTCAGTGCTTTCACGGCAGCATTGAAGGTGCAGTGCTGACTTGAGTCACACTGCTACCATGTCTGATGGCCATGGGAATGGGATTCCACAACACCTTCCCCAACGAAGGTGTTCACCCCCTCTTATGTCCCACACCAACCCTGTCTGCTGCCTTGTCTGTTTGCAAATGCTTACTCACCTTCCCAACTTACCTTCCCCACACATTTATTTTATTTTATTTTACATTTGTTTATTGGGAAGGTCCGACTGGACACAGATCCATTTTCAGCGGAGGCCCGGGGATAAAAGCTCCAATGACAGTAAAATATAATGGATACACATTCACTAGATAAATCATACAGGGGCTCAATACTGTAGGGCATACTTAGCATGCAATATAACAACAATAACAAGACAAAATAATTCAGGAGTTCCTTTTAGCCGGGCATACTGTTGAAATAATAACATCTTATAACATAACTAAGAGTGAGTAATTAGTAATATAATTGTTTCAATCTCTGTGTTTTTGGGAAAACAAGTAGGGAGAGTGGGAGGTGGAGAGCCATCATGTGACAGTTAGTAGAATCCCAGCAAGAGTGAGTTGATATGGCCTAGCCTGGGGGGTGACATGGGCAGAGCCAGATTTTATGTAATGCGTTTTGGGAAGTTTTTTGAACTGGAAAGTAGAGGTTGTAGATGTTAGGTAATCTGGGAGAGCATTCCAGGTTCTGGCAATGGAGCAGGCAAAGAGAGATTTGCCAGCCTCATTCTTGTGTTTAATGACATTTATGTGGTTCAGGTGTGAAGATCTTACGTTTCTGGAGGGGGCGTAGGGGTGAATTAGTTGTTGCAGGGCAGGAGTTTTATCAGGATGGTAGTAGAGTTTATGATGCTTATACCTATGTCCTTTCCTCAATATAACATATTTCCTTAAATAAAAAAAAAAGGGCATCTGTCCCAAAAAAATATATATCATCCTATACGTAGCTTTCCATTTCACACATGTGTCCAATGGACACACTTAATTTGGTCCAATAGGCCTAACAATGCACTTATGTTGTCATCACCCCTTTCTCAGTGGGTGACGATCAAAATTCAGATAAAAAATTGTTAAAGTGCACAGTTGTTGCTGCTGAAGAAATGGATAGCTATGGTTCTTTCTTACACTCTTCCTGCACATACCTACCTGGCTTTCACTATGATTTCCCCCTGCTTGAACCCCATTTCACCACTATCTCCTCAATTTTTCTGTTCTTTAAAGAATGTTTCAGCTATGCTGTGCTATGCGTAGCATTGCTAAGCTATGCTAAATGGCAATGTGATACTACATGCATTTGAAAGCATAATAATCACTTTCAAAAAGTACACCTGTGCCCTATTTTGAACCCAGTAGCAGTTCACTTGAAGAACAGTGAACCAACCTGACAAGCCACACAGCAAGTTAATTAGCACAGGTGTTTTAAACAAAACATATTAATTGTCATTTTCTCATCATTAAACATGTTTACACAATGCTGAGCATCATTTTGCATCACGCAAATCTGTTAAAAGATTAATGAAAAAATAGGAGTTTAATTGGGACTCTGTTAGAGAAATATATCACTATTAAACCATACATATAATAATAGATGTAAGTGATATATGTAACAGCAGGTAAGCATGCAATTATATCTACAACATGGAAAAATACATCTACTATAATGGTGACTCTGTAGCTCAATCTGTTAAATGCTTTGAAAACATTACTTTTTGGTCTACAGCTGTGTGTAGCATTTAAAATACATGCATGTGTACATCACCATTGTAAATTATGATATTTATGACTGTTTCATCACCTATTTATGCACCCAAAACAGTACAGATGGAATTTCTGCTTATAAATAGTGAAAGTCAAAGGGCTACAGATAGGATCACATTTTAACTATTCCTATTACAACACTAGAAAGTGCATAAAATGTCTGGTCATACATTAGCATGAATTCCCAGAGAAGTTTGAATTATGAAATTCAAATGTGGCCCGGTAATATCAGACTGTAGCCCATAATGATTTACTAGTGATATTACACACAACTACAGCTACACATGTAACATACATGTATGGAGATCATGCTAGAAGCAAGGGTTGCCAGCACATATATACTTACTAAGCTGGGCATTAATCCCTACATCATCTAATGGGTTGCTAACTGGCTTACTGATAGAACCCACACTGTAAAAGTAGCCAACTCCAAATCCAGCTCCAGACAAGTGACAAGTGGAGTACCTCAGGGTTCAGTCCTGGGACCACTCTTGTTTGGCATCTACTTCTCTGAAGTACAGACCAACACTATGGGACTCTGGCTAACAAAGTTCGCAAATGACTGCAAACTGGGAGCCATTATTGAATCCCCAAATGATGTGGATACTCTACAAAAGGGCCTTACAGAAACAGATGCTTGGTGCCAGAGCCATGGGCTCAAGCTTAATGCCAAGAAATGTATAGTTATCCCCTTTGGGAAAAAAACATGTATCTGTGAATTACCATATAAGTGGCAGTACACTAAACACCGAAAGTGTGATAAGAGACTTAGGGACACAGGTGGACAGTGGTCTCACCTTTGATAACCACATCGCCACAACAGTCAGAAAATCCTTCTATGTGGCACACCTCATCACTAAGAGCTTTTCATCCAGAAAAAAGGAGGTCATTGTCCCACTGTACTCATCCCTCATTAGATCCATTATAGACTACAACACCCCATTTGGTATGTACCTCTCAAGACATCTGCAACAAGTGGAAAAGCTGCAGAAATACCTCACTAAAAGAATCACAGGCCTAAAGCAGATACCCTACGCTGACCGCTTTAAAATACTCCAGCTATACTCCGTCAGATATCGTCTGCTCAGAGGTGATCTCTGCTTAACATACAAGGCCATGTCAAACCCAGAGCTGTTGGACATGCTACAGTTAAAGAAATCCCAATACCTCAGAGCCACATGCTCCAGAGATCTAAACCTTGTCATCACAATAAACAAAACATGCTGGAGGGATAGGTTCCTGACCCAGAGACTTCCCAGACTGGAATAGATTGCCCATACATGTCAAGCAGCGTGCCTCTTTGGCCCTCTTCAAAAGGAACCTTGACGATTGGATGGGAGAAAGGAAATTCACCCTGGGGATCACGTCAGTCGCCCTGCTAGACAGGGGTCCATGGAAGTAAACAGTGTGGGAAGAAATAGCCAGGGAATTGTTATAGGCCCTAGGGTTGATAGCCTAGTACCAACCTATGAACCTATGAACCTATGAATATGCAATCCAGATGACTACCAAGACATAACACATGACTTGGCATTTGTCCAACTGGTTGACATACTGGTTAGTGTACCGCATACCTTGTTCTAGGATACATTGAGCATGTTGCCTTTTACTCTGTTAATGATACATTTGGCTAACAGAATTAGCTTAAATACATACCTTATTTTCCGGTGGGATGGGTTCCTTCAGTCTGGCTCTGGGTGAACACCAAGGCTGCCACAGGTATCACAGTTACTCTTAAGTGTTGTTCTGCAAAGTCTTTAGTCGGTCTGCCTATACCTATTTCCTGGTGCAGCAGCAGCAGCTTCACTCTGTAGCACACACATCTGAATGTAAAAAGTACCTGCTACAAACATTCACTCTGTACTATCTATAACCTAGTAATTTCTACCCCAACATATGAGAAAGGAGATGGAATCTACATTGAGACCATGTATTTTGTTGAGTAGTTGCATGGGATTGGCTGATTATACTGCAAATCAGCTGTGTAGGCTGCATGTACTATTTCTGAACCACATATTGGTTCAGAGGCAATCATGTGCTAATGAGAACCATCTTAAAAAAAGAAACTTCTAGCTAGGGAACCATTGTGTATGAGTGTTAGTTTGTTTGGTTAACTCATTGACACAGTACTTATACAGCATCATAAGAAAAGCTAGAGAATTCCATGCTGCCCTTGCCTCCTAATCACAAGACATAGCTGTGATTACTGAAGCCTGGTTAAAGCCCCGCATTTAAAAGACAGAAGTTGTCAAAACTGGCTACAACATCATTAGACTAGACAAATTAAACAAAAGAGATGGTGGAGTCACCATTATGTTTAAGGAGACCCTCAGACTTGAACAACTAAACTGCACTTCGCCTGGCCTACCCAACTCTGAAATCCTAACTACATGCCACAGAATCAACCTAGACAAAACAATAATTATTATTGCCAAATATCTCCCTCCTGGCAATAACCTTTTCCACCATTGAAAGCCTACTTTCTTAAGCATCTACCAGTTTCAACCAAGAAACTATAATTCTTGGTGACTTCAACCTTGACTGGCAGTCCTGCTCATCCAATTACCCCTTCAACTTCCCAAACCTCTTCAGCTTCACCCAAACCATAACCTGCCCAACTTGCATAGACACATGTTCCAAAAAGCATTCAACATTAAATTGGATATTGACTAACAAACCAAACCCAAGTTACCTAGCTGGTTGCCTTCCAGACTCCCTTGGCAACCATTCTCCAATTTTTCTATACAGAAAACATGCATTTTCAAAGCAACATCACCTACAAATACATCCATAGCAGGAAAAACTTCTCTCCCTTTAGTTTTAACCTACTGCTTTACAATGTAACTGTAGACCACTAAAGCACCTCCATTTAGACCTGGCTGTTCTGTATTTCGGCAATACCTTCCTTAGTATACTTAATAACATCAATCCCACTAGAAAAGTGTGCTCATAAGCTAAGCACCTACCATGGTTAGACACTGTCACCAAACTCCTAATTAAACACACAGATAGAGCCTGGTCAACTTACCACATCACCAAAGATAAAGTAAACATCTTAACATATCAACAGCTACAGAATCTAACTAAGAAACAAATCAAAAAAGGCAAACAAACTCACGTCCAAACCGGTCAAAACAAGCATCAAACAACCCCCACAAATTATAGTAAAGCATTAACTATCTCCTCAGCCCCAGTCATTCCCCAACCCCTGCCTCTCTCACCTCAAGCAACTCTAATCCTATTGCAACTCAAATCAGCTCTCACTTTTTAAATACTATAACCTCCCTGGAAGGTAGCCAGCCTAATCAACCACTTACTCTTCCATCTCCTGCTCCAAATAATCCCAACCCCTTCACTTTCATCTCCATCCAAACTAGTTGCATAAAAAACTCTCTTAACCAAGCTAAAACCCTGCTGTATTGCAGCTGATCATCTTCCTAATGAATTTCTAAAAATTGCCATACTTTCTATTGCCTACCCTATATCTATCTTGATTAATTGTTCTATAGCAGAACAACATGTCCCACTTCTCTGTAAAATATTTCACATCATTCCTCTTCACAAAGGCAGATCCTCTAAAGAAGTAACTTTCTTCTGTCTCATAGCCATCCCTTCCCCCCTTGCAAAAATCTTAGAAAAATGCATCACAATCAACTTATTAACCACTTCCTCAGCCACAATCTATTATGCAGTTCTTAACGTAGCTTTAGACCTAAACACAGTACTAGCACTGCCCTAGTAAACACAGTACTAGCAGTGCCCTAATAACATTCACCAACACCATTCATCATCATCTCTTAAATGAAGCCCAGCTTGTCTCTTCTGTTTTCCTCGATATGTCCAAATCTTTTCACACCATTTCCCACCAACTGCTACTCAACAAATTCTCATCTTATGGCCTCAGTTCACCATGTTTAATGAATAATTATTTCCAGATAATTACAAATTGGGTTTAGAAAATAATGTCCTCATGTCCTACTATGTGAAGTTGGGGGTTATACAAGTCTGTAAATAGTTACAGCAGCATATACAGCTTATCATGTATTGCATAATAGTACTACAAAGCATAGAAGTGCAGGTATTAATGTACTGCTTTCTCCTTTTTAATCACAGGGGACTGGCAGGTCAGTCTTTGTCCCCAAAACAACCTGATGTTAGTGACTCTCAAGACTCTGGTGATGATGGTGGCCAAACTGAGGCACAGCTGGGGGTTGCAGAGGCTGAATCAGTTACAGAGGTTGACACCTCTCATCCACCCTTATTATCACTGTACACAGCCTGCATGCCTATGCATACCCAGTCCCCTGAGGCCAGAGGTATTGGACTGTTGCAGGGTGGGGACATTAAACAGGGAAGTGTGCTACCGTGGCTTCAGTGACTGTTGGCACTAGCCATAGCCAAACAGCTGGCAAGGTTCCACACAGGCAGATTGATAGAGGTGCTTGTAGGAGGCTTGCTGGCCCTACACCACCTGTCGCAGGTGTCTCTTCACATGTCATTCAGTGTATGTTTAGAGCCATCATGGAGGTATAGGCACATTCAGAAAGGAACTCCCGATGCACGCCCGCAGTTATGGTTACAACTCAGTCTGACATCCAAGACTGCTTCCAGTTGCTGATAACCTGAAATGGTTGACTGACACAGTGAAAAGAGGTAGGTTTGAGAGAGACTGCACACTATCTGGTTTGGTACGCACATTGTCTGTGATAGAACATATCACTGGAGTTGAGTTTTGGAATTGTGGGCATAGGTTAGCAATAACATCTGCTGAAAGTCAATGTGGCCATGCACAATCCTGCTTCCATAGTGGCAGTGCATCCAGCATTCCAGAGGGAAGTGTGTTGTCCACACTAAGACATAGCAGGCCATGGACTCGTGGTCCTAGGTGTTCCAGTGGAGGACACAATCCCAGCAGACATCACTCACCCTCAGGCAGTAGCACAGCATCTGAGCTCAGGCATGGATGTGCCAGTGCACCTCCAGGCAGAGCCAGTTCTCATGTTTGGGGATGGAGAAGATGATCTGTTACCTGCACCATGCATGGCTCACAGCTGTCCAACATACAGACATGTAGGGCTAGCACTAAGCTTGGCTGTGTTCATGCAGACACACACAAACCACTGTCACATTGGGGGTAGTTACAGATACAACATTTCAATGGTCCATCTTGCCTGCTTCCCTTCCTGACTCACACACACACTTGTCAACCTATTGGGTCAGCCTAGGCCTCCTGCACCCCCACACCCTGCGGAAGTGATGGTAACTGTGCCACATTCCTATCATATTTCTCATGGATGCAGGGAAATAAAGCAATGTGTCTGATGCACAGTGTAACTATCTGCATTAATATGAATTTGTTTCATCCATTGTTGGTGTAGACATGCTACTTGTACTGGTCATTTACAAAAATTGCACTTTGTCATTCAGAATGTGCATAGCATAATTTGTGTACGTTACGATGAATGCTGTTGTAAGGACCATGGAGTCACACAATGAAGTGTGTCTCATGGAAATGTTTACATTTCACTTTCAGGATTGTGTTGGACACACTGATGCATACACTTCTAGAATCAACCCATTAATGTCAGAGCACAGGACTGAATATCAGCACAGGAGAGAAATATCACCAGAAAGGTAATGCAGTATAGGTTCATGAGTTCATAGGTTCATAGGTGTTCACTAGGCTAATGAACACAAGGACTTCTTTAAGCCTAGGCATGCATCCCAAATCTCTGATAATGTCTGATACCCTTGAAAAGTGTAAGCAGGGTTTTGGGAGATGAAACACTTACAACAGGGGGCTGGGAGATGAACCATTTACAGGTTTCCTGTGTCCATTAGAGACATAGGTCCCAAACCAGGGATGATTGTCCTGTTCCCCATCCAGTTATATAATTGCACTTGATTTGCATTAGGATGGAATTCTGCTTCATGTGGTTGGGAGTCTAGTAAATATAGGGCGTAGTCTCTGGGATACATGCTATACCTGTCTCTCTATCACATCTTGTTTACACCACAGGCAAGGGGTAGGTCCATAGAACAGGTAATTCTGGTGCTAGTTGTTTCGTGGATATAAGGTGGTCCACAGTGGGGTCTGACAATGCCCTGTATGGCAGCCATACATTTCCCCTACAAAGGCTGTAGGACACAGAATACAGGGATAGGGCCTTGACACAGTCTGCATAGGACATTTTATGTGCATCCTGTATTGGTTTAGTGAGGAACCTGTGTGGATGTTCCAATTGTTGGATATGCCAGGCAAGTACATATCAAAGGTGGCATTGCACTCAGTGACAGGTCTGAAAAATGCAGACTGGAACAATGACTTCTTTGGACTTACATGCCATACCTTTGTTAATAAGTTGCACAACATAGAATTATTCCCCCAATACTGTAGACACGTGACAGTCAAAGTCTAGATCACTATCTATGTGTGTTCCTAAGTCCCTGACTACTGTGTCAACTGTCAGAGGTGTGTCAATGTGATAGTTACCAGAGGTGAATGACTTCCCAAAGTATAGTATTGTGCATTTCCTGGCATTTAGTGTTACCTCATGGCTCTGACACCAGTTGTATGTCTCTGTCATCCCCTCCTGGAGAACATTTGTATCAGTGTGGGATTCAATGACAGCTCCTAATTTGTAATCATCTGGAAATTTAGTCAGCCAGAGGCCAGTGGCAGTGGCATTGACTTCAGACAAGTAAATGCCTAAGAGGAGTGCTCCGAGGAATGATTCATGAGGGAGTCCACTTGTGACTGGCCTGTTTGTAGAGGTGGACTCCCCTAAGGTAAAGTCCTGGGTCCTGTCTGTGAGCCACGTGACTATCCACTGGCTGACATACTAGTTTTTACCTAACTTCTTGAGTTTGACAACAATACCTGATGGAGGTATAGTGTCACATGACTTGTCAGGCTATGGTAGGCCGTGTGAACCATTTTCCCTTATCCATTGCTTTGGTTAACTTCTCAAATAGGTCCACCGGGTTTAGTAAACATGATCTGCCCTTAACAAAACCAAACTGGGGTTGATCCACTGTCTGGAGGTGTACTACATCTCTTTTGATCATTTCTATGATAATTCTTTTCATGCCTTTACATATCGGACTAGGGAGATTCCTGGCTCTGTAGTCTCCAGGGACTGTAGATGGCCTACCTTTGTGCAGAAGGATGACTGCTGCTGTTCTCCATTCATGAGGAATGAAGCCTGTTTGTCAGCTACAGTGAAATAGTAATTGCAGAGGCCATGAAAGGTCATGTTTCAAGCTATTTAGATGGCATGCTAGGATACTGTCTGGGCCAAACAATGCAGTGTACTTGTTCTTAGAGAAAGCATTGAGGACCTGTTCCCTCATGATAGTAGAGTTACTTATATCTGATGGAATTTCCTGAGGGAAGGTTGAGGGGGTGATAGTTGTGGGACAATTTATCAGCCAGAAGGTTTGCTCTTTCTTTTGTCTCACTATACGTGGTTCCAGTTACAGTGAGATGAGAACACAAATGTGTCTTGCCTTTGACGTTGCGGACATACCTAAAGTATGCTTTGTGGTTGTCCTTGGCATGGGAGCCCAAACTTACCTCAAATCTGGCTTAGGCAGACTTCATCTGTCCTCTGTTTTGTTCACCTATATGAGAGTGCTTTTATCTTACTGTGTGCTGCACTGCCTACATTTTGCCATGAATTTATTCCTTCTGTTATACACCCTATTGATTCTGTGATTCCACCAGGGTGGTTTTATTTTCAGTTAGTTCTATACTTCTCCCTGGTGGGAACAGCTACCTCTATGCATCTAATAAGATTCTCATACAGGGTTTCTGTGAACACTGCTGCATAGGTCACAGTGTTCTAAGTGTTTATGGAGGCTTGAGATTTGGCCAGTTTATCTCCTAATAGCTGGAGGATAGCCTTAGTGTAGCTCCTGAATATTTCATGTCTAGCTGGTGGTCCATGTCTCATTTTTATTACAAAGGAGACCAATTTGTTCTTGGACCTTGCCAGGGAACATATTACAGTACAGCCTTGTGCATGACTCACCCATAATGGTGAGGACCAGATCCAGTATGGTTGCACCCCTGTTTGGTGTATTGGCTATCTGGTACAGGGAAGTTGTGTTTCCAAAAGCCAGGAATCTCTGTGCCAGTATATTTTTTGTTGTATAGGATTCCCAGGAAATAGTAGGATAATGGAAGTAATCCATGAATATGGTATTGGATTGGATGGTTGGTGTTTCTAATACGTTTACATACATGTTATGGCTGTCCTGAGTCATAATGCGGGCCTATAGCTTGCATGGATGTAGTATTGGATTTTGCGTATTGTGAATTGAACCTGGAGCAGCTTAGTCCTGTTTGACCAGCCTTGAAGCATCTTTAGTTTTGATGTACATAGAGACACCTCCACCTTTAGTCCCTGCCTGTGAATTAGCTGTACTAAGTGTTTGGAAGGCACTGCAGTGTTGGTGTGCTCTTCTTGCCTTTAAGTAATGTGTCAGTGACTGCACAGACATCTTCTGAGAGCTCAAATAAGTATCTCTAAGTATAGTCTAGGGAGGTATGTCGCAGGTCAGGCACTCCCACATGGACTATGACTGAGGAAAATCACAGGAAGTTACGAGGCTAATGGCTCTAGGACCCTTACAAGCTTAGCCAAGTTCTACCCTTATTTCCATGATCAGCAACAATTGTCCTGGTCCAAGAGGATAACTGGTGGAACCCCCAGTGTGAATTTAGGGTTATATTTCCGATCGTCCACATTGCGTTTGAATTGGGCCAATGAGCTACTCTGTTTGACATGAAGTGGGAGTCATTTTCAAAGGTGTGGTAACCTCTGGGAGACAGATTCGATCCTACAGCATGCTGTAATGTTGTCACATACCAGGTTAAGGTTTTTCAAGTGAGTAACCTATATACCATTTTATTTGCGGATATGCAGCATTTTAAATAAATTATGGTCAAAGACTGACTTATATGAAAGGCATAGATCTCCTATGAGTAGTCTATATGAACCAAAATGAAGTAACAATGATCTCAAATGAGCCACATAGGACAGATGCTGAAGACCTTAAATTATCCTTGTGAGAAAGCGTTGTGGTCTATCCAATTGCTGCAGGTGCTTGGAAAGGTGCATACCAAAAGGGGTGGTTTATTCTATTATTGGCCTGATGAGGGGAGATTACAGAGAGGTTATAACTTCTTTAATTTTCTGGATGCAATGGCCTTACTTATGAGAGGAGAAATATAGAATGCCCTGCTTACCACTGTGGAGACGTGGTAATCAAAGGTAAGGTTACTGTCAATCTGTGTGCCCGGGTCTCACACCAGTAAGTGCATAGTTAGTGTTTTGTTATTGATGGGCTAGTTAGCAGGAACATCGCATGCACTGAGAGGGATGATAATACATTTTTTTTTTTGCATTGAGGTTAAGGCCATGACTTTTGCATCAGTTATTTGTGTGTGTAAGACCATCTTGAAGGATGCTGATATCATCTGGAGATTCTGTCTGGTCACAATTTGCAGTTATCAGCAAACTTTGTTAGCCACAGACCTTTAGTTATAGCTTGTGCTTTGGAGACCTAGGTTACAAACAGTAGATGTGCCAAAACAGATCCCTGTGGAGCACTACTGGCTACAGGTGTACTGTTCAAGGTAGATTCCCCTATTTTGACTACATGGGTTCTATCAGTGAGGCAGTTAGCGACCCATCTAATGATATAAGGATTGATACATTTGAACAGGGCCAATGAGCTGCTCTGTTTGGCATGAAGTGGGAGTCCATTCCAAAGGTGTGGATACCTAGCTGGGTGAGTTTGTCAATGATGGCTGGGGGGGGGTGATATTGTCAAATGCCTTGCCTAAGTCTAGGTAGGCTGTACGCATGGATTACCTCTCATCCAGGGCCTTGGTAACTGTTTTGAAGAAGTCCACAATGTTTTGCAGGCATTATCTCCCTTTGATAAATCCATACTGAGTAGGGACAATATTTGGAGCTAACCTATATCTTTGTTGAAAAGGTAGATTATGATTAGCTCCATGGCCTTGCAGATAAGGCTAGTCAGGCTAATAGGTCTTTAGTTCTGGGGGTTAGTGGAAGCATCATCTTTGTCCAGGTGAATAATGATGGATGTTTTCCATTCATCTGGGATGAAGCCTGTGCATAGACTAAGACTGAAGAGAGTACCCAATATTTAGGACATAGCCTGAGATGTTTTCAGCTCACATATAGATGCTATGTTTTGGCCACACAGAGACCATTTATAACTTTCTCTTTAGAGATACAAGGTGGGGAACAGGTGGTAGGGATGTCATGGGGTATGTGCGGAGGGGACAAGGGAGTGACATTTTCAGAGAACCTGTCAGCTAACAAGTTAGGTATGTCCACAGACTGACTATATGTGGTATCATTAACTATAAGTTTATCACAAATCTGAGCCTGTCCTTTTTAGGTAATGGATGTAACTAAAGAACACGTTATGGTTGTCTTTAGTTGAGGAATCTAATTTGGATTCATAGCTTGTCTTTGAGGACCTCACAAGAAGTCTTATTGGCTTGTTTAAGCTGAGGAGGGTGTGTTTCCAGTTTAGAGCTCCCTCTGTCTCACTCTTAGACAGAAATTTCTTCCTTTTATTGTAAAACCTGTTAATGGCAGTTGTCCACCAGGCAGGTTTGCTCTTCCTTGTGGAGCTTGTTTTAGTCCTATCAGGTACAGCCAAGTCAATGCAGTTAACAGGCTGTTTGTATAGAGCATTGGTGTAGAACTCAGCATAGCTGCCAGTTCCATCTGAGGGGGGAGGTGCCATACAGCTATTTATGCCATCCCGTAAGAGGTAATAATGTGCTTTCAATGGATGTTTTAGTTTCTTTGCTGTTGGGGGGTGGTGTGATAGTTACTTTGAATGAGAGTGATTTGTGGTCAGATATCACTAGGGAAGACCTCACAGTGGTAGTGCTGGAGTGACCCCCTATATGGGTAAGCACCTGATCCAGGACATTAGCACCCATTGTGGGGGTGTCAACCAGCAGGTCCAGTGTATTGGAGTTAACAAAGTCAAGGCAACTTTGGGAAAGTGAGTTACAGCACTTGTAATTTACCCGGTCAATGGATGGTTAGTTAAAGTCGCCCAAAGACAGGCTGTGCGGATCTATCTTGATAGACTCAAATAGATCCAAATAGGCAGAGTGGCTGTCCTGATTCACAGATGGTGTCCTGTAGCTGGCATTGACTTGAACAGGTGTCTTACCAACAGTTAATTGCACATGATGTATCTCCAGGGAATCCTACTGTTTAACCAGTCTGGAGGTGTATTTATCTGTAATGAATATCGATACACTGCCAACTTTAGTTTTTACACTTTCAGTTTGTAGTCTGAATGTGTGGAAGGAGGTGTAACCTGATATGCCTGTGGTGCTCTCTACAGCTGTGAACCAGGTCTCCATGACTGCACAAGTGTGTAAGTCTTCCAAGGTGAGGACTGCTTGCAGTGAAGTTCTGTTTCATATTAAGAAACCTATTATTTAGCAGCATAACCTTAAGTTTTTCTTTGGGGGGGGGGTTCACATCTGGACTTTTGACCTTGAGACACTGGCTAAAAGGGCACTATAGGGGTGGCAACAGCCTTGGCCAGTATCCAAAATCCCAGGGGTGACAGATGAAGACCATCTCTAGCAAAGCATTGAAGTCTGTCGATCATGTCATCCCAGGCTGACAGATACTGTATCCCCTTAGAATGAGACCGGAAACAAAGGTAATTATTGAGGTCAATCATTTTCTGTTTGTATTGAGGCATCATCCTAGGTGAATGTAAAATGTTGCTTAAGGCTAGGGACATACCTGCCTGAGACACATAGTCCGAGAGTTCAGTCATGTCTCTCTTCATATAGTTCAGAGACGTACATCTCAAATCATTCACACCAACATAGAATATGACAGTCACAACAGTACCTGTTTTGGGGATACCTGAGTGCATGTGTGATATAGTGGATCATGACACCTCATAGACAGCTGACTGTGACCTTTTCCTTATCCAGCCTGGTGAGAGGGACATCTGTGTGTCTCACAATGGAATCACATATGACTAATATGTTTCTTTTCCTGTTTTGCCTTAAGGGCTTGACAGGTGAAATACTGTTGCAAGAACTATGTGTGTAGTGTTCTGCAGTGGATGTATTATGTGTAGCATGCTTATTTTTGTGTTTGAGACTTCTATGGTGTTTATGTATGTTTCTGCTGAGGGCCTCCGCATATGTAGGTATATGTGATGTGTGTTTGTGTGAAGTTGGAGGTGAGGTGTTCAGGGTGAAAACCTGCTCATTGTCATACGTACTGATTGGTGTGCAAGAGAGCATGAATTCCAGGCTGCTGATACAGTTGAATCTCTGACATGTTGAGTTTGTGTTACTTGTGGTCCAAAGATATGGTTTGTGCATAATGTGGTAGATCCTAGCCCCTGATAAGCAACTGACCGTGCCTTTCTCCTTACACAGCTTGATGTCAGGGACATCAGTGTGTCTCCCAATGGAGTCTGTGATGACTAGAATGTTGGATTGTGTATTGGCTTGCCTTATGAGCTTATAGGTTGAGCCTCCATGAGATGCAGCTTTATGTGTTGATATGTGTGTTGTTTTCAGAGTGCATTTGGGGCTGATTAGGGTATTTGTTATCTGCACTTTTTCTATGAGGTCTTTGTGATTTATGAAGGTTACATTTGAGTGCCTCAGCATATGTCTACTTTGGACTGTGTATGATTGGTGCAGCATGTATACTAATGGCTACCTTATTAACATTTGGAGTACTGTCATGTGACAGCTTTGCCTACAGTGACATTGCATAAACACATCTCTCACATACCATATTAGTTGGTTTGAGAATAAACTGGCTGTCGGTAAACATGAGGCAATTTCTAAATTGCCTCAGGATGCCCATATCCACCATAGTGGTAACAGTCACAGTGGGAAAGGTCATATCCATGGGAACAGACCCTTTTTTATTAATTAAAATATCAATCAACGTCGCAAGTATCTGTTTTGCAATTATGGGAACAGTGCTTGTCACTGCAGGCTAGTTGTGCTGTGTGCAACTCGGTATTTGAGTAAGTTCCATCATGCTTTCCCAGGAGAAATGTCATTCAAGGTGTGTGGGTCTGTACAGAGCAATGCCAAACACTGGAGGGGAAACTGATACGTACATGCTGAAAAGTTAAGGATGGAGTATTTAGGTGGTTAGTCTGAATTTAGACACAGATCAATCAGTGCTTACTGAAAACAAGGAATTACCTTGTGAAGAATGCTGAAAAGAGTGGCGTTGCATGAATGGCTATTGCCTGGGTACTACTATTACTAGTCTCACTATGGCCACACCTTGCTGGGATGCAATGCTCCTTTTCTTTCCGTCTGACCAGAAGCAAAATGTTAGCACCACTCCCAAGATAAAAAGCAGGCCACAGTCTGTTTGCTGATCCACACACTATTTCCAGGTGATGCAAGGGCCTGCAGGCTTGTTGTAGGCGTTTCCAGGGAAATGCCTTAAATAAAAAACAGACCAGTCTGGTCAGTTTTGCATGTATTATGCCTTGGGTTCCAAGGTTCCTAGGATTTGACTAGGGTACTTACCTGATGGCAATTAGGAGCATAACTGCTGCTTCACAATATAATGTTAAATGACAGGTGACATAGTGTCCAAGGTTGCAAGGACTATAGCGGCAGTGATCCATGTTTGGTAACAGTCCCACAGTAATTCATGCAGCCTGCCCTTCAACAGTGTAATGGAGGTGATCTGTGTGACTTGGATGTGAGGCCTACTGCAGAGGAGTGGACATCTTTGGGAAATGTTCATGTCTCTCCAGCATGTCAAAGGTATGCCATACTGTACATTTAGGTTCCCAAGACAACCATCCGTCTTCCCACATTATTTCATACACCATCCATCTGCTGTCTGGTTATTTGATAGGCATTGTAGCCTTGCAAGGCCAAAGTACTTACCAAAAAGTTGAAAAGTTTTTCTGTCCATGCACAGACATCCACATCTTCACTGCAAAGAGTGTCTACAGAGAGTGTGTCTGAGGCTGTGAATTCCAAGGATATAGCAATATGACCCTTACTTTGCTGGAGTTGTACATTGTCACATTTGTTTCCCTGCTATTGCAATCCTGACTAATAACAGGATTATGGTTCAGGAAAGTGCCATATGCCTGGCAAAGCCACATACTCAATACATCATGTTAACCCACATTGCCAGATAGTGTGACACCATAAAGGTAATAACATCTGACATTTAAGCTTCTGTCAGGCCACTGCCTAACCATGGCCTGTTGCGATGTATAAACAAGAAACAATCTATTGCTAATGGCATTAGCAGTGCCTGTTGTAGAGATGTAGACAGTGTCCCCACCCGTCTACTCCTAGTCCACACAAACACAGCATACGAGAGATGCAACTCTATTAAGGACCTTGAATCCATGCTGTCTCACACACCAGTCAGTACATATGACAATGAGCGGGTTGCCAGCATGCAGACCTCACCTCCTACTCCAGCCAAACCCACATCACACATACCTACATATGCAGAGGTCATTAGCAGAAACATACCTGAACCCAAGAGACCTCCAAAACACAAACACAAGCACACTACACATAATACTTCTTCTGCAGAACACATTACACATAATAGCTCACACGCCAGTGTGTCCCCGGTTATACACCTAAGGCAAAACACAAAATCAAACATATTAGTAATATGTGATACCATCGTGAGATACACTGATGCCCCTCTCACCAGACTAGATAAGAAAAAAGGTCACGGTCATCTGTCTGTCAGGTGCCAGGATACGCCACTTGCACTCAAGTCTCTCAACAACAGGTACTGTTGTGACTATGTCATATTCCAAGTCAGTGTGAATGACTTGAGATGTACCTCTCTAGACTACATAGAGAGAGACATGAATAAACTCTTAGACTATGTGTCTCAGGCAGGTATGTCCCTAGCCCTAAGGAGCATTTTTCCTTCACCTAGAATGATGTCTCAATATAAACAGAAAATGATTGACCTCCATAAATAGCTTAGTTGCTGGTGTCATTCTAAAGGGATACAGTATATGTCATCCTGGGATAACATGATCAACAAACCTCAATGCTTTGCCAGAGATGGTCTTCATCTGTCACCCCTGGGATTTTGGCTAATGCCCAAGGATCTTGTCATCCACATAGTGCCCTTTTTAGGCGATGTCTCAAGGACAAAATTCCCAATGTAAAAACACATCTAAAAACAAACTCATGGTTATGCAAGTAAACAATAGGAGTCTCAACACGAAATTGCTTGGAAGATGCACAGATTTGTGCAGGCACAGAGACCTGTTTCAAGACTGAGGAGAGCACATCACACATAACGGGTTACACCTCCTTGCACACGTTCAGACCTCAAACTGAGGGTGTGAAAAATAAAGCAGGCAGTGTATCACTATTCATTAAAGATAAATACACATTCTGATTGGGTAAACAGTATGACAACCTGGAGACAACTGAGGTGCAATTAACAGTTTTTAGAGTACCTATTCAAGTCATTGCCAGATACAGGACCCCCTCCATGAATCAGGACACCCAGTCTGCGTATTTGTATATACTTGATTCTATCAAGATACATCAGAAAGCCATGGATTTGGGCAACCTTAACTACCCATCAATTGACTGGGTAGAATACTAGTGCTAAAACCCACTCATCCAAAGGTTCCTCAACTTCATTAACTGCAATGACCTGGACCAGCTGGTTAACACCCCCACAAGGGGAGCCAACATCCTGGATCTGGTGCTTACCAATATGTGGGACCACTGTAGTATCTCCACTGTGAGGTCATCGCTCTTGAGATCTGACCACACATTGGTCTCATTCAAAGTAACCATCAGACCTGAACCCCCCTTGCAGCAACCAAACTAACAAATGTCTCCAAAACAGATTAAAACCTCTTCCGAGATAGTTTAAATAGTTTCACTACACCTCCTCCCTCAGATGGAACTGTAAACTTTTCTGAGCTGTACACAGATACTTTATACAAACACCTGTATAACTGCAATGACTCTGCCGTACCTGATAGGACCAAAACAAGCTCCTCAAGGAAGAGGACACTTGCCTGTTGGACAACTGCCATTAGCAGGATTTACAATAAGAGGAAGATATTGTTGGCTAAGAGTAAGAGAGAGGGAGCCCTCTAAACTGGACACACTCCTTCCTCAGCTTAAACAAGCCAATAATACACCTTGTGAAGTCCTCTAAACCAAACTATGAGTCCAAATTAGCTTCCTCAACAAAGGACACCCACAAGGCAGTCTATAGTTACATCTGTAACCTAAAAGGAAAGGCCCACATTTTTGCCAAACTGGTAGTTAATGATATGACATATACTGAGCATGTGGACATAGCTAACCTGTCAGCTGAAGGGTTATTGGAAAACTTTACTCCCTTGTCCAGCACCACATGTACCGCATGCCATCCCTGCCACGTGTCCCCTATCTTGCATCTGTAAAGATCAAGTTGTAAATGCCCTAAATAAGGCAAAAAACACAGCATCTATGAGACATGATAATATCCCAGGCTGTGTCTTACATGGGCTTCAACATGTATTAGCCACACCATTGGGTGCTCTTTTCAATCATAGTCTAAGCACTGGCTTCACAACCACTGAATGGAACACACCTACCATTATTCCTTGTACAAAGGTGGTGAATCCACTGACCACAAAAACTATAAACCTACTAGTCTAACTAGCCTTATCTGCAAGGCCATGGAGTGAATCATCATGGAACTTATCAACAAAGACATAGGTAATCTGAAAACATCTGACCCTACTCAGTTTGGATTTGTTAAAGCGAGATCATGTCTGTTAAACCTAGTGGACTTCTTCGAGACAGACATAAAGGTCCTGGATGAGGGGAAATCGGTGCATACAACCTACCTAGACATAGTCAAGGTGTTTGACACTATCCTCACTCAGGCATCATTAACGAACTCACCCAAGTAGGCATCAACCCTTATATCATTAGATGGGTCTCTAACTGGCTCACTGATATAACTCATATCATCAAAATAGGGGAATCCACCTCTAACAGCAGAAGCAGGCCTGTAACCTGCGGTGTTCCACATGGTTCAGTCCTGGACCTGTACTGTCCCAAATCTATTTCTCCAAAGTAGAAACAAAAACTAAAGGTTTGCGGCTGACAAAGTTTGCTGATGACTGCAAACTGGGAGTGGTCATAGTATTACTAGATGATGTCAACATCCTACAAAAGGGTCTTACACAAATGATTGGTGGGAAAGTCATGGCATTAAACTCCATGAAAAAATGTATTATTATTCATTTTGGTAAAAGAGATGTTCCTACTAGCTACCACATCTATAGCAACACTTTACTTATACACTCATTGCTGAGAAACCAGGGCACACAGGTTGACACCTACCTTATCTTTCACCACCTTGTCTCCACAGTGGTAAGAAGAGCATTCTATCTTGCTCATGTCATAGATAAAGGCATTGTTTCAAGAAAAAAAAATAGTTATAACCTCCCTGTACTCTTCCCTGATCAGGCCAATAACTGAATACAATGTTCCTTTTGGTATGTACCTTTTCAAGCACCTGCAGCAATTGGAGAGAACACAAAGGTTCCTCCCAAGGAAAATTCAATGTCTTCACCATCTGTCTTATGTGGATCATCTAAAATCATTGTCATTTTATTTTATTTCATACACACTACTCAGTAGTGATCTCTGCCTTGCATACAAGGCAATCTCTGACCCTGATTTACTGGAAATGCTGCATATCCTTAAGTCAATAGGTACACAAGTTACTCATTCTAAAGACCTTAAAGTGGTATGTGGCATTAATAAAACCTGTTGGAGGGAAAGATTTGTCTCCTAGAGGTTAAGACACCTTTGGAACAGACTCCCACTTCATGTCAAACAAAACACCTCATTGGGCCTCTTCAATTACAATCAGTATGATTGGACGGGTGATGGTAAATTCATGCTGGGGATTCTACCAGTGTCCCTCTTGGATCAGGCCAGTAGAAGTTGATCATGGAAATAAGGGTAAGAACTTGGCTACAATTGTAAGGGCCATAGGACCATTAGTCTAGTAACTTCCTATGATTATATGATCCTATGATCCCATAGGCTGATGTAAAATACTCTGACTAACTTCTACACATACTAAGATGGCTGCAGTGCCAATAGTACTACTACCTATCTATGTTTACAGAACACTGCACAGTGCCTAAACACACCATTTTGGCTGCAGTGAGAACAGAACGCATACCTATCTAAGTTTAGAGACTACAGAATGCACAATGTGTCACACATGCCACTGCTCAAGCCTGGCATTAATATGGCTTTAGGTAAGCTCATGATAGATGATATCAGTGATATACAAGAGTGTGGAGGGGGGCTATACTATTTACAATTATAGTCACCTACATATCACTGATACTTTCTTTGAATTATTTACCAAAGGATTCAAATATGTCCCTAGCAGGAGTAGCAATGTTACACAAGTCATTATGGATTTGAAACTTTTCATTAGACAACTCAGTTTACAGAACCTATTGGGCTACAGTGACGTGACTCAACAAGATTATCCACAAAGAAGTAGTACTTTCAATCCTCCACTTCACCCCCAATTGAAAAACTTGGAGATGAGAATGGAACAAAAAATCAGGAATTATTGTAGGCACACTAGATTTGTTCCCAATTTACCTATTCCTGAAAGCCATCTACTGGATATCTTGAGACATGACACCAGCATTAGAATCATGGAGCCAGACAAAGGGGGTGGTATGGTCATCATGGACCAGGTTCTATACGAGGGCAAAATGAACAACATATTTAACAACAAGTCTAGATACAGTACGGTTTCTCTTAAGAAATCAACATAGCTTACAAAAAGATCGATCTGGCCATAAAAGATCTTTTGGATATAGCTGTTACAGATCACAGTACTTATACTTTTTTGTACAATTCTCAACCTAGGATACCATCCATTTTCGGAGTACCCAAGGTCCACAAGAATGTACATGACCCTCCTTTAAGACCCATCGTAGCAGCCCAGGGTTCCAAAATTTCCACGATTTCAAAATTTTTAGATTATAAGTTCAAAAGATTGTGGCCCAAAGCCAATCATTTACTCAAGGATTCGTGGGAATTTTTAAAACAAGTCACTCCTGACCTCTTGGTGCCTAATCTAAAATTTCTGACTATAGATGTAGTGGGCCTGTTTTCGGTGATACCACACGAAACGGGTCTACAATGGCTAGAGGAAGCACTTACATCTTGTCCTAGGGCCAACAATCAAGACAACTTTCTTATTTTGAATCTTATGAAATTAGTTCTACATCATAATTTCATTTACATTGCAGGTGAATATTACAAGCAGATCTCTGGGGTTGCTATGGGGGCTAATTGTGCCCCTACATATGCAGACATTATCCTCTCTATCTGGCAGAATAAGTATGTATTCAACAGTTCTTACCAACAACATTGGGTTGCCTATTACAGGTTTCTGGACGATATCTGTATCTTTTGGACTGGATCAGATACCCTTATTCAAGAATTCATGGAATATTTGGCCTCCACTACAGATTTTCTTACATTTACACATCACGTTCATGTGGGCAGGGTTGAATATTTGGATGTTCTTCTCAGTATAGATAGTGAAGGAGGGTTCGAATCAACTGTTTATAGAAAGCCCACATTTTCTAACAGTTACATTCATTTCAAGAGTTCACACCCAATGCATCAAAAAAGAGGCATCGTCAAAGGTCAATTCGTCAGAATATCACGGATGACCTCAAATGACGAGGATTTTTTGTTAGAATGTCAAAAATTATTTACCATGTTTCGTGACAGGGGCTATCCGGAGGAATTTACTAATAATATAAGTGAACAAGTGAGGGCTGGCAGAGGGGATAGATTTAGCCCGGTTTTAGGTTCGGGGATCACTTCCAACAGTTTGAGTGAAAATGACAATTATTCAGAATTCAAACAAGCCTTTATTATACAGTATAGCACTAATTCTAGCAACATCAGGGATATTATCTCTAACGAGTGGGAAACCTTCATGGAAATTACTGATTTACCCAACTTGCATGGTAAGGAAATGAGAACAGTTTACCGTAAGGGGAAAAGTATAAAAAACATTTTGGAACATGGCTCCAATCATAGCAATCTCACTCGTACACGTAAGGGTACTTTTAGATGCGGATCATGTGCACAATGTTCTTACATTGTGCACGATGACCAAGTATCCCTTTCAGCATTGAATAGAGTGATTAAAACCATGGCATATTATAACTGCAATAGCCAACGAGTTATATATCTGGCCATATGTATAAAATGCTCAGCATACTATGTGGGGAAGACCGAGTGAAGTCTTAAACGCAGGATTTACGAACTTATGTATGATATACAAAAAGAAAACAGTAATAATGCTTTGTTCAAGCATACATCTACATGCCCCACAGCCAGATATAAATTCTTTGTCTTGGAAAGTATTAACAGGGATCCAAGGGGAGGACCATGGCAGGCGAAACTAGAACAAAGGGAGACCTTTTGGCAAATTTCCCTAGAATCAAACAAAAAAACTAGGCTTGAACGACTATATATCCATCAAGCCCATTTTAAAGTTAAAAGCTATTTCAGCGTAAATTTTACATTGGGTACACATGGGTTTCTCATTTGTACTTCTTGGTATCAATTCTTGATACTTTATGTCTTTTTTTATTTTACTAGGCATTTTTTACCATTTTTAATTGTACTATTTTTGGTATATATTGGTTTTATATACATCACACAGTTTTAGTTTTTATATATAAAAATTTTCAAATGCTTGTTTCTTTAAGCAGCAATTGTTTCCAATTAACGAGCTTGTCAATTAATTGTATTTAAGCTCAACGAATTCTTTCTGATGTTATCTGATGAAGTTGCATTTAGCAACGAAAACGTGCTGTATTGAGTAAACATTTGCGTTAATAAAGAGTGTTTTGGACTACTACTGGATATTTATTGGCACAGTTTCTCTCCGGTGCTGGTTTTTGTGTATTTTGGTTTCTTTTACCAGCATTATCTTCCGTTTGCTTGTTCTGTGTTTCCATGGAAGCTTCGGGGGAGACACCTACTGCCGATATCCTAACATCGTCATTTCGCTCAGAAGTGGGCGAAATTCGCAAACTTACTGGGCAACTTAGCCAACTTATAGACATTCTTCTGCCCTTAGGAAAGGGTTTACAGCAGGTGTTATCTAAACCTGCTCATTCCGTGAACAAGGACTTCCAGGGTTCACCGAATACTGCCGGTCCTTCAGCGAGCAGGGCACTATCTCCTTCTGGTGTCGGACGTCATCCGACATCGACAGACTTTCAAAGAACGCCGTTAAATTTACAAACAGAAAACCAGCCTCGTTTACGGTCCTCGGATGAAACGGGGAACATCAATACACCTACTTCCACGTTCCAGGACTGGTACAAGGACATTCCTTCTTTTGAACATTATGGAAACCATGTCCACAGGAACGAAAAGAACATTAGTTTCAAGGACTCATTGGGGGCGCTCGAAACATCATTGTATAGGTACCGTAGCTTAAATTTAGATAATATGTACCTCAATGAATGTTTAAACAAGCGTTTAGTCCCCAAAGGTTTAACGGTCCACAAGTACCCAAACAATGTGGTCTTAGGTAGCGATTTTCATACAGAATTGGTAAATGCTTTTGACAACTGTGGGCTTGTGATAGTACAAGCAATCATTAGAAACAATAAAAAAGAGATAGCCCTACTAGATAAGGATATTGAAAAATACAACTTGGCTGTTACTAGTGATCTCATGTTTCAGGTTGAGACAGAAAAAAGGAGGTATTTTCAAATTAGAAAGGACATTGATGATAAATGTGACATCATTCTTAATAGAAAATACAAAAAGTTACAAAGGGATATTAGAGAATACAATGAAGGTTGTCAGTATCCCACACCGCCCTTTAATAATGTTCATACACACAAACAATACAGAACAGCATCTCATTCAGAGCATACAATGCATGAACACGAACAAGTAACAGACCTGCCTGATGAATGGGCACTTGACCCACTCCCTAGGAGATCTGAATGGATTCGTAATCAGCGGAAGACACACCAGTCTTTTTCCCCCGAATGCCCACCACACAGGGAGGTCACGAGGAACAACTGGAAACAGTATTAAACATCAGTTCCATTGTAGGAATAGATACTACAGAAACTGTTCACAGTGTTTCAACAAATGATGTTGACTTCCCTAATATTATATGTAAAAAGGGGGGCTATACTATTTACAATTATAGTCACCTACATATCACTGATACTTTCTTTGAATTATTTACCAAAGGATTCAAATATGTCCCTAGCAGGAGTAGCAATGTTACACAAGTCATTAAGGATTTGAAACTTTTCATTAGAAAACTCAATTTACAGAACCTATTGGGCTACAGTGACGTGACTCAACAAGATTATCCACACACAAGTAGTACTTTCAATCCTCCACTTCACCCCCAATTGAAAAACTTGGAGATGAGAATGGAACAAAAAATCAGGAATTATTGTAGGCACACTAGATTTGTTCCCAATTTAACTATTCCTGAAAGCCATCTACTGGATATCTTGAGACATGACACCAGCATTAGAATCATGGAGCCAGACAAAGGGGGTGGTATGGTCATCATGGACCAGGTTCTATACGAGGGCAAAATGAACAACATATTAAACAACAAGTCTAGATACAGTACGGTTTCTCTTAATGAAATCAACATAGCTTACAAAAAGATCGATCTGGCCATAAAAGATCTTTTGGATATAGCTGTTATAGATCACAGTACTTATACTTTTTTGTACAATTCTCAACCTAGGGTACCATCCATTTTCGGAGTACCCAAGGTCCACAAGAATGTACATGACCCTCCTTTAAGACCCATCGTAGCAGCCCAGGGTTCCAAAATTTCCACGATTTCAAAATTTTTAGATTATAAGTTCAAAAGATTGTGGCCCAAAGCCAATCATTTACTCAAGGATTCGTGGGAATTTTTAAAACAAGTCACTCCTGACCTCTTGGTGCCTAATCTAAAATTTCTGACTATAGATGTAGTGGACCTGTTTTCGGTGATACCACATGAAACGGGTCTACAATGGCTAGAGGAAGCACTTACATCTTGTCCTAGGGCCAACAATCAAGACAACTTTCTTATTTTGAATCTTATGAAATTAGTTCTACATCATAATTTCATTTACTTTGCAGGTGAATATTACAAGCAGATCTCCGGGGTTGCTATGGGGGCTAATTGTGCCCCTACATATGCAGACATTATCCTCTCTATCTGGGAGAATAAGTATGTATTCAACAGTTCTTACCAACAACATTGGGTTGCCTATTACAGGTTTCTGGACGATATCTGTATCTTTTGGACTGGATCAGATACCCTTATTCAAGAATTCATTGAATATTTGGCCTCCACTACAGATTTTCTTACATTTACACATCACGTTCATGTGGGCAAGGTTGAATATTTGGATGTTCTTCTCAGTATAGATAGTGAAGGAGGGTTCAAATCAACTGTTTATAGAAAGCCCACATTTTCTAACAGTTACATTCATTTCAAGAGTTCACACCCAATGCATCAAAAAAGAGGCATCGTCAAAGGTCAATTCATCAGAATATCACGGATGACCTCAAATGACGAGGATTTTTTGTTAGAATGTCAAAAATTATTTACCATGTTTCGTGACAGGGGCTATCCGGAGGAATTTATTAATAATATAAGTGAACAAGTGAGGGCTGGGAGAGGGGATAGATTTAGCCCGGTTTTAGGTTCGAGGATCACTTCCAACAGTTTGAGTGAAAATGACAATTATTCAGAATTCAAACAAGCCTTTATTACACAGTATAGCACTAATTCTAGCAACATCAGGGATATTATCTCTAACGAGTGGGAAACCTTCATGGAAATTACTGATTTACCCAACTTGCATGGTAAGGAAATGAGAACAGTTTACCGTAAGGGGAAAAGTATAAAAAACATTTTGGAACATGGCTCCTCTCATAGCAATCTCACTCGTACACGTAAGGGTACTTTTAGATGCGGATCATGTGCACAATGTTCTTACATTGTGCACGATGACCAAATATCCCTTTCAGCATTGAATAGAGTGATTAAAGCCACGGCATATTATAACTGCAATAGCCAACGAG
>NC_056728.1:1480016954-1480119454 GCF_019279795.1 Protopterus annectens | reverse complement strand
CATACTAACTGTGTGAAATGCTCATATAGCATAGGTGAGTTACTGTTATGGCAGTTATAATGGGATGCTGCTGTTTTGAGGGGTGGGGTAACAAAAGCTCATGTCCTGCAAGGATATACACTAGTCTGACTATCATTTAACCTCACTTTCTAACGTGTCCCTTGAATGATATACCAGTAATCTGTTGCAGTAGGACTGCATGAATATTCCATGCATGAGGCCTACCAAATAGAAATTGTGACATGTTAGTGGAATGAGGGTCTGTAGTCCCATGTGGATGTAATTTCTGTTCAAACAGACCACTATAGTTACACGCATAATGTGCCAGTCCATAGCCACAATGACATATAATAATCCACTAGACTACTGTGTAGGTTACAGATGTACCTTGCAAATGTAGCAGTTGACTCAGCTGTAGTTCAGGGCTGACTCTGTCTGATGCAAGCAGTACATAACCAATAAATGGATAGGTACAGAATGTGAGAGTTAGCTTATATCAATTTTAATACATGTATGTGAGTAGGAGTTAGGTCTTGTTCCCTAGGTCCCTAGGTTGTCAGTGAATGTGCTATGCATCCCCTCTTAGCCAAAGCCAGGGTGTACCGAGCATGCCAACATCTTCCTGCAGGGACATCAGCAGGCAGTTCCTCCTCTGAGTACTCCTGTGACTGTGGCTATGGTGACCTAGGAAGTGGTGGGGTGCTGTGCATCTCTGCTCTTTGCTGATCCTGCTGCAGCTGTTTCTGGATGATCAGATTGTGTAGCATAGCACATGCTGTAAATATCTGTGCACATATTGTTGCAGTATACTACAGGGCTCCACAAGATCTAGCAAGGCACAGGAACTGTGACTTTAGAAGCCCAAATACAAGCTCTGTGATGTTTGTACATGTGTCTCATTATAGAATTTTTTCGTTGGTGTGTGTGCATTTCTGATGGGTGTCATTATCCACGGTTCCAGGGTGTAGCCAGCATCCCCCAGTAAATGACCTTGTGGGATGTCCCCCCCAGCAAACATTCACTACAACTGAGATGTGCCACATATGGGAGTCATGATAACTGCCAGGGTTGTTAGCACACATTCATGATAATCCCCTGGGCATTGCACATGACTTGGCATTTGATGGAGCGGTATCCCTTGCAGTTAATATAGATTTTACCCTGCTCACTAGGCGATGCCTTGATGTGTACATGAGTGCAATCTATGGCACCCAGCACTTCAGAGTAGTGTGCTACACATTAGAAGTGTTGCATTTTGCTGGCCCTCACCTCAGGGGAAAGGGGAAAAGTTATGTGCTCACTGGCATGTGGGAGCATAGCATCTAGGAATTGGTGAAGTATCCTGGATGCAGATGCCTGTGACATCCCCATCATGTCCCCAGTTGGTCTTTGAAAAGTACCTGTAGCTAGTATCCTAAGGGCTACACATACTTTAGTTTCCACTGGGATGTGTTCCCCTCTGTTAGCTCTGGCTCGGAGTTGAGGGTGGTAGAGCTCACTGAGTTTTTGTAATATGTCCGTGTCCATCCTGCAGTGCTCTACAATCTCCAGCTCATGTAGCTCCTGGTAGGTTAACCTAGGCCCGAGCACTCTTCTCCTCCTCGGCGTAGGCCTATTGTCAGCAGCACTGGCAGCAGTGACTTCAGCATCTAGCACATACAGATGTTGAATAGCTGCAGCAGCCCTTACCATTATCTCAGATAAAATTTCCTAGTCTCTAATTCAATGGTTCAGAGTACTGAGGGAAAATCAGAATGTAGGGTGTACGCATACTTTATACAGTTGTGGTGTAGGTCCACCATGTGGGATTGGCTAATTGTGATGCAGTTCACCTGTTTAAGATATAATTGACATGATTTAAAGGCCCTACTTCATTGTGCGATGTGGTGCTATGCACAGCATCGCACAGCATAGCTTATACAAAAGTATATAATATTAATTGAATATATCCGGTTTTCATTCATAGCTGGCTACATCATGACTGTCATGTGGGTGGTTTGGTCATGTGAACACACTAAGCTATGCCCAAAACATTTGTAGCAAGCAGAGCGCTGTGCAAACACATGCACTGAGCACAAAATAATCATAAAAATAACATGACACCCCTCCGATGCCATCCACATCCAGTGGGAATGTAAACGACGTTTAGATGCCTACATGATGTGGACATGCAGACAAGGTTGTTCTCTTTAGTGATTCAACACATAAATGGCATTTACCCCTTATTTGCATAGATATTTCTGCTGACAGCCTGGAAAGTACATGGTTCATAGTCGTGTAAGCTGGGTAACAGCACGAATGCACCATTGTCCAGAACCGATGCAAGGCCCTACACTACATTTGTCTAAACTACATTATAAGTGTAATTTTACTTTCCTTTTCTGTTAAGCATGTGTGCACAATGTTATGCATAGTGCAAACATGCAGAAAGTAATAAAAAAATATATTATTAATTTCACATATTCCCTGCCTTTTTCAGACGTCCACAATGTATACTTTGCACATGTATGTATGTGACCTATCCATTTAGGTCTATATTTGTGGACTTTTACATCACCTTCTTTCCATGTAGAGTCCTGTACATGGCAAATTTCCTCATACACTACTAGCTTGGACATTGAGTCTACACAGATGCCTCACGACTTGTTGTATCACTCCACCTGGCTAACTTGCATGAAGTTCACCTGCTTAAGCCAAAATTTGCATTGCATGGAAATTCCCTATTTGCACGTGCTTGCATGCTGCTAAGCTGGGTTTACTGAATCAAAAAAACTGTTCACTCCCATGTATGTATCACACCATGGTATGTATATGGAAAGAAAATTTCATGTAAGCTTTACTGAATTTCCCTTCTTGTCATTTTTAGCACATGATATGACCCTTAAATTATGCCATACATGCCACACACACATTTCCATATCACTTATCTTCCACTGACTCTGGTAATATACCCATTAAACCCTAATGACAAGTAATATCCAATCAGCAGTCCCATTCATCTATAGCATCTTCCTTTGTACCTTCAACCTCCAACCACCAGTAATTTCTTCCTTTTAGTTTCCTTGCATGTGCTAGTTTGAATTTAAGCTGATGAAGGAAAGCCACCAATACACTACCCCTCAGTAATTTTACTAAAACCCTTTCACTTTTATTTGGGATATACTGATTTAAGCAATGTTGCAAGTCAGATCCCTTATCCTAATTTCGCTCTTCTCCATTCCTTACTCCCCCAAACAACCATCCTCCCCAAAACACTCCTGGTGCTCAGCGAAAACAGCTCTTTGGTGTGACTAATCTGAATGCCTAAGCTCTCAGTAAGTGGCCAAGAAAGGCTTTGTTCCCATAATCCACCCTGACAAAAACAAAAACCTTTATATTGCTCACTCGATGCTCTGGCCCAGACATGAATACTCCCTGAAACTTTCAAAAAATTGTTCTTTCACAACCATAAGCTCTCCTTCCAAAATATTATCATCCAAAATGCAGGAATATAATATGATGTCCCACTGTCCTTAAACACAATTTACAGTTCTGAGTGCTTCACTAGCATATCCACTGTAACAGACATTCAGTCTTTTTCACTATAAGGCATCTGCTCTTTATCCCTTCACCAACTTGTCTGCTAATATCCTCCTGACTCCCTGCCCAGTCCTAGAATAACTAAAATCATGCAAAATATAAAAGGCTGCTTCAAATCTGAGCAGAGCTAACCTTCAGGTTAACCATTTTAAATGTCAGGACCTACTAGAGTGAGTCTCAAGATGCAGAGACTGAATGGATAAAAGAACGGATTTACATATACTGTGTGAAATGCCTTTTCTCAGAATCCAAAGTACAGCAAACTTAGAGTTTATATATATATATATATATATATATATATATATATATATATATATATATATATATATAAGGAGAGGTGGGGGAGCTTACCTCCCACATGGGGAGAAAGAAATTTTAAGGAGAAGAATGATTTTTGAGATTTGCTCATATCTGGGGTTTTGGTAATTTTTTTTTTTTGGGGGGGGTTGTTAGCACTTAGTATTTTGAGTGTCAACATTTCAATAGGCAGCCATCATTCAGTTGTGACTGCAGTGACGCTACTTCACTACTCCCATCGTACCCCAAAATATAGATCGCAATGACAGCTATGCATACTTCCCTCCTGCCTTAGGAGGTTTGAAGACTGCCTTTGTCATTAACACATTTTACAACAATATAATCATATTCTGAATCAGAAGACATGTATAACAAAATCAGCATATCACAACAGTCACTACTGTTGCACAGCTAAATCTCTGCAGAGCCAGCTGCTATTTATTTAATATTCCCAACCTCATTAATACATTAGTTTTACTTAAAGGAGCGCAGTGTTGTAGCTGTGCTAAGAAATAGCAGGAAACCAATAAACTCTTAGAAAAAGAATAATAAAAATGCAACAGAAAACAAAGCAAATATGGCAAAACCTGTTAACATAAAGTATTTTTATACCACTGCTACTACCCTCTAAGCAGTTCATTCTTTTAAAGGAGGAGATCTGGATCAATTTGCTCTGTCCCTCCCACAAAAAGTAATTACACCAAAATCAATATACTGTAACTCTGTACTTGAGCACACTTCTCTCTTCACTCTTCTAAAGGAAAGCCATTAATATAAAACAATACAGTATGAACTGCGCTAGCGTGAGCACCAATGCTAATATAAAACATTTCCCTGCTACAGTGCTCTTAACTCTCCATGACAACATCACCTAGCAGGGCTACCATATTTTCACTCCTTAAATAATAATCTTCACTCTAATTAACCATCATTCTGAAGACATACTGGACATTTTATGAAATGAGTGTAAGTAACAAACAGCTGAATCTGGATTTAACATCCTTACAATACAGAGCGCCAAATTATTCATCTTTTAATGCAAGAGGTGTTTCCGTTTTTTCATTTTATAGGTTCATATGTTCATGATTGTATACTAGGCTAAAGACTGCTTAGCATTGCAGTGCAAATTTGACCCACAAATTTGATTTATATTTGATTTATAAGGGGTGATTTATTGACTGCCTCAGCTCATCGGATACATATGAGCCACACCAGGGGTGAATTTCTAAACACCCATCCATTAGTCCAAGTTGCACTTAAATAGGGATAGGGAAGAACTCTGCTTCACATGGATGGGGAGTCTGTTCCAGAGATTGGGAATTCTCATAGAAACATATCTGTCTCTCCAACATGTCCTATTTATGTTGCAAACAAAATTTAGGTATTTTAATCTAGTACTTATGATACTGTTTGTTTTGTGGGTCTGCAAAAGCTTCATCAAAACAGGGTCTAGGCTTGCCTTGTATGCAGGTAAATTTCATCTCTTAGAAGTCTGTACAACACCAAGCATCCAGGAAAAAAGAGGTCATTGTTCCCCTCTACTCATCACTCATTAGACCCAATATAGAGTACAATGCCCCTTTTGGTATGTACCTCACAAGACATCTACAACAACTGGAAAGGCCACAGAAATACCTCACAAAGAGGATTACCGGCCTCAAACAGATGCCCTACGCAGTCCATCTAAAAAAAAACTCCAGCTTTACTCTGTCACATATCGCCTACTCAGAGGCGATCTCTGCCTAACATACAAAGCTATGTCAAACCCAGAGCTGTTGAACTGGCTCCATGTAAAGAAATCCCAATCTCTCCGAGCTACACGCTCTAGGGACCTAAACTTTGTCACCACAATAAACAGAACATGCTGGAGGGATAGATTCCTATTTCAGAGACTTCCCATACTCTGGAACAAACCGGCTATCTATATCAAACAAAGCTCCTCATTAGCACTCTTCAAGAAAAATCGTGATGATTGGATGATTCACCATGGGGATCACTTATGTGGCTCTGCTTGACAGGGGCACAGGAAAATAATTTTCTTGAGTGGCAAAATCCAGGGTACCATTTGGCTAGGCTTATATAGGCCTTAGGGCCAATAGCCTAGTACCTACCTATGAACCTATGAACCTATGAGCATAGTACTTTGTGTTTGCTCCCTGCATTTTCTTTGTGAGGAACTTTTGTGAATGTTCCAGTTGCTGCATGTGTCTGGTCAGGTACATACCAAATGGACCATTATACTCTAAGCTCAGCCTGTTGAGGGACAAGTACAGTGGTTTGATGACTTGTCTGGATGTAGATGCCATGCCCTTGCTTATAAGGTGAGCAAAAAGATGGACTTTATTACTACTTGGACACATGACTCAAAGGCTAGGTTACTATATACATAAGTTCCCAGATCCCTGACTAGTGAGTCAAGTTTTAAAGGTGTTTTTTTTTTCTTTTTTATGACATAGTTACTCAGGGTGGCAGACTTCCCAAAAGCTACTATAATGCATTTCTTGATATTGTGTTTATGCCCTGGCTTTGGTACCAAGTGTTTGTCTGTATTAGACCTTTTTGAAGGGTGTTCTTGTCTAGGGGGATTTAATAACTGCTCACATTTTGCAGTCATCGGCAGACATCATTCACCAGAGGCCTTTGAAATTGGCTTTGTCATCTGAGACATAGATGCCAAAGAGTACTGGGCTTAGCACAGAGCCCTAGCAGACTCCAATGGTGATCAATCTCATTGTGAAGTTATTCTCATTGATTCTAATCTACTGTTGCCTAACAGTGAGGCAGCTAGCTATCCAGAATCTTATAAAGGGGGTTATACATAGATCCGTAAGTTTGCTGTCAATGCTCCAATAGGATATCATCAAATGCCTTAGCCAGATCTAGGTAGGCATTAGGCATGGATTTCTCCTCATCCATTGGTTCAATGTTCTTTTCAAAGAAGTCCACTAGATTCGGTAAACATGACTTTTCTTTGACAAAGTCAAACTAGGACGGATCCAGTGTCTGGAGTTCTCTTAATTCCTTGTTGATAATTTCCTTGACAATTCTTTCCATAAGTTTGCAAATAAGACTATTCAGACTAATAGGTATGTATTTTCCAGGATCTGTTGAAGGTCTTACCTAATGAAGGTGGATAACTGTCACAGTCCATCATTCATGTGGCACAAAGCCTGCTTTAAGACAATAGTTAAATAATGACTCCAGGGGTCCTGATAAGTTTAATTTTAGACTATTCAGGAGGAATCCTGGGAGGGTATTGGGGCCCATTGAGACCATGTTCTTGCCCCTAGTGAGTGCAGACATTACATGCTCCCTACTTATAGTAGTAGGGTTTATGCTTGAGGGTATTATTGGGGTGATGGTTGGGGTGAGAGGGGTGTAAAGTTGGAACTGAATTTGTCTGCTACAGATTTGCTATATTACCAGGCTCAGTGAATGAGGCACTGTTAAACACCAGCTAGACACATTGCTGTATGCTGCCCTTGAGGTTTCTGACACAGTTGTGGAAGGCCTTGTGGCTTTGTTTAATTCATAAGGATGTCCTGCTTAATATTCTTTTTTTTCTGGAGATGAAAACTCTGGACATGACATCATGAAAGACTGAACACACAATACCTAAACGCATAAATTAATGCATACACTACTGCATTTCTCTGAAAACTGCACCAACATGAGATTTCTGTTTCTCACAAAGACAAGTTGTCAATTAGGTCTTACTTGTGGAACACCTCGCAATGAAAATTAACAAATCCGATAATATAGAAGTTCAGAATTGCAGCTAGGGTGAGTGAAGGGGACAGCTGCCCTGAATGCAAGGTGTTAAGGGGAGGAATCAGCAGATGCTGATCAGTGGGAACTCCAGTACAGGCAGCATTTCTGAATGCTGGTATGGAAATAAAACATAGCTTTTGCTGTCAGAACTAAAGTGCTCACTTCTGTACTTAACTACAATTTTTTAAAAATATAATAGTTTATTTCTTGCTTCCCAGAAGAGTTGAAAAAGGCACATGTTTAAAGGATGTAGTGTTGGAGCCAGTTCTAGGAGCAGACCTCCTTTTTTTTTTTTTTTTTTTTGCTCCTGAACTAATATTTGAGATACACCAGATCATGGAACTGCACAGTGTTTTTCTTTACATAACCAGTCACCATGGCCTTTAGGTAACTAAAATAAACTTAAATACTGAAAAAAATTAATAAAATACAGAACAAACACAACAGGGATTAGCACTTTCATAACCTAGCTAGTGGCTTCATCAGATCAAAGTTCCCAGAGCAAAACACCATTTAATTAGCAAAACTCAAATTCACCACTTTAGACCATGTGTTCTTAATAAAGGTATTAAAGGGATATATTCATTCAGCCCCTTCCCCTCAGTACTCTGTAACTTCAAAATCCACCTTGTTTCAGTATGCTCTGTTTGAGTTCTGATGTCACCACCCCTAACAGATACACTAGATAACTCAAGCACACAACATTTAAAAACATGATGATTACTCTTCACAGAAATATGATAAAATAAAGAATTCTTCATATCATGCTTATTGATACTTTATACATGCTCACACAGATGCTCCCTTAATGTTCTGTTGGTCTTCCCTACATAAAAACAATGGCATACACTGCAAATTGATAAATATACCAAGTCACAACTTTTACAGGTGGCAAAACATTTCAGTTCATAAACTTTATCTGTACCTGGATGTACAAAGGTATCACAATTACTATTATACTGACACATGCTAAATGTTCCATATGGTTGTGGAGCTACCTTATGTGAGAGTCTCTGAACACTATTAATAGGTTTACAGCACAGCATTTTTTCAAGGACTTATTATTCTTGTAACAAAATGTTGGGGTATCACCTAAGACATCCCTACATCTTTCAACAGACATCAATTATACCCCAATGTTTCTGTGTAATATCACATATCAACCAGGTATCATTTGAATAAGTGATACTTATGTTCAAACTATTCAGGCCTGTCCCTTCTAGTCTAAGGGCATTAGAGGTTCTCTCAGAAAAAATAGGGTTCAGCCCTTCCATTACACTGAGAAAAAAATCTCTGAAGGAGCTGCTTCTATTTCACAAGGATTATACCCTGTGGTGATGGGTTCCTATCACGAAATCGAACATTGAGAACGCTGAATACCGGAAGGTCGAAGTAGTTTGAAGGGTGAGAATGTCGAAGCTGCAGAAACCAGAATTCTTTCCCAGGGAAAAAATTTGGTAGGCCATTTCTGTGGCTTCGGCATTTTCAGATGGAGTCAAGGTGAGTGTACGAACGGGTAGTGACGGACTTTAGAGTTATGGCACTAGTCAGGTAAGTGTGTGATATTGACAGACTTTAGGGTTAGGGCATGGGTCAGGTAAGTGTGTGGTAGTGACGGACTTTAGGGTTAGGGCTGGGTTAAGGATAGTGCATAGATAGTGGTGTATGTTAGGTTTAGTGTAGGTTTTGAAGGTGTTTGGTCTGATTGTGTTATGTGTGTGCTTTTTGGGAAAAAATTTGCTGTTTTGAAGGTTCAATGTTGCCCGAATTCGGTCTTCCAAGTTCAAACTTATGGTGTTCGACATTTTAGAAGTTCGATTTCATGGTAGAGACCTGTGGTGACAAGCCCATTTGAAAGCTCATCAAAGGACTGCATCAAAGACATATCACTAACAGTGAGTCTAAAATTCATGAAAAATTGCCCTCTAACTACATTTTTAAAAATGTGTCTAGGGTGCATACTCTGCTTATGGAGTGTACTTACCTTTAACAGGGTTTCCTATAAACAGGGGTATCTAAATCCTTCTCAGTTCTAGTGACTCATACATCCAAAAATTCAATCCCCAGGATTTAATATACTCTGTGTAGGTATCATGTAGAGCCTATATGGAATGTATCAATGTACACGACCACAATCCCTCCTCGGCAGCACACCATGCATATTAATGATAGCACACTGCTGAGGGAGAGCCAAGGAACATATATATTGAATCAGTGTTTTTTTTTTTTAAACCATGTTTCCAAAGCATCACACAGCTTCACTTAGCTCAGCTAAATAGAGCTATAATGAGTATATATGTTTTTTAACATTGTAAGTCACATGTACAAAATAAACGCCTTTGCCATATTTTGAACTCAAGCTCATCACACTTGCAACACCCTGCATTAACCCACCACACTATGCAACTTTTAATTAAAACAGGTGGTTTGAACAATACATAGTAATTGCCAATTACAGTCATTAGGTGTTTTTCTGCAGAGCTGCACACCGTGCTGCACTGCGCAAACTGGAATTAACAGTAAATGAAAAAACTGGGAGTGTACCTTGGATGCTGGTGCAATAGTACACTATTAGACAACCGAACACATGATAATGGATATAACTGAGGCCTGCGATCAGAGGTAAATGTGCCCTTTTATCAGCAACATGTAGAAAGTCACCTGCTAAGGCATTCATGGAAAAATACATGTTCAACTGGGACTCTGGTGCAGAAATACATCCATATAAAGCCATGCACATACTGATGGATGTAGAAAATGTCACAGCCTGTATGTGTGCACATATATCTTTCAGGTAGACCTATTATAGCAGTGACTCAGTAGCTTAGTCTGTTAAATAACTTATATACAGTACATTTTGCCACACACAGTCCTGGGTTCAAATCCAGTGTTGTGCGGCATTTCATTTACATAATTATGAAGACAGCAATTAATAGATCACTAATACACTCTTTATTCACACAAAGAGTTGTATATAAAATAGTCGCTTTTCAGTGCATGAAGTCACAGGCCTGCAGATAGGGACACACTTCACATATCTATGTAGCAATATAATATGTCACCTAGTATTCTGTTATTGACCACAGTTGCCTAACACCCATATCTTAAACATATGCCTTAATTGTAGTGTAAAGGGTACCTTCATCCTGGCACTGCCTCTACAACAGATACACCTACAGCTCCTTGTCCTTCAAAGTGTCCACACTCTCTGCCTATGTCTACAATATGCAGCAGCAGCTGCAGCCTGTGGTACACACAGCTCTATGTAAAGGTTTCTGCTACAGACCTACCCTGACAATGTAGTCTTCTCTTCCCAGTAGTCTCCATCTCAACAGCTAAGAAAGGGGCCCAGTTCTACATGAAGGTCTTATATAATGCACAGTGCTTGCATGTCATTGGCTAATGATAGTACAGTTCAGCTGCTTTGGCTGCAATTAGCATTTCAGAACCACAGATTGGTATGAGACCTTTCTCACACAAAGCATGCCTTTGTGAAACATTACTAGACACACAGTTCAACAGAAGAGTACTGCACTCTAGCAGGTATGTACCTGTTTTTTTGTGTATAACAGGATTCAGATGGGTCAATAGAGGTATGGGGAATAGGGATTACAGCAGTAAGCCAGTGATAGACCTGTGGTAATAACATGTCAGTGATAACCTGCTGAATTACACCTACAGGGGATGTACAATACATCAGGATGGCATTGTCTGTTGTCAGTGTGGCACACTGGTGTTTTTGGACTGTTCCTATATAGTGGTTGTTATAGCACACTGCTATTTGTCTGGCACTGCTCCTATGACATATTATTATGTGGTTGGTCTTAGGGTACACACCACAGTGGATTGGAGTTTTGGGCATATGATCATACAGCAGATGTTTTCATGGCAAACAGGGAATACCTTGGTAATGGTACTATCTTGGTTGTATCCACACATGAAGTATGTTGTCACACTGTGAGTTATGCCATGTCTGAGCAAGCGGTGGATAGTGCCGGCCATTGTGCCCTTGCTGTATCTGCACATAGTGGATGTCTATGTATCTGATCCAGTAATGTGTTTCCCTTGTGTTGTCTTTCAGTAATAATGTACCACAGATGACACCCACCCTTCTTGGATGCAGAGAATGATGTAATCTTACAAGGACTAAGGCAGCATCATGACATCCAGTTATCCAGAGTGAGACATAATAGGGAACAGCGGACTGCATTGTGGTCAGACCTTGTCCATGACATTAATGCCAGGGGCCAGAAAGGTAGGACACATGAGCAAGTTTGCCACCAAGCAACCAATATGATTAATGTTGCACATCGATGGGCAGTGGATATAGCCATGGATAGTGCTGTCACTGGTGGAGGGCCTCTAGAGGAAGAGCAATTCTCAGCCACTGAGGAATTCCTGTTGTACCTAAGCACAAACTTCCAGGCATCCATCACACTGTACATCATGGAGGTGGGTGCCACGGTTTCCCCAGCTGAGGAGTATACAGGTAAGCTTACTGTGATCAGCATTGTGATATTGTAGCAATCAGTGTGTCAGGCAGTAGATACATTTAAATGGGGGTCAGGTCTTTGTTCTTTGGGGGTGGTGTAACCCCAGGTATACACTCACATGCAGATTGGGAACAATACAACCAGTAACAGACTAGCTACTGTAAATGTGAGATATATGGACCTATTGCCTCATGCTGGAACATGCAGTGGTACTGACATTACACCACCCTCAACTTTTCAAAGGTCCATCAGGTATTGCACAAGGCCGTGGTCCTGCCCCTGGTAAGTATGACATTTATTTTGGTAAAGAACAATTATAGTGTAGTACAGTTCAGGGCCAGAATAATGCCCTATTTACATGTAATTATGTGTGTAGACAGCATAGGATGTCTTTAATTACCAGTCAGGAGGAGGTACCTAAGGTTTCGAGAGGAGGTAGTCACAGGAGTGTAGTTCAACAAACAGATACACTTTGGCGGTTACAGATAACTCTTGGTTTACATGAGACCAGAAATCTAAAATACCTTTAAAAATACAACATGTTGAAGGCAAATACATTTGGTGGTGTGATGTGTATTTCCATATAATTGTGAAGAGAGCTGTACTGGGTTTTATGTGTTGTTTTATCAATTATAGTGTCATACTGAGTAAGTAAAAGGTAAATATCACTGGTCTTCATTGCCAGGAGTCTTGGGTGATTCTTATACACAATAGTGCAGGTATTAATGTACTGCTTCTTTGATTCTTATTGCCGGTGACTGTGTGGGTTGGAGACTGTCCCCTACACAATCTGATGGCAGTACCTCCTTGAACACTCATGATGGTGGTGGCCACAGTGAGGCACAGTTGAGGTGTCAGGAGCTGAATCTGTCCCAGAGGTAGACATCACTTTTCTTCCCCCATTGTCACCGCACACAGTCTGTATGCCCACATATACCCCATCTCAGAGGCCACATATATTGGACAGTCAGAGAGTGAAGACATTGAACAGAAAAGTGTGGCAACTATGGGTCCAGTGAGTGTAGACACTAGCCATAGCCAGAGAGCTGGTGAGGTTGAACACAGGCAGATTGACAGGGGTGCTTGTAGGAGGACCACTGTCCATCCACCACCTGTTGCATGTGTCACATCACAGGTCACCCGGCACATGTTGCAGGCCATCATGGAGGCACAGGCATGTTCTGAACAGAATATCAGGTGTATGCTTAGGGTTATGGATACCACACAGTCTGATATCCATGACAGCCTCCTCCACATTGGAGATACCCTGTATCAGTTGACTGATGCAGTGGAAAGATGGTGGGCTGAGACAGTGTCTGTTTTGGACCACACATTGTCTGTGCTGGAATATGTGGTTGGAGTTGAGCATCAGACCTGTGGTCATCAGGCAGCAACAACATCTGCTGAGAGTCCATGTGGCCATGAACAATCATGCTCCCACAGTGGCAGCATATCCAGTGCTACAGAGGGGAGTGCGCTGTCAATACCATGACGTGGCAGACCATGAGCTTGTGGTCCTGGACAGTCTCATTGGGGACATGGTCCCAGCAGACAGCAGTCACCATCAGGTACTAGCAATGCTTCTGACCTTGGACATGCAGGTGCCAGTGTATCTCCTGGCAGAGCCAGTGACCGTGTGTCAGGCCAGAGACAGTGAACTGTCAACTCTACCATGTATGGTCCACCGCTGTCCAACATACACATGTGTAGGGCTATGTCAATGGAAAAACTTCAAAGACCAATACGCATAAGGTTCAGTTTAGGCACATTTAATAACTTGCTGCAAGGAGACAAAGACATGCAAATACAAAGATTTGTCTAACTACTAACAGGAAACATGCTATTCTTATACTGTTTTACAAGACATGGCCTTCTATGGCTGACGTAATCAAACACAACTTTCAGTATTGTTCTACAGTAGATGTTACTCAGATTTTCTGCTGACATTACTAGATTTGTGAAAAACTTTTTGAGAAAAACAACCTGGCCTTGGTGGGCACTAATCCGTTTACAGGCTTCTATTGTGCAGTGTTACATTTCAAGGTACTTTTCTAACTCAGATACAAGCAAATGCTGATTGCAGTTCATATTTTCAAGCAGGCTTTGTCCTAATTATCTATAGCTTCTACAGCTGTGTATTTTCTCACAGCACAAGCAGAACTTCTTGTCTAAGTTTCATACAAGTAGTATTGTTCTATTCATTATTTTCCTAACATAAGCAAGAATCATCTGCTTCTCAGTAAATTTCCAAGACACAAGCAACGATTTTAGCTAACAATACAAGGTCAGAAAGCATCTGCAGTTTGTACAGATTTATGCAGTATGAAATAGAATAAATGTGTTAACCCTTTTCAAGCTCTAAATGCACTAAGCATATTACTAATACACACATTAATACATATTTTTCTGATATTCCCCCCTTTTAATACTTTTATTCTACTTTCAAAATAAGGATAAACAGTTTGTTTTCTTCTCCTAACCTCTTCCTACTCAGGATTTGCAGTTAAGAGAGTCATTCAGTTTAAACTTATGAAAGCATTTTCAATCTTTTAACAGTTCGTCAAACTCAGTACTTTGATATAAGGTTTCAGAAACTGACATGTCTATAAAGTCTTTTATTAGTCTTTTCATGCAGGGGATGCCACAACAAACACATACTCCCAGTAGGAGCATTCCTACACAAATGGCAATCAGGATGTTCATTAGGATGGTACCCCACCCCCAAACCATTTCTGGAAAAAGTCTGTCAGTGGGTTTGGGCCTGGTTTGGTCATGGCCAACACTTGCTGAATTACCTCAAGATGATTGTCTATCTCATGTTTATGGTCAGGAATATATGAACAGCATTTTTCTTGGTTTAAAGTGCAAGTACCACCTCTCGCCACTAGGGTGAAGTCGAGAGCCATGCGGTTTTGAAGCACTACAGTTCTCATGGCATTCAGTTCATCAGTCACCAATTTGAGAGCAGAAAAAATTGCGTTGCTCATTACTTCAAGAAGTTTAGACAGTTTTCTCAGCTCCCAGATTGATTTTGTTGCTCCATATGCTGGTAATATGCCTGCCCATGATATAACAGTATCACTCAAGTCCATGTGTGTCAGTCCATCGCCTATAGAATGATAGTTTTTCCAGCACGCATCGATTTGCCCCACTGAATTTACAGGTTTCTTGACGGGTTTCTTGTCGACCTCTCGGACATTCTGAATTTTTCCTAGAGGCAAAACTGCAGTGTGTCGTATGGCCAGAACCAAGTAACCTAAAAAACAACTGCCGGACCAATTCTCAGGTAACCATTTGTATGCCTTTCTGCCACACACAAAATAACAGTCCTCTTCTTTTGTAGTAACCTTGCTATGAATATACACTCGCCCTGCAAGAAACATTTTTCTATCAATTATAGGCAATTGTTTATAAAGAACAGAATTATGTTTTATTTCAAGTGTTTTGTGCATCAATCCAAGAAATGAATCATAGTTTGTATTACAATAAAGATCTACATTGTTACCTTTAGTGTAACATTTATAGGGAACAGTCACATTGCAATTGCTCCAACCCACCTGAACAGTATAATTTTTATAAAAACACACAGTTCCCTTTTGTGGAACAGAAAAGTGCAATGCTATTTTATCTTGTGATGTAATGGTTGAGGTATCATAAATCAAGTTCTCGCAGGTCTCATTGACCCCTAGGGGGACTGTAGTCATTAATACCCCCTCGTATGCTGTCGGCAAAGCTGTGCAAATCCAGCAATTCGAAACATTGAAAGTCTCAGCATACACATATTTAATTGCCTGGTAAGTGTAAAGTTTGGATGCCAGTCTATGAGTAACGCTTCACGTTTATTCAGTTCAGTCTGTGTGGCTGGGAAAAGGAACGGCCACAACAAAAAGATTATTGTCACTAGTACAGTTAACAGGATGATTATGCAATACTTCTGTGGAAAGGGTTGTTCTGCATTCCTGTTTCTTCTGGACTCTATCATTTTACTCTTGGCATGTGACAAGATTTTTGTCCAGTTCAAAGTTTTTGACTAATTTACAGTGCATCAGGTGGATCCAGGAGGCACGCTCCGCAATTTTGACTGCAGTGGGTGTCGACAGAAGCACTTGATATGGACCTTCCCACTTTGGTGAAGCCCAGTTCTCTTTCTTTACTGTCTTCACCCAAATCCAGGTACCAGGGGACACTGCCACTTCTGACGGTCTGGTTCGTTCTTTATCTGAAACAGAATTTGACTGCAACAAATGTGTAGAATTTAACAAGTTTCGTATATACTCAGCTAGTGTACTGTCAGCTTCCTGGTCTGTGGGCATGAGAGATTTCTACTGAGGTATATCATAAGCCCTTCCAAATAATTTTTCAAAAGAGTCAATCCTTTTGCATTTGGAACAGTTCTCATGCTCAACAGTGCCAGGTGCAGACAGTACACCCAATATCTCTGTGTTTCTACTATTAACTTCCTTAGCTTACTCTTTAAAATCCCATTATGCCTCTCTACTAGCCCTGCAGATTGTGGGTGATACACACAATGATGTTTTAAAGAAATACCAAAATGTCTACTTAACTGTTGTATGGTCTGGTTTACGAAGTGTGTGTCGTTGTCACTGTAGATCCTTTCCGGAATGCTGAATCTAGGGATGATTTCTTTAACAAGAACTTTGGCCACAGTTGCCTCGTCTGGATTTTTAGTCAGAAAGGGTTCCACCCATCTGGAAAACATATCTACAATGACAAGACAATACTTCTTATTTTCACATTTGTTCAATTCTATAAAATCCATACAGATTGTATGAAACGGATACGGTGGTGTAGGGAAACTCCCTTGCTTGGGCTTTAACTCCCCTTGTGCATGATGTTTATTACAAATGTGGCACATTGAGCAGAATTTTTTTAGAGTAATTTAAGAATCCATATGTCGTGAACACTTGGTTCACCAGCTGTACCATCCCCCCTGTTGAGACATGGCACTGCCCATGGCTCAACAAAGCTGCATATCTAAACAAATTAGACAGCAATATCGGTTTCCCTTCTTTAGAGATGTACAGCTCCTTTTCGAGAATTGCTCCTCATTTTACCCATCTTTGTTTTTCAACTTGCATAGTAAGTGTCTGCATTGCCTTTAACATTTCTAAGTCTGAAATCTCAGACGGTTGTAATTCCTCATTCAAAAGAAATACTTCTGAAGCTGCCTGCTTTGCAGCTGTATCAGCTCTCGTATTACCTTTTGAAATCCTGTCCTGTTGCTTGGTATGAGCTGTGCATTTACAAATAGCTACTTTCTGAGGTAACTGAATAGATTCTAAAAGATCTAAAATAAACTGTGCATGATTGATTGGTTTGCCAGTAGATGTTATCATTCTTGATTTTTCCACTGTTGCGCAAAAACATGTACAGGAGAAAAAGCGTACTGGCTGTCAGTAAAAATTTTCACACATTTACCCTTTGCTAAGGTACATGCCCGTGTCAAGGCAATCAATTTTGCTGCCTGTGCAGATAAATTGTGTGGTAAAGATTTCACTTCTATAATGTCAGTATCCGAAACTACTGCATATCCCACTAGGATCCACTGGGTCCAGTTGTGATGAATAATAAGCAATAGGGCGTTGCTTGTCCCCATGCTGCTATGTTAATACTGATGTCATATAACCTTGCTTACAATCTACAGTTTGGAAAAAATGTTTATGATAGTTTAGTAATCCCAAAACTAATGAGGACGCTATTAACTGTTTCAGTTTGCAGAAAGCAGATTCTGTTTCTGGTGTCCATTGTAACAAATCCTGTGCTGCCATATGCTTTTTATAAATCAGGTTAGTCAATGGTGCAGATTCCAAGGCATAGTTTGGTATCAAGCTCCAACAAAAATTAGTCGTACCCAGGAAGGACATCATTTCCTTCTTGGTAGTGGGTTTTGGTGCTTGCAAAATTGCTACTTTTCTGTCCTCATCTAATGTCCTGCCCTCCTTGGATATTACATATCCTAGGTATTTAACTTGTTTTTTCCAAAGCTGCAGTTTATTTTTGTTTACTTTATGTCCTTCAGTGGTTAAAAATTGTAATAGCGCTATGGTATCTTCTTTACAATCTTGCTGGGTGGGGGCCGCCAGCAGGATATCATCAACATAAAGTAAAATCTGACTACCTCTTGGTGGGGTAAATCCCTCCAAGTTGCTTGCCATTTCTTGTGAGAATATTGTTGGACTTTCACAATACCCCTGTGGTAGTCGCTTATATGTATACCTTTTCCCCTGAAATGTGAATGCAAACCAATACTGGCTGTCAGGGTGTATCGGTATCGAGAAGAACGCATTGCTGATATCTACCACAGAAAAATATTTCTGTTGAGGTTTTAAATCATTTAACAGGGTGTGTGGGTCTAGCACTTTAGGTGCCCTTGGTATTACTGCATCATTTACAGCTTGTAAATCTTGGACCATACGCCACTCTCCATTCGCTTTCTTAACAGGAAATAAGGGTGTGTTACATGGTGAATCAGGAAATTCCACCAGCACCCCTTCCTTAAGTAAAGCTGCTATAATAGGTTTAATTCCTACCTCTGCATCTTTTCTTAAGGGATACTGTCTTTTCTGTGGTCTAAATGCTGACTTTGGCATAATAGTAACTGGTCCCGCTGTACAAATAAGTCCTACATCTGACTTTCCTGTTGACCAAAGAATTTCTGGTATATTCTGTAAGGCATTCTCTTTCTCTTTCAATAGGAGTGCTAATCAGCTGTCCTTGCTAGACTGCAAGTGTAGAGCTGGGTGGGTCTGAGTTATCCAATTCAACTTCCGCATTTGTATTCCCTGTTCTGACAGTTCTAACTGTCTGTTTTTCCCATCTCGTGACTTTTTCTCCTCAGTCTACCCATTTCACATTCTTGTCCTTAGTTAAGCTAACATGTGGTAATCGATTAGATTTATAGAGTGCAAAGAACTCCTGGGGCAATGAACAGCTGACTACACTGTTCCCTTCTGTGTCCCAGTACAGATTACGTAATATCAATCTGTTTGCACAATTTCTAAACAATTCTTGCTCATATCCCTTATCAGGTCCTGGTGTGTTACAATAATACAGAGTACAGTGCAACAAATTTTGTTTATCCATGTCAAGGGAGGGGAACTTGCTGATGGCTACATTCATCAACTCTTCGGTCACTGCCCCTGAACCAGTCGTAACAAAGTCCTGGCTGTACCAATAAAACATTTCACCCTCCGATTGCACTGCAAAGGTATCAATTTGTCACTGTGCTTCCATACCCTGCATAGTTGGAACTACTGCTATACCAAATAGCTGCATAAGGTCTCTGCCCAAGAGGTTTACTGGGCATTTTGCAGAAACAACAATTTTGCTTTTCTGAGTCAATCCTGAAACAGGATCAGTTATCACAATATTATGGGAGGGGGGCTCTCGATACAGCTGTCCATTAGCTGCTTTCACTAATATGTAATCAGGTGACTCTGAGTTCTCTGGCAGTTTGGAGGGATGTATCAGGGTCCGTGGTGCCCCTGAATCACACAAGAATCTGACTTCCATCCCTTCTACCAGGAGTGTAACTTCTGGTTTCATGTCTGCTAAATAGAGCTCTAAGCTCAATAAAGCCAAATCCAATATCTAATTTTCTTCACTATCCGTGACTTCCTGCACTTCCTCTATTTCTTCTGTCACATCCTCTACTCCCTCTATCACATTCTCATTTGTCCTTTCTCTGCTATCCCCTTCTAGTGATTCCTGACTATCATATAGTCAGTCCTCACCCTCCTTGTCTTCCTTGGTTGCCTTCTTGTTTTTCTTGCAATCCCTTGCCAAGTGTCCCTTTTTACAGCATTTGAAACATTCACCCCTTTTCTTCCGCCCTTCAAAGTCCTCTGATTGCTGATCAGATTGTTTGTTTCCCTGGGCATTTCTCTTGCCCTTTTTACTGGACGGTACTACATAAACTTCTGTTCCATCTTCTACAGAAAATACTTAGGCTTTCTTTTTCTTTTTGCTATTAAAATGCCTTTTGGCATGCCTAGCATATTCAAGTAATGACTGTAATCTGCTTGTACGATGATCTACCATGTGCTTTGTAATAAAACTGCTTTTGGGTGCAATACTGCCTTTCAAAAATGCATTCTTTAACTGCTGCTCATATGGGGAATCGTGTGTCTGATCTTCAGGAACCTGCATTCCACAGTGATTATTAAAACATTCTAACAGTCTGGCATAATATCTGTCAACAGTTTTGCCTTCTTGTTGGATGCATTGATTAATGCAAGTCCAGTCTGCCCTAGGCTTCCATTTCTCAGAGATTTGGTCTGTAAGACCTTTCACTCTGTTGTCTAATTCTGTGCTGCTATGTGGGAGGGATCTGAGCGCAGCGTCAGGGGGATTTCAATCACCACTAATCATGTGCCAATCTGGTCCCACAATTTGTCTGACTACTTTTTCTACCTCTTCTCCGTTTAAATTATAACAGCCTCATTCCATGCAAATCTTCTAAAAACTTTCTAAAATTAACTTTTGGATGGGGAATTCCCTCAGTGGCTTTCCGGATGTCCTCCGAAGTCCAGGGTCTATACACTAGAATAGTCGGGTTCTGACCTTCTTGCCCTGCCTGAGGATTAGGCACTTATATAAGTGGGCATATTTCTTCTTCACTCATAGATCGCGAATTTCTACCCATTTGATATAACTCAGTGTCCCCCTTTGAGTTTCCTGCCCGTGCTCGAGACCTGGTCTTGACGGGTTCTCTAATAAACGGTTTCGCTTTTGTAGTGTCTCTATTTATAGTGAGAGCAGGATATCGCGGGGTGGACTAACTTGTTCACATGCCTCATATTTTGGTAAGGGAGGCGGAGGGGACGATGCTATTACTAAGTTATTATCCTCCTTATCTAAAAACATTGCTTTTGAATTATTACTCTTTTGTTACCTACAGTTTACCTCCTCAATCCACCTGCGTGCCTGAGGAATTCCTAATTGGTGCTGCTTTTTTACCTGACCTTTAGAATCGGTTTTAAGCTGTTTGACAAGTTTGATAAGCAAGGATTTTTCTAATTTACCATCAAATTCATACTTATTAACCCATTTTGAGTAGTATTTAATATTATCAGCACGCTGTGACTGCATGTATTCCGCGTCTTCGGTTAATGGCGGATTCTGGGGTCTTTTTGTGCAATTATTACCCATTCTGTTCTACCCTTTTAATCATTACGTAACTCCTTATTTTTTAACGTGGTACCATGGATTTTGTTATAGTCTCTTCAGAATGACTGCCTACCTGCTCTGTTTCCCTGATCTATGACAAGACAGTAATCTTTTTGTCCCTGACTTGTATAAACAAAGTCTTAACAAAACAATACAAATCTAGTCCCTGATCTAAAACAGAAAAAAAAGGTAGATTCACCTTACCTGAGCCTTCGTGATTGATCACCTGGTTCAAGTAAACCCGCCCTTCAGTCGCAGATCAGAAAGTGGCTGGCCTCTTTTGTACGACAATTCAGTCGGAGGGCTTTTCAGATAAGAAGAACCAATGTGGTTTCTTTCACATACGGTTTCAAGCCACCTGGCCTGTCTGATCCGAGGCAAAGTGAGGGTTTCTGGTCCGAAGGACCAATCTGTCAAAGGAAAAAACTTCAAAGACCAATACACGTAGAGTTCAGTTAAGGCACATTTAATAACTTGCTGCAAGGAGACAAAAACATGCAAATACAAGGATTTGTCTAACTACTAACAGGAAACATGCTATTCTTATACTGTTTTACAAAACATGGCCTTCTATGGCTGACATAATCAAACACAACTTTCAGTATTGTTCTACAGCAGATGTTACTCAGATTTTCTGCTGGCATGACTAGATTTGTGAGAAACTTTTTGAGAAAAACAACCTGGCCTTGGTGGGCACTAATTCGTTTACAGGCTTCTATTGTACAGTGTTACATTTCAAGGTACTTTTCTAACTCAGATACAATCAAATGCTGATTGCAGTTCATATTTTCAAGCAGGCTTTGTCCTAATTATCTATAGCTTCTACAGCTGTGTATTTTCTCACAGCACAAGCGGAACTTCTTGTCTAAGTTTCATACAAGTAGTATTGTTCTATTCATTATTTTCCTAACATAAGCAGGAATTATCTGCTTCTCAGTAAATTTCCAAGGCACAAGCAAAGATTTTAGCTAACAATACAAGGTCAGAAAGCATCTGCAGTTTGTACAGATTTATGCAGTATGAAATAGAATAAATGTGTTAACCCTTTTCAAGCTCTAAATGCACTAAGCATATTACTAATACAAATATTAATACATATTTTTCTGACAGGCTAGCACTGAGCTTGGCTGTGTACATGCACACACACACTACTGTCATATGCAGGTCACCTACAGACACAGACAGCACCTCTCCATGGTCCATCTGAGCTGCGCCCCCTGACGCACACATATGCTGTCTACCATTTGGGTTAGCCTAGGCCTCCAGAATCCCCACCCAACACCCTGTACAGGTGATGATACTTGTGCTACATCCCTGTCATCCTTGACATCAATGCAGGGGAAAAGCAGCTATGTGTCTGATTCACAGGGTGACTATATTACTTAACATGTAGCTGTGTAATGCAGTTTTGGTTCACCATACCACTTGTAGTGGTTAATGAGAGGTACTGCATGCTGGCCTTTATCACGTGTACAGCACATACATTTCTGTACCTTATTTGGTCCTTATGTTGTATGTTGTTGAATTGGCTATATAGTTACACAATGACAGGTGAGTCACAGGCCTGTCTATGTTTCGGTTACAGGGGTCTGTTGGGATAACCTATGGATACACAGAGGAAATAAAGCAGCACAGCATGGCATGTCAGCACAGTGGTCATATGTCATCAGCAAGGTACAGCACTATAACTGTATGGCTCTATAGGTCCATATGTGTATAACAGGCTAAGAAGGACAATGTTAGCATTCAACATACTCATGAATCCTTAATCTGTGAGAAGGTCTGCTACTCTTGGTAAGTGCCACCAGGGTTCTGAAAGAGATGATGCATCTACATATATCCTGTGTTCGGTGCCAACAGTTACCCAGCAACAGCCATGATTGTTGTGGTCTGCTTCTCAATGTGTAACGTGCACATGATCAGTGTCACAACAGATGTGTGTGCGTGTGACATGCATGGGTGGCCTGTGTCATGTAGGGTATGCTGCCTGTGTTACATACCTGTCTCACCAGCACGTACTATGCATACCACACTGATGTCATTGGTGTGTAGCACAGGTGATACATCTGATAGTCCTACATTGGATACATAGGAGGTACACAGTGCGAGCTGATACCACCCTGTATGAAGCCATGCACATCCCTTCCAAAGTGTTTTGGAGACAGACTACACATATACAGTCCTGATATGGATTCCATAGGACATCTTCTCTACAATGTGTATTGGTGAACCTTTGCACCTGTGTGGCTGCTACAGTTGTACAATATCCCTGTGTATTGACATGGCAAGGATGCCAATGTACACAACAATAGCTATGATGACTGCCACATTCAGTATACCAATGTCAGTCTGGAATGTATGTCCCAAACCTGTTGGCATTGGTTGCACAACAGTGAATGCATCCACATCTTTTCAACCAGTGACAGTCGAAACCTACAGTACGCTTTGTGTTCAATCCATACATCCCATGGTTCCATGACATATTGTAACATGCTCTAATAGGCTCATACAAGCACATGGATACATTGAGGCTAGCACCACTTCTAATCAGTATGTACAGGACATGCAAAGGCACACACATAGTGCAGGTTGGCTGTATGTAGGTGTGTACACTTACTTATGTAATGCTATGTACTACAGATCACAGTATGTGGTGCACACAACAAACCTCATGTCTGCTAGTACTAGCATTTTAGGACATATTATGCTTGATGACATACACAGGCCTTGTTGTGGTCAGTCCTTTGGGGGGCCACATCACCCAGTATAAATAAAACACTGCAAAACCCTACACATGTCTAGGCTATGAACATTATGCTGTATGGATATATACACATGCACCAAGTGGGCTGGAGTGAAGTTAGAGCCAATACCTATCTAGTCTTATACACTTATACAGAACACAGTACGTTTCGCATGGGCCACAGCTTACATCTGATTTTGAACTGTAAGCTGTTAGTCTTAAGGTGGCTGACATCATCAGTCCTTGCAGAAGAGCGCATTGTAGAAGCCAGAAGCAAGTTACAGGGCCAAAAAGTGCATAACCATTGCAGGTGGATAGCCCATGAGGGCATGTCTGTTCATTTCCAGGGAGATACACACACACACACACACACACACACACACACACACACACACACACACACACACACACACACACACACACACACACACACACACACACACACACACACACACACACACACACACACACACACACACACACACACACTCTGTCACTGTCATGTACCAAGTGGGCTGGAGAAAGATTAGAATCTCTACCTACCTAGTTTTAGACACTATAGATCACAGTACTTATCGCATGAACCACCCATTAAGTGTGTTGTATGTGTGCTTGCAGACACAGTACTTGTGCATTACACAAACTAGGCCTGTGTTGACCAGCATCTGTGTCCTGTAGTGTGATATTGCTTCATGGTGTTATCTGCATCTAGTATCCTAGCAGAGGGTTACCTGTAATTATCCTAGCTATGTGTGTACAGTTACCAGTATGGAAATATATGGCTGCTTGCAGTTACATAAGCATACCTGTGGGCAGGGACAAGCTGCCCTGTCCATACATGTGTAACATTATACATTACAGCACCTGCTCACCTGTGTCTGTCTAAGTGGTGACATCCAGCAGGCACAGGGGTCTGTGGGTAAATGGAATTTCTACTGTTGACCCCTTAGTTTGGATCCTTTAAGCAACAGAGTGGCTATGTGATAGTGGATATGTATTCACCATTATTAGGGTAAGTTGGACATCTACACACATATTTCTGTATATAAGTGGGATGTATATATAACTGTAGCTGCGTGTGTGTATAATATGTAAATGTGTTTTGTAGATATGTGGGGGGTGTATGTATCATTTTAATATATATATATATATATATATAAACATACCTATTTGACACTACATAGAGATAGATATACTATGCAAGTGAGAGAGAGAGATAGTAACAGATGGATGTGTATACGTATATCTGCATGTATAGACATTTATACTTAACAGGTCATTTTGATGAAAGGGCAACAGGATTGTGCTCATTTTACCTAAGTGTATGGGAATGCACAGTGAGACTGTCAGTAGTAATAAGGTGACCCCATTCCACATCTACCTGTATTCCAATTCCATTTTTTGTATGTTACAGACATTAACATCCTCCCCTGTTTCTGCAGTACTGCACTTCCCTCAAACAGTCCACAGCATTCCCTAGCTACCTGCTGTACTTAATCTGTGACTGTGGTTGGCTATGTTACACCATCAACAGATTGTCAGTCTGCATACCTCTCAACCATCCTGATTTCCACAGGGTGCCCACTGTTTTGCCTCATATGTTTGATTGTGGTCTTCTGGTGAAGTAATGAATATTGACATCAATACATTATACTACTTACAGACAAACATTTGTGTTTTGGACATTATATCCTTCAGAACATATGTACTAATGCTACAGCATTACTGCCAGTGACTTTCTAGGTTTATGGAGACACTATTTGAAATCTGTCCTTATGTTTGGGCCTTTTTCCTCCCAGTCTTACTGGCTTTGTCTAGAGTTCTTGCAGTAAGAGATATGACATTCTATGAAAACACCAACATAGTCCTCACATGCAAAAGATGTGAGTAATTCCATATTAGAACCATCAACACCATCACCCATGCTAACTTCCTTAGTTCACTGAGCCACTCAGGTCACCAGACAGAGAGGAGTCATTCATCACACATTCAACATCATACTCTCACCCCACTGTATGTGTCTCCTCACACAGGATAACAATGTACATATGTACATTGTTATCCTGCGTGAGGGGAGACATACAGTGGGGTGAGAATATCTATGTTACAGCCCTGAGATTTCCTGGTCCACTGATATACCATAGGTGATTTTCTGTTAAAGCAGTTGTATGGGTACACTGCTGTGTTGGGGGTGGGGGAACAATGGCACATGAGCTGCTGGGCTATACAGTAGTCCAGATATTATGTCATTTCCCTTGACTGATGTAGTAAATATTCCAACCATGATGCCTACTGACTATTAAGGAACACATACTATTGGACTGAGTATCTGTAGTCCCATGTGGATGTTACATCTTTTCAGTTAGCCCACTATATTTCCTTGCATAACAGCAGCAGATTCATACATATGATATATTATAGTAATTCTTACAATTAGTGTGAAGCTTAGAGACTTATCTTGTGAATGCAGCAGTTGAGAGACATGTAGTTCACGGCTGACTCTGTATGATGTAAGCCATACACAACCAATACATGGATAGGTACAGGTTGTGTGGGTTGCCTAGCATCAACATATTTGCTATATATATATGTGAGTAGGAGTAAGTTGTCTGTCCCTAGGGCCCCAGGATGTCAGTGAATGTGCTATGCATTGTCTCTTAGCCAATGTCAGGGTGTACTGGGGATGCCTATGTCTGCCTATAGGGACATCATCAGGGGGCTCGTCCTCTGAGTCCTCCTATGACTGTGGCTGTGGTGACCTAGGAACTGGTAGGGGGATGTGTATCCCTTCCCTTTGCTGATCCTGCTGCAGCTATTTCCGCAGGATCATATTGGGTAGGATGGCACATACTCTTTACATATGTGCACATGTGGCTGGAGACTATTGCAGAGCTCCACCAAATATATCGAGACACTGGAACCGTGACTTCAACAGCCCAAACACATGCTCTATGATGTTCATAGTTTATGCATGTGCCTCATTATGGCATTTTTCTGTGGGTGTGTGTGCATTTCTGATGGGTGCCATCATCCATGGTTCCAGGGTAGAGCCAGCATCCCCCACTAGATGGCCATGTGGGATGTCCCCCCTGGCAAACATCTGGTACAGCTGTGATGAGTGCTAGATATGGAAGTCGTGGTAACTGCCAGGGCTGCCAGCACACACTTTCATGATAATGCCCTGGCATTACACATGATCTAGCAGTTAATGTGTAATGCCCTGGCATTACACATGATCTAGCAGTTAATGTAGTGGTACCTCTTGCAGTTGATGTAGATTCTACCCTCCTCAGATGGTGGTGCCTTGATGTGTACATGAGTGCAATCTATGGCACCCAGTACAGCAGGGTAGTTTGCTACATGGTAGAGGTGTTGTATATTGCCAGCCTTCACTTCAGGGGTGAGGGGAAAATAAATGTGCTCACTGGCATGTGGTAGCAAGGCATCCAGGAACTGGTAGAGTATCCTGGTTGCTGATGCTTGTGAGACCCCCATCATGCCAACAGTTGGTCTTTGGAAGGTACCTGTGGCTATTATCCTAAATGCTACACATACCTTTGTTTCCACTGGGTGGGTTCCCTCTGTTGGCTCTGGGTCTGAGTTAAGGGTGGAAGAGCTCAGTGAGTTCTTGTAGTATGTCCCTGTCCACCCTGTAGTGCTCTAAAATCTCTAGCTCCTGTAGATCCTGGAAGGTTACCCTGGGCCTGAACACTCTTCTCCTTCTCTGTCTAGGCCTGTTGTCAGCAGCACCAGCAGACGCACTGACTTCGGCATCTGGCACATACAGATGTAGCAGACCTGCAGCAGCCCCTAGCATTATTTCAGTTAAAATTCCCAAGTGTGTACTCCAATGGTACAGAGTATGGGTAAAAAATCAGAATGCTGGGTGTATGCATGCTTTATAGTGCTCTACAGTAAGTGTTGACTGTGTGATTGGCTACCTATAATACATTCCACCTGCCTAGTATATCATTAACATCATTTACAGGCCCTAGTTTAAGTTAAACAAGTGTCACAACTAATTATTACATCATTGCTTTTTAGGTTCTCTCAGCAATGTGGCACTCTGCACAAACACATGGAAATAAGACCTTAAAAGTAAACAAAGCTTAGCAGTCACTATACACACCCTCCTGAAAGGTCATTCTCAGCACAAACACATGGAAACAGGTGCCCCGAAGGTAAATAAAGCTTAGTAATCAGTGTACACACACCCCTCCTGAGAACAGCAGTGCACCACCAAACAGGCACAGCTGAGCTCCAATGAGCTTGCACGTCCTCAGACACATCCCCTCCTGATGTCAGCTACCTGTTCTGTGGATACTGACACAGTTCTATGCCTACATGGAAGATATATGTGGACATGGATACCCTTTTGTGCTATTCAGTAATCCCACCTCATTTGCATAGGGATACGTGCACACAACCAGGAAACTACATGTTTCTAGGCCCTACCAAGGTAGCAACAGCACCATTCCACCATTGTAGATTCTCCATGTAGAGTTCTGTAATACATTTCTGTCACATACTATTAACTGTCATTTTTCCACTCTTTTTTTTCATAAAAGCATGTCTGTGCACTGCAGCGCACTGTGCAAACATGACTAGATCATTAAAAAAATAAAATTATTTTATCTTTTGATGTCTCTTACATTTTTGGACACATGGCTGATAGTTTTGCTGATATCATATTTGCTCATATGAACAGCACAGTGGTGCAGCAGCAGCATTGTCGCCTCACAGCAAGAGGTTGTCTGGTTCAATTCTCATCCAGGATGCTTTCTGTGCAGAGTCTGCATGTCATCCCTGTGTTTGTGTGGGTTTTCTCCACGTACTCCGATTTCCTCCCACGATTCAAAGACATGCATCTGGCACATTTCTCCCTGGACCTCCACTAAAAACTGGCTTTGGTCCAAGTCAGACTTTCCCAGTAAACAAATGTCAAATAAATATCTGTATGTGCTATGCCATTTCTGTCTATTTACCTGCATTTTTACAGCCCTTGTTGTCTGTTTGAATTCCTGTACACTGAATTTTTCCATGTACACTATGGACACCAACAGGGGGTCTGCAGGGATGCCTATCTGCTTGCTGGATTTCTCTATTTGCCTCATTTGTGTGAGATTCACCTCTTTATGAGGTGATTTGCATACCATGGAACTTCCCGTGTTAGACTGCTCATGAGTGTTGCCCAGCCGTTCTTACTGGAACTTTCATGTAAGCAGTGTGCCACGATGCCTACATGGTAAAAAAATACTATGTAGGCTTTATTAAATTCACCAAAATGTCTTGTGCTGAAAAATTCATACTAAAACAGAAAAACTCAGTTGTTTGCTGTAAATATTCTAAAAAGGCATTTAACAAAGCTGTAGATCCTGTCCAAATTAAAAATACATCATCAACAAAATGAGCGTAAAATTATATATGTTGCCTAAATAAAACTACTCATATTAAGGACATACAGCTGTTCCCAGTATGCAAGAACTGTAGTGGTGTAGCTATTGGCACATTATGTATCCATAACTATGCCTATCCTCTGAATAAAACATTATTCACTAAAGTACAAAAGCATTATTGTTAAGAACAGTTTCTAACAAATTACAAATTAAATAAATAAATCTATTCAGTAGTGTAGTTTGAGCTTTTTGATAAAAAGAGTCCAACAAACTCAATACCAATTTCATTGGGTATCACAGTAAACAATGATATGACATTTAGGATAACAAATGCAAAATTCCCACTTGTATTGTTAACAGAGCAATCATGTAATAGATAAAAAAAATGTTTAGTGTCCCTTAAGATTGTATCAACTTTGTCTAAAATAGGATATAACTGCTTTTCCACATAAATGGACAGGGGTTCAGAAACCCAGCCCCATCCAGAAACAATTGGTCGCATTGGAGGGTTCACTAGCCATTTATGGATCTTAGAAAGCCCATATATCATGGAAACCACAGGGAATTCCACCAAAAAATACTCATATAGACTCTTAGTCAACACAGCTTCTATCATCAGATCATGCAGAGCACCACACACTCCTCCTATCAGTTTATCAATAATCATCTTGGAGGCAATACCATAAGTTAAAACATCAGAAAGCATTTATTGCATACTAGTAACATATGTTGCAGTATACATAATGACAACAGCACTGCCTATATCTGCTGGTCTAAAATATATATCATCCCTCAAGACCAGATTCATAAGCACCTTATACTGGGGTTCAGTTAAGTTATAAAAATCTTTATGATGCTTACTTGTAATAAAAGATAAAATATCCTACTCAAATAGTTTTAAGAAGGCCTCAACCAGTGAAGTGTAATGAGTTGGCAGACTAAAGATGCCCTGAAAACTACTCTGTCAGAGATACTGGGTGAGCAAATTGGTGTAACTAGGGAAATTATTTTTCTGAGCTATGATACAGAATCAGAATTGCCCAGATATAGTAAGGCCTTGCTGAGTCTAATTATGGTGGCTGCCAAAAAGCAATTACTAGAAAATGGACATCAAAGTCAAAACAACTGTAACCGAAGCAGTGAATGTAGTAACAGAGATAAAACAACTGGTACTGGGATCTTTAAAAAGGGTAGGAGCAAATTACATAGCAAAAACTGTGAATTAAAGGAAAGGTACATGCGGGGGGAGAATGAGGTTTAAAAGGAGTCAGGATTTGAATGATCTATGTAATGTTGGACTGACAATAATTGGGCAGATTATAAGTGATGTATAATTTTTGCAATTAGGATTATGTCAATATGGTTTGTGACGTATAACGCTCGCAGATGGGATTATGTCAATATGATTTGTTTTCATTTATATAAATGTATGATTGCCTATGTCATAAGTGATAATTTAATAAAGATGTTTCTTGTTAAAAAAAAAAAAAGAATATTTACCATGCTTTTCCACTCCTCTAATCTGCATGTCATTTGTGACTCTCTTGTGCAACAGATATTCATTAACATTTACTCTTCTTGGCTCAGCGTTGCCCAAGTCATCTTAATCTCCCTGCTCTCTCCCTTCAGTTTGCTTATCTTTGACCAAATTGTTATCATATTTCTTTTCTTTGTTTTGGCCAGTCTGCTGTACCTAAGTTCTTTGCAGTTATTTCTTGTTTCATAGTTTCTACCTGCATCAATACTTCCTTGTTTTGTGACTGCCAAGCAAATACACTTAAATATGCATGCTAGGCTATTTCCATTCTGCACAACACAACTAATAAGCAAAACCAACTGATGATGAAAGTTCTGATGAAGTCCTAACATTAAAATGGGCCAAAGTGCTTAACTTTGCATTTTTATGATTTTAATTATTAAATTTTACTTTATTTCATTAGTGGCATTGCGACTTGTTTCCTTCGGTCTATGCTCTTACAAGTTTGTGTTTTATTTTGGTTCTATTTCCATTCTGTCTTGTTCTACATCTTTACTCACAATCCACTGTGTACTCTTCCATTTGATATATTCTTTTAAACTTTTACTGATTCTTTTGAATACAAACAAGTAGTCTGTCAGCTCTTCTGGATCCCCTTCATAGTGTCAAAATAAACTAAAGGAACCACTGTCCCTTTGGGTCTCACTTTATACTTGACGAGAAAGAGTTGTACACATTTCTGGTATTTCTAATGAGAAAAGTCACTGTTTATTAGAGTTTTCATCATTTCTTAGTATTGTAGCAACATTTTACTATAATGCACTTTGTTTACCAGTACTTGTGAAAAGCTTCCTTTCTCTAAAGTCTATGTCTGTTTTATAGTACATCTTATATTCGACTGGCTGTAAATCTTTCTGGATCTAGGCCCTTCAGCCCGTACTTGTATCCTATTATATAGACATGTTTTGTTCTAGAATAATTTATAAGGTCTTTCTATCTGTCTTAGAGGATCTGAATAATGCATCTTAATTTCATCGGTTCACAATCCTGCCATATAAACTTAGCTCTGCAATACGTTGTAATGCTTTACTCACTGAAGATTTCACCCTTTTATACTCTGTCCCAATGAGTGCAACCTCCTGTCACATCTATGGTGAGCACACCTGATCATATTTCTCCTCCATCCTGTGTCACCTGCTCACAAAACATATGTGGATTTATAGCTCTTACTTTTCTCTATGTAAGTAGGTTTACATTCCAAATACAACATTGCCCAGTACCACTCTGTTATGAGCATGCGTACCTTTACTAGACTATACAAACACAATCTGTCATCACTGATTGAGCAGAGCAAGATCAACAAAATATAGCTGAACTTAATGTAGAGGAGGGAGACACACCCCTCACTCTACAAATTAGGGGAGCAGATGAAATGCAGCTGCAGCACTTGGGCACCATACCCTCTACAAGATGTTGCATTATATATTGCTACACTACTTCTCCAAATGCATAAAACACACATAGACTATATGTGCAAATGTTAAGAACCATTTCAGTATCTGCACAAGGGCAAGGCTTTAGTGCCAGACTACTATCTATATTGCTACTTCTAAATCTGAGACTTAGTTATAGGATAAATTTTCCTGTCCGGTCATCCATTTTAGGCTTTCTTGGGAAATCTAATGAGCATAATCAGTTTGTAAAAATGTGCTTTTAATTCATAAATTTCTTTTTGAAAATAGTGACCTGAACACCACTTTTCCAATCCTGAGATACTTTCTTTTCTTCCACTTAATACTGAAAAAGCACATTAGGTATGATATATGGTATTTAGAGATTTCAATGTTTCCAGCTCCTCCACTTCTATAGCCTTGCCAGTGCAAATCTGTCTTAGGGTTTCAGCAACCTAATTTATGACAATTACACAATCACACCAGATGTTTCTGGCATCAACTCTTCAAAGGAAAGCACATTCACTGGTGTACTTATCCATCCCATGACTATGACCAGATTTGTGCTCAATATTTCCTCACTATTGTTGTCTGTCCACCCCCCCCCCCCCAACTTGCCTTATGGTCTACTTGAACCTCTTTGAACAAATCTGAAAAGCATTGTCATGTGTGTTGTCAAACTCCAACTATATAGTTTGAGTTAATCTGATTAGTTTGACGGTCTTTCCTATCAGTACCTACTAGAACAAATCGAAAGCACCCTGATTTTTTTCTGGCATAACACAGAATATTTATTTCTGTACAACAAGAACTCTCTTCAGTGTGGGTACCTAATGGTGATCTTAGGGATATTACAGTTGCAATCATCTACTTTTTAATCTCAGTTTTTTTTTAAATGGCCTCCATTATTAAAGGCCTGTCAGTTTGCATTTAGATTCCATGTTGTCAGCCTTCCTCTTTATACAGTAGAACCTCTTGCTAAGGCAAGACTTTAACATGTTCAGTGCAGATTTATCTGTAAGGCATTTGAGGAAAGCACTAAAAATAAGCTTGGTTCTGAGAAGTTGATCCAGCTATTGACCCATCTAGTTTACTAGCTCAGCACCAGTTTGTGCTCATTTAGCAGGTCAGCAGCTTTCTTTTCCGAAGTGTCCAGAACATATTGCCTCACATCTAGTGACATACTGACAAAGTTAGTCATTATACATTCATTCAAGGTGCTCTGGTTATAAGTGTAGCTATGCATCCATAGTTATTATAAACAGTCCAGGATTAACAGAAAAGTCCAATAATAATAATTATTGACTCAAGTTCAGATCAGGCAGGCATCCCTGTTAGTCAGACAGTTTTTCACATCATCATAGCAGGCTCCTATTAAGCATACTGAGTCAGTAGGTAGTGTTTTATCAAGCAAAACTTCCATGGTGTCTAAAAAAGGCCAAATATGCTAAATAGCTGAAAGGTGCATATGCAAGCGACATAGTTTTTTTTACAATATTCCATATTCCTAATATAATAGCCATCTTGCCTACTGACACAAATGATAACTGTACAACACTTAGCTAGAGGACTGTAAGAACCTACTTCCTGCCATGTGACTTTTAAGAAGATCATCACAGAGACAGATGGACACCAGTCCTGCATGAAAATTCTAGTAGCAGATACAATACTGAGTAGAAGGGTAAGATGAATTCATCTATGCGCTACTCTTCAACCTTCTGTGGAAGCAAGCAGGTAATGTATTCCACATCTCAAAAAACAATTTCTAATGTCTGGTTCTACTCCAGTCTAATATGTTCTACTGTACTAATAATATTTTGTAATATGTTAGGGTACCTTAAGTGTATGAATACATGTTTTAGATAACATGAATTAAGTATGATAATATCAAGTTCATTTATCATTTTATTAACCGTTGTGTTCATTTTCTGGATACTGAAGCAAGCAAAACTTCCATAATTCTATTAACAGCCCTATACAGCTAACTTAGCAATAGTAATAAATTCCAAGACTTGCCAGAACAGATATACAATTAAAAACTTGCCCAAGGGCCACTATAAAATAGCTGGTCAACTTACTGCTTTAGACATTGTTTTTTATTGGGATAGAACCATTATTATTTATTTATTCAGTTAGTTAGTTAGCTATTCAGTTTGATTACTGTGAATAGTCATGGATCCAAATGGACTTACTTCAGTCACGGCCTGGACAAATGCAATTGACCATAGACAAGCAAGTTAACAAAAGGTATTATGAATACAAACAAAATGTGTGAATATAGCAGTGAATCAATAACAGTGATAATAATAATAATGATAATAATAATAATAAAGTAAAAAGTAGAGGGATAATAGGAATGCATGGTTAGAGTAAGGAGGGAAGAAAAAGAAGCAGAGCGTGAAATAATGAAGGGAGACAGCCCTAAGTGTAAAAGATAGCAAAAGTAAGGGAAGGGCACACAGAGACTAACTATATGCAAAATATGCAATGTGGAGTAGATGTCAAGTGTTACTGTAGGGAATTAATGTGAGGAAGTCAAAGATGCCTGACTGGTGAAGGGAGAGGTGGGGGATTAGGGGATGTGTCCTGAAGAAAGCATTTGCAAATTGACTTGGCCTTAAGATTGTCTAAAGTTGAGCATGGAATGAAGGGTATGAGGTGAGGTTTTTAAGATTAGTAAGGAAGGATTTCCAGAGTTTGGGGCCTAGGATGGAGAAGCCATGGTTAGTGCAAAGAAGTCTGGTTCTTGGACATTAAAGAAGTAGACCAAAGGGGTTTAGACTTCTTAGACTGTAACCTGGGTATTCTTTGAGGAGCTTTGGGTATTCTTTGAGGATCTTATAGAGTTAGTATCCAAGATGTAGGTTGTCATATTATTGAACAGATGGCCAACTGGGTTTATTAATTGTGGTACAATGATGCTCACTTCTAGGGGAGAGAGTAATGAAATGGCAGATAGAGTTAGCTTATAGTTAGGATGGGAAAGCAGTTTATCTTGGATCCTGCTGCAATGAATGGAAGTCCATATTCAAGTTGTGCTAATAGAATACTTTAGCCTATGGAATTCCTGGCTGGTCTGAAGAGAAAGGAAGAAATTTTATGAGACCAAAATAGGAGTGAATTTATTTTTTCCATATTTGTTCTAGGTGAAGGTAAAAGATCAGTGCAGGATCAAGCCACATACCAAGGAATTTGAATGAGATGACTTGATTTGGGGGGAGTTGTCAAAATGGCTGTGGATAAGAAGTGACTGGGAGTTGTTCTACCATTTAGAGGAAGTAGGAAACAGCATTGTTTTACTTTTAGAAGTATTTGGAGTTAGCTTTTTGTCATTAAGCCGTTTGATAAGAGAAAGGAAGTCAGCTTGTAGTTGTTGCTGTATAGCTGAGGAGGTCAGGTTTAAGTGAAATTAGTCCATGTCATCAGCATAAAGTAAGAAAGAATGAGGCGAAGGATGTCAAGCGGTAATTAATGTAACTGGAAAAACGAAGCAGAGCCAGAATGCAGTCCTCAAGGATTCCTTTAATGGTGATGCATGGAGGCAGAGAGGATTTTTGAAACTGCACAGAAAAGTACTGATAGGAAAGATCATTTTTAAACCAGGGAGCTATATCTGGGCTAATTCCAACTTCAGTTAAGTAATCTAAAACAACATTATGGTCTACCAGATTGAATGCTTAATAAAGATGGCTCGAGTGAGGAGGACTTTGTCCATAGCCAAGAGGATGTTTTCAGTACCAGCTCAGAAGATATGCTGTTTTGAGGATAATAGATGATATTGGGAGATGTAGTGGGTAAGTTGGTTGTAAAATAATATTTTAACCGAGAATGGGAAGAATGGAGATAGGATGGAAGTCAATGGTTTGGGATGGATTTAGCAATGGTTGTTTTTCAAATTTCAGATGGGCTGTTTTGAGTTAGGCAAAGGTTGAAAAAGGGTGCCTGTGAAGTCCTTACATAGGACTAAGAACCATGGGAGAAGATTATCAGGACCAGTAGATGAGTCAGTGTTTTAGTTCTTTGATTAGTGGTGCTACGTATTAATCAAAGCTAAACATACAGTGGCACTTTGTGTTTAGCTTTAATTAATATGAAATGGAAAGCTTGAATATGGAGGAAGGAAAGAGATCAGATGAAGATGTGGGGAGGGTTATTAATGAAATCAGGGAGGGGATGTGTACTGAAGTGGAGGCTGAAAACAGTGGCTACGATGTGAGGTGAGGAGGGTGAGTGTTAGCTGAACAAGCATAGCCTATCAAATGGTTGGCTTTTGCCTAGCATATTTAAGGTGAGTTGATAAGGGTTGACTAATGCCTTTATAAAATGTGACTTTTATGATGCCTGATTGCCTGTTTAGCTAGATTACTTACTTAAAACAGTGTTGCCAGAAGGTCAATCATGTGCTGTTTTTTTTTTTTTTTCCAAGTTTGCCAGGCATTGTCTCTGAAACAAAAGAGGCATTTTACTTCTTACACAAGCCATTTTTTGTGTGTTTAATAGCTCCATGAGATATTAAGGAAGAACAAGTCCTGGAGATTAGTGAGGATTTGTGTGAGTAGAACAATGTAGTGGTTAGATTAGAAGATAATATAGCAAATCGGTCTAATGAAGACAGAATTTAATTTAGTTAATGTTGGATTGGGATTTGTTCCAGAATGATACAAGACAGGAACAATTTTTGTTTATGAATTGAAAGACATTAGTACGTTTCTAATTTTGGGCAATAGTGACCATGAGAATATAAAGAGGGAGAAAGTAAGAACTGGAATCATGCATCATTTAAAAATTAAAAAGAATAGAAAGGCCCAAATTAATTTCACCTAATGATAGATACCAAGGGTGTAACAGTACCAGCAGAAGAACATTAAGATGTTTTGTCATGTGCAGTATATCTAACTCTGCATTAAAAGTCAATGCACATGTTGGATTTAGGATAGAGAAACATGTATGCAATTCAGTGTGCATTTATCATGCAGACAGGAAAACAAAAAGGTTATAATCCCTGGCACTCACATATGAGACTGTTGTTTACCTGACAGATACAACATATAAATTAGTTGCTTTTATATTTCCTATGATTTGGTTAAATTAATGGTTCTATTGACTTCTATATATGCTCATATGTAAAAGTTTGAAACTAATTGCTTTTATACTGTAATAACAAAAAGATTATTGAAATAATATTGTAACATTATAAGGACATTGAAAAGAAGGTTGTGACAAATGCACTAAGAATCCATAGAGTTCAGACAGTGAGGCAGACACATTTTGAACATAACTTTAAATCACAGTGTATTAGTAATTATCACACAAGTGCACTTATCACTTCTCAGCTCTTGGCTGAAACACTGAATGATTTACAAGGCAGGCATCAAGTCAATAGACTCTATTCCTCTGGGCAAATCTATAAACTGTGAGCACAGTGGAACACAAGGTAATATAAAAAGTATCGATTGTACAGCAGACAGAATGCTTAGGGTTATGACAAAGACATAAAAGAGTGCATACATAGAATGTGATAAACAACAGGAGCACAGTTTTAAAAAGTAATTAAGAAAGGATGGGAATCGAGCAGAAAGCCTCAATAATATGCAATAACCTTTATGTTCATGAAAAATAAGGCATGGAAGGTGTTAGTAAATGACTGGATCAACCAAGGCAGCTGGAGAGTGAACTTCAAAGTATCTGACAGAAGAAGATGCACAATCCTGGTTGTATAATCCAAAGGATTATCTAAAACATATTAAGAATCTTGCCATATATCTCAATAAAGTGCTCAGTGGGTCACATTTTGATCTGGAGATGAAAAAAGAATGGAGGTAGGCAACTTAATTAAAATCAGGCAATGCAAATGCAACACAGTGAGATCAACTTCAAAGATAAGGAAAATGTAGGAAACACGCTAAGGTAAAAATTGTGAGAGTGTTGGAAAAAATAATTTCCATTACAATAGGCAACATCAGTTCATTGCTATCTAACCATACACGTTACAGTTCTATGACTGTGTGATGGTGGGGATTGGTAAATGGTATCCACCAGATGTTGCTTACATTGACTTTAGCAGAATCTTTGACTATTAATCCCATCAAAGACTAAAACTGAAAACTGAACTCTAAACATTACATGTAAGGTGGGTGCCAGAGGAAACATTATCTGAAAGGAAAAAGACCCACGTTATGACATCTCACAAAAGCCTTCATTATTCTAAAGGTATTCAGTACATTTGCACTGAACATCACATGATGAGTGCAGAACAGGTTTAAATTGTTAAGAGAATATTGCAGAATAAGAACATAGGTAGGGAATTACCTACAACCTCAATGCAGAAATAAGAAGAGCTGCCATCATGGTCTAATAGGTGATAGTAGGAGATCTGCATAGATCAGTGCAAGAGAACAAAGCTGCAAAGCAAAAACCCAGAAGCAAAGTTCTGCATTAAACTTTTTATGATTTACTTTACTCTATTTACTACATTAATCATATTCTTTTTTGCATTTTGAACAGTGCACCAAAAACAGACTAGAAAATATAATAATGTTCCCAGTTATCAAATTAATGAATACATAAACAACCTGTCAGATACCAACTTCTCTGACTGCTGGATGGAGACAGTTTCAGTCTTATGCCAGCAGACACAGTTCTAAATGAATTCAAAAACGCATGAGGCAAATGATCACAATGGATCATAGGCTGATCCACTCACCTTACTAATGTGTACCTGCCTTAAACTTCCCCTATACTTAATAATAATGCTTTATCTTATCTTTTGTAAAAATCTTTCCCTAACACTATCTCTATTCAGATCAAATTTGGTGTAATGTTTATAGTAGGGTTTGATTAATCAGAAGAGAAAACTGCTTATTTCCTTCCATCTGTTGTTCGGATGTTCAAAGTGTGTTTTTGTTTTCTTAATCTCAGTGGATATGTTTTTGAAGTGCAGGCATCAATGCATTGTATTTCACTGCTTGTGTACTTCAATAATCTGTCACAAATATAATATAATATAACTATAAATATATAGTGTTTTTTGCATTCTTTTTGTCTAAGCTGAACTAAATGAGTGTTTCTGGAAAGTGTATCTGCACCTTTTAATCTTTTTTCCAGAATTTAGTTAGAAATGTTGTTCTGCGTGCAGCAGTGCTTATCAGTGATCTGTATAGCCATCAATTTCTTGCAGCATAATTCCCCCTTGTAATCTCTGTAGACATAGATTTCTTTTGCTACTAAGAACATCTAGTTTGCACATAGCTGAGCATTACTCATCAAGTTCCTTGTGTTACTGACCTATTCAATGTTTAACACTGGAGGCAAAACTCTAACATATAACCAAAACTAATCCCATAGAGATTGTTATTGAAAGTTACACCACGGCTACTGCACATAGTAAAGACCCTATAAATAAAACTACTTATGCTGAGACACTTACAGGTAACCTTCCTAACACACTAAGACCTCCTGCACAACGCAATCAAAAAAGGGTCTTCAACTATCACATAAACACTCGTTTTAAACACCACCCACAGCTACACAGAATAAGATTGCATTCAATGCCTCGACTGCTAAGCTCTTAAGGCAAACCATTGAACAGCCAAATTTCCTGGTCACTGGTAATTCTATAGTGAGGCACGCTGATGTCCCTGTCACCAGACTGAGTAAGGAGAGAGCCACATTTAGATGCCTTTCCAGGGCTAGGATCCATCAAGTCACATAGACACTCAGGGCATTGAACCACAGATACCAGAATAACTCCCTCATAACCCATGTGGGTGTTAATGACCTGAAGTGTACCTCTCTTGACTATATGAAACAAGACATGATTGAGATTGCTGATTATGTATCTCAGGCAGGTATAAGCCTAGCACTGAGCAGCATACTACCTTCTACAAGCATGATGCCACTTTACCAACAGAAAATGATTGATTTTTATCAATTGGCTTAGCTTCTGGTGTCAGTCCAAGGGGGTACAATATTTGACAACTTGAGAGGACATGTTTGATAGACCATGCTGTTTTGCCAGGGAAGGTCTGCACTTATCCCCTCTAGGCTTTCAGATATTGACAAAGGCCTTTTTTACCCCATAGTGCCTTTTTCAGGCAATGCCAAACTAATAAACCTCCTGACTTAAATGCAGGGGTGCTCATGCTATAGGACTGCAGGACTGCAGCCTCCCCCACCTGTAAAAAGAAAAAGAAATTGCCCCTCACTGTAGAAATGTTAATAGAATAAAAAATAAATAAAAAAAATTCACGAGTCTCAAAACACCATGCATGCATGCTTAGTTCCTGACTGCTGTGTTAGGCAGTCCAGAACTCCATGTATGCATGGATGCTTAGTTCCTGAACTCCAGACTGCTCTGTTAGGCAGTCTGGATAGGGAAGGAAGGAACTCTGCCCTGCCAGCCTAGAAGTCTGTACGGTAACGACCACACAGACTGGAAGAATGCCAGACTGCATTGCCTGCAGGCTGGAGGCTCCAGCTTACTCACGTCTCACGGGGAAAGCAGAACAGCCTGCCTGGGCTGCTATAGAGGACAGACAGGTGATCGGGCTGCTGCAGGGAGGACAGATTCAGGCTGCTACAGAGGACTTAGCTGCCATGGAGATAGGATGTGTGTGTGCATGGGTAGAGAATAAGGATTCAACCCTGTACCTTGGGCCCAAGTGGCAAGAGCCTGAATTCCCTACCCACCACCATTTGTAAAACGTTTGCAGATTTTTCCCTCATATTTGTTCTGTTCCTCATAAAATCTGTGGTTTCTGTATTCTTGCTTCTTAGTACAGCCAGTGGTACAGTGGTAGCATTGTTGCCTAACAGCTGCAGATTGTCTGGTTTGATTCTTGGCTTGAGTGCCTTCTATGTGGAGTCTGCATTTGCTCTGGTGTCCTCAATGGATATTTGTCCCTATTTTTTAGACTGTATTCCCCCATTATTGGCTTCACCCAGGTTTTTTGTGCCAAGGTTGAGAGCTATGGTGGTAACTGAACTCACTGAATATGTTTGGGGGCTGTATTCCCCCATTATTGGCTTTGTTCAGGTGTTTTGTGCTAAGATGTTGACAGCTATGGTGAGAACTGAATTCACTAAATAGTAGCCATTTAAGTTTCAGTCTTTCTTTCTTTTATAACACAGATTATTTGGCATAGTGGTATGTGTTTTGCCTGTTTTACACAGGGTCCTGGGTTCAATATTTGGCAGTGAAATGTATGGTGGTAACACAGCATTTTATTCTAACAACTTTCCAACATTATACAAGCAATGTTTAAAATGTGTCTCTGTTGTTTGGTCTTTTACCCCCCCCCCCAATTTTGGATTTTTCCAGATTTCTTGTGCTACAAAGTTCAGATATGCAGCTGGGTGTCAAGTAGACTTTACAAGAAGCTGAGAGCTGCAGGGGAACAAAGGTTTAGTGCTGCTTATGCTGGATCAGCTTGCATTGTTAATAGCACAATAGGTAGCATACTTGCTTTTGATGCAGAAGGCTGTGGGTTCTACTCCCACAGTCGATAGTTGCATTGCTGATAATGTACCGTTTTGTAAAGGGGGTGGATGCTACAGTCCTTTTTGGTGGATACCTAGTAACTATGAACCTGTTATCAGTTTGCCATCCATTCCCTATTGCAATATTACTAGATTTTGTTTCTTTAACGCAACTTAGGCAATTTATTCCTCAAGAGCAACAGGCATTTTATTTGTAGATGAAACAATGAAATATAAAGTTGTTTGCTAGAAGCAACCTCTTCATTAGTTACATATTTCTTTAATGTGGAATTATTTAGATGACTTTTACTTCTGCAGAAATTGTGCATATTTACTGATACTGGTGGACTGTAGAAGTTTGAGTAGACTTTTATGATAGAGATGTAATGAATTGGGCAGTTTTTTCGTTATTGGTACATGCATTTTGTTTCATTGTTTACTGGAAAAATGTTCTCAATTGGGCAATTTTGTCATTATTGGTGCATGCATTTTGTTTCCTTGCTTACTGGAAAAATTTTCAAAACAAATTTAAAACGCCTCTAACAACTGTACTATATTGTACAAGGAATATAGTTTAATACAATCAGGAAGGTGTATCAAAGACCACATGTATGTTTCATGTGCAAGGGGCCTATGATTTGAAAACAGCCGAAAGTTAATCTTTATCTGCCACTGGCAAAATGTATTTTCTTTGAATGTGAGTTTCAATGCTGTTTCAATGAATGTGAGTTTCAAGGGCAGAGAAGTTTTAATGCTAAGTCTGTTTTCATTGTGAGATTGCATTGCTTTATTTAGCAGATGTCTTAGTGTTTGTGCTGTAAAATGCAAAATAAAACTTTCAAATAAAGTCCAAATCATCATAGAAGTAAAGCAGTATGCAGGTTAGTGTTTATGGTAAATGGGGTGAAATAGCCAAGTAATGTTTCATCGGAATGGCTGCAGGGGGGGAGGCTCCATTTGACCATGATTTTGTGAGGGGGAAGGGCGGCAAACTCAAAGACAGCCCCGGCTGAACTATACCTCTCAACTGTACAGATTTTCACAGAATGAGTAGATTTTTGCTTCTTATTCTTGCTTTGTTCCTCATAAAATGTGTGGTTTTCTGGCAAATTATTTAGGAATTAAGTCACTAAATAATGACAGACAATGAGTTTCAGACTTCATAACCTTCAGAAAAATGCATGCTAAAGCAAGACCTGTTATTCTATCAATTGTCTCAGTTTATACAACAATTTATAGTACTATTTATATGTTCCCCCAGTATATTTGGCCTTGTCCAGATTTCCTGCATTAACAGGTTGAGAGGTACGTGCAAATAAATTGATTTATAGAATTAGGCATATCCAAATCTCTCAACTGTCCCCGATTTTGGCTCAAAATGTTGCTGTTCCCCTAATAATCCTGCCACGAAATGGCAATTTTGGAAGAAAACGTGAAAGGCTTACAATTAAGAAATAACTGTAATAATCAGTGTTATAGATTACTTTTATTTCAGAAATGCATGTAGATTCTTTTATTTTGTCAGTTGCTCAAGTTATCAGTACTAATATTAAAAAAGTGTCGCTTTTTGGACAGGTTCCCAGCTGTATTGTGTGGCTATTTTATATTTTTGCATCACATTTTTGGTCCATTTTTCATAAAATTGTGTTTTTTTGGCAAATTAGTAGCAAATCATTAAAGACTGAAGTTAGAAAATAATGACAGACATTTGAGTTTCAGATTTCGTACCTTTCAGAAAATTCATACTAATGCAAGACCTACTATTCTATTATCTTTCTAAGATTGTCCTTATTTTTGGGAGTTTGTCCCACTTCTATGTATGGCTCTGTCCATATTTCTTATTCCGAGGTTGAGAGGTATGACAAATATGTCAGGGCCATTACAGTCATCCAGAGACATTTCAAATTTTGACATACTTGTTGCACCCCGCTCCCCCATGTAGTTACTCTGGATGCGGTTATGAAGTGTAAATGTGCAGAGTATCCACCCATCCAAGGTAGACACAAGTGCTACTTTTATTCTATCCTTGATTTTGAAGAATGTTCTGGTTTCTGCCATATTTTTGTACTGTTGATGTATGCTTATTATTACTCAGAAAGTGCCTTTTGTTCTTTGTTTAAGTAGCAATGCTTTAATGACCACCAGGTAAGCTTGTCTGAGATTGTAAGATGCAAATAAGCTTTAATAAGCATACTGTTAAAGAATTGACAACATTGAAAGCCTTTCTGTTGTTGCCATGCAGAGAATACTTACATAACTAGATAATGTATAAGCGTTGGGTATTGACATGCATATGACAGTATTTATAATAAAGGACAGGATTACATTATTTTAAGAGGCTCATTACATTTGTTGGAGACTTGCAGTCATCTTTGCATGCTTTACCTGTAAACCAAACAGAATGCCAATCTATCATGTGTGGTCCATTACCTGTACAGTAATCCTTTAAGCAGTGTATCTTGAGCTTGTTTCTTGTTTGCTTTGCATTTTTTACTTTGATCATGTTTTCCCCATAAAACAAGTAGATAGTTGTCAGGCAGCAGGTCTTTTTTGGATAAGAAACATTTTTACAAGTAGGGGTATCACAGAGATTGCTACTTTCAGTTGCTGCTATATGATTATTCTTATGTGCATCAGGCCCCATTACTCTCCCCTGCTGCTCGAAGGCATCAAGTTGATCTAAAAGATTTGACTTCTTGTTATTATTATCGTTAATAGGGCGCTGCATTCTTTTTTGAGATGAAGTACTATTCTCTTCTCTCGGCCAAGAGAAAATGTGATTTTGCTTAAAATCATACATATCTCTCTGCAGTTTATTCTTTTTCCTCTGCTGCAGCTTCATAGCTAAAGCTTGAATACGGGTCAAAAAGTTTTGATAGAGTTCCAAAGAATCATTAAAACAGGACATACTCATGATTTTATATTCCAGCAGCTCAATTTCTTCTATGAGTTTATTTTCTACTGGTTCAAATAAAGTGTTCATTAACTTCATATAGTCTGCACTTAATTTGAGATTTAACTGCGGCCATTGCATCAACAGTTCATTATAGGTATTGCCATAAAAGGGCATTTTTAATATTCTTAAACCTCTTGGCACAATACCTAACTCCAAGTATGCCTGAAAACTCATATGTATGTATATGATGGTGGTTGCAAGGTTTTTCTGTATATGTTTTTTATACATGTTTATATGTGTATTTATGTATTTATTATAATACACTATAACCACTTGCAATATAATTGTAAGATATTTTTATTATGGTATTTAAATACTGATTTACTGATTAAGTATTATATTTTTTGTAATATTATAGTTAGATAGAATTTTAGTATGATTTTAAATGATGTATTGCCTTTTTAAGATTTGGCTGTTTATTAGGTGGTGGGATGGGCTGAAGCATGTGACTATATGATCTCTCCTATTTAAATGTTGTAGTAATGTGATTGCTTTGTACTGATGAAGGGTGTAGACCCGAAAGCTTTATGGAATAAATTATTTTGGTGTGTTATCGTTGTGTACTATATGCAGTTGGCAGTAGCACCATTGTTTTATTGGTTTCACATATTTAAACCAGCTACTGCACAGGAGGGAACTAAAGGTGGAGGAAATTCATTCTATATTAAAACTAACCACACCCCACTAGTTAAAGTGTATGACCCATTAGAACTCATATATGTGCAGCTCACCATAAACAGGGTTTTGCACCATATCCTTGCAACCTATAGGTCCCCCTCCATTTCCCAGGAAACACATGTTACCTATCTTAATTTACTGGAGTCCCTAAACCATATTCATGGGGGATCTTAACTACCCATCTTTAGAGTTGGACTCTTACATCACTTCTAATGCACAAGCCCAATGATACCTACATTTTGTTAATACCAGCATCTTGGAACAGTTGATCCATTCTCCTACTATGGGTACAGCATCCTTGACCTTGTAATGATGAACATGGGGAAGCGATGTTCCTCACCCAATGTTATGTCTTCATTCATCAGATCTGACCATAAGGCAGCATTGCTTGAAATAAAAATTAAAATTGGAGATCCAGCAAAACCAAAAACCTTCAGGAATTATTTCAAGGCTAACCTCTCTCTACTAAGTGATACCTTGGCTAAATTCCAAGCATACCCAAACCCAGTAAACACCATAGCATATGCGGAGCTATTTACAAGCTCTCTGCACAGCCATATTGATATCTGTATATAGCGAGCAGAGCCTATTCATATTAAGAATTCGACAAATTCAAAAGACAAGCCACCCTGGTGGAATCACCATATCAACTGGTTTTCCAAGAAAAGAAAAAAAATCTCAGCCAAGAGGAGGACGAATAAATTCAGAAGGTTTATTAATACTTCAAATGCTAAATTTGAAGAAAAAGCAGATTATCAGGAAAAGGCTAACCACAAAGCTTTCTACAACTATGTCCGTAACCTCAGAGGAAATATGAAACAAAGCAGAGAATGTATTGTAAATAGCATCACCCACACTGGACTGGAGGCTATTATCAACCTTTTGGCTGACAGGTTTAGCACAAATTTCTCCCCTACTCCCCCATAGTTGAAAAGGAAATACCACATACCAAAATCTCCAATACCATTACTAGGAAACAGGGCATCAATGCACTTTCCAAGACCAAAAACACTGCATCAATGGGCCCCAGATAACATTCTGTAATGCTAAATAAATAGCACGAAACATGATCCCTGTGGTCCACTTGAATCACTTTTCATCTGGAGCCTACAGATAGGTTTTAAGCCCAAGGAATAGAAGATGATTTTGGTTATTCCTCTGCACAAAGGAGGATCAACCACTGATCAGGGTAACTACAGATCCATAGGTCTGACCAGCCTTATATGTAAGGCTATGGAAAAAAATCATCATGCACATGATAAATAAGGACATTGTTAACCTGCAAATGTTGGACTCATCACAGTTCATCTTTGTTAAAGGAAGGTTATGCCTATTAAATTTGGTTAACGTTTTTGAAACAGTCATCAAAGCATTGGATGAAGGCAATACTGTGCACACAACTTACCTTGACCTGGCCAAGGCTTTTGATACAATACCCCACTCAGGCATTATAGACAAACTCAGTAATTTAGGTATAAACCCTTTTGTCACCTGCTGGATAGCCATCTGGCTGACTGAAGGATCCAGGCAGTCAAAATAGTTCTGGCCACCCCACACAAGAGTCCAGCCACTAGCGGTGTCCCCTTGGGCTTGGTACTTGTCATACTCCTTTTCGGCATCTATGTCTCTGAAATGGATGCAAATGCTGAAGGTCTATGGCTGACTGGGTTTGTAGATGATTGCCATATGAGGGTTATATATGACCCTCCTGCAGACTCTAGCATTCTTCAAGAAGGCCTATCTCTGATTAACAAATGGTGCCAAAGCCATGGTCTTAAACTCAATGCTATGAAATGCATAATCGTACCCATTGTGAAGTCAACTATCCCAGCTAAGAGTCAACCCAGTGGGCAGGGATTTAGGTGCACATGTAGACAGTAACCTTACCTTCGACCACCATGTGGCTAGAGGGATGATGACATACTTTTATATTGTGCCACTTATAAGTAAGGGGATGGAATCTAGATCCAATGAAGTAATTATCCCACTGTACACAGCCTTTATCAACCAATCACAAAGTATAATGCTCCCTTCGGTATTTACCTGACCAGGCATATGCAGCAACTAGAGAGACCTCAGTGGTTCCATACAAAAAATATACAAGGCATAACAAACCTGCCTTGTACAAAGCATCTTAAAAGCCCTTTTCCTGTACTCAGTCTCCTATAGATTGTTGAAGGGTGATTTATGTCTGTCTCACAATCCACATGCAAACCCCACACCTATGAATCTCCTCTATATATGTAAGTGAAACGGTACCAGAAATACAAGGCTAGGGACCTGAATTTTGTCTGTGACTTAAGCAGAACATGCTGGAGATATGTGTCCCAAAATCTGACCCTCCAATGGAAGAGGTCTCCTATCTATGTGAAGCTGAATTCATCTATTATCCATTTTAGCAACAACCTAGACCAGTGGATGAGGAATAGGACATTTATTACACCTAGCCTACCACCCCTGTACCTTATAGACAGATGCAACTTATAAATGCCTGGCCCTCAACATAGCTATTTGTTTACAGGATATCATTATTCTTTTGGGAAAACATGGCTAGGCAAAGAAAGGCCCCACGCATGTCATTAGCCTAGTAATCATCTATGAATCTATGAATGTATGAATCTATAACCCTTTTCAGCTGCATATGGAAAATATAAGGAATGGTCATCTAACTTTCTCAGCTGTACAGTATGTTGGCAATATTTCTGACTTGATTACATTTACTATTCCAAATGGCACTTATTATTGTTGCATTTGCTTAAGCTGTATACTTTCTTCTGTATGCATTTATATTGATTTTTGCAATATGCTTCCATTTATTAAGCAGAAAAATAGCAAAACACAGAATTTTATAGTTCTATTGTAACTCATCCATCTATGCTAATCAGTGTTTCTTCTTAAATGCAAAATGAACTATAAGGACTGGGTGACTTCATTCTAATTTTTGAAGTTGTATGTTCCTGTACAGCTTATCATTTGGGGGATGGATATTCCATGCAACCTCCTTTTTGTTACAATTCCTTTGTATTTTTGTTTTTCACTATTCCTTACATACCCAACCTGTAGTTTTAAGTAATATCTAAGCAACAGACTTTTAGCTTCCATTCATGGAAACAGAAGATACACACACACAGAAATACACACACATATACACACACACACACACACACACACACACACACACACACACACACACACACACACACACACACACACACACACACCTGTCCTTTACAGAGATGTATCCTTTCTCATGCCTATCCATTTGTATTCATACACATTTGTATTCATACACAAAAGCATGCCAGCATATAAATATGCCATATTTTGAAACAGATACATTTCTGTTTACCGTTATGTTTATGCTTACTCATACCTTTGCATTACATATAGATACATATTTGCACTTACACATACATATCTTCTTTCATTTGCATGCAGTTATGCAGTATTTCCATACTAAGTGTTTTACACATATTTTTGATAAGATTAAAACAAATACTACAAAAATCTGGCCTTTTTCTCATCACTTGATGTACCCACTCAACAAGCTGTTCAGGCCTACACTTCTGTAGGTCATCATATCTGCAGCATCACTAGGGGCCAGAGAGAGTGATATCTGTCAAGGACAAGTGCTCACTCAACAACTGCCAGATGTCATTTTTTTCTACTCTAACCCATGTACACAGGACTTGAGTTTCTGCAGGAACAAATCCCTAAGAGGGTAGAGCATTATTTTGGTCTTTTTGTCAGTCCAGCTCAGACTTCAATCTTGTGCTTTCACCGGTGCTGTCATCCCTCAATGTGCCAGTACCAGAACAAAGGAAGTAAGTGCAGGGCTGTAGTTCACAGGCTTGGAACCACACCCTCTGGAGTGTGGCATCACCTTAACCCAACCCATTTGACAAAAAGGGGTATTAGATATGGCATGCTAATATTTACAAGTTTGGTTTTACTAAAATGTTTTGTTACATAGCCTTTTTTTTAAAGAAATAAATTCACAATTCATTTCCATAGTGAATAAAATTTGGTCATATAATCATTACCTTTAAAGTTGCTTAAAGCTATTAATGCTTCTGTGCTTTACTGTTGTTTATCTTTATTAGAACATTGCTTTAAGTATTCATTTTGCACTATTGTAGTAGTAGAAATACTATTTCTTTTATTTTTCTGTTTATTTTTTCTTTTTCTTGGGTGTGTCATAATGAACTTATATTAAGTATTAAGTGATTTGAGGTGATGGTGTTTGTCAGACTATGCAGGGTGCTTCATGTTTATGCATAGTAAGCTGTAACTGACTCTGTTTTCCCTTTTCTAATTATAAAGACATTAGAGAATTACTTAGATTGTTCAATTATTCCCATGGACTGCTGGGGACTGCTGTGGCTTCTGTTACATCCCACAGTACATTTGTGAATATTCAAGGCCTGGTTATGCCAATTTGTTGCCTTACACTTTTGCATGTTACTGTAATTCATGGAGATAAGCATGTACAATTCTAATTTGCAAACATGTGTAAATGACCCTGAATTTTGCATGAACAAGTTTTTGACCACTATTTTAAGTTTTGATCACTAGAGATAGGTGACATATGGTTTAGGAAACCTCAAACCTATCAAGTATGGAATAAATAGTAAGGTAGAAATTATTACCAAGCAGTTCATAATGATATTAGATTACAGTTTTTACTTGTAGAACTGTGTTTTCTAATATGACAGATGTGGAGGATTCATGTCAATACTGATTAGGTGAGTGTCATTTATGAATGGAATTTCATAACAGCAGAGCTGGAAAATTTATACTGAATTAGTCATAATGGCAGTGTAAAAGAAATTTTGGAAATTCATTTTGGTTACACAGGATATTAGTATATAATTGAAGTGACTCTTGCGTGATATATTACATTTTCGGAAATGTATTGTTGTGTCAAGACACATGCAGCTTTACTGCGCCACAAATCATCACACATTACCTGGCAATTGATGGAGTGATAGCCTTTCCTATTGTAGTATCGCTTCCCCTGTGGACCACATGGGGTCCTAATTGCAACATGGTTGCACTCTATTATAATATTTTGTCTGAAAAGTAGGGTTACGGCTCTAGAGCAGTTATTATAGCAATAACCCACGCCTGGGTGTGGGTAATGCGGGATTTACCCACGGTTGGTGTGGTTTCGCCCTCGGGACCAAACAAAGACAACCATAGGTAAATCCCACATTACCCACACCCAAAAGTAGGTTATTGCTATTATACTATGACATTATTTAAGAAAAGAAATAATTACTTTTCTTAAATAATGGCATTGTATAATGCCTCTTTGCTGCCCTTCCGCAGCTGTCTGGTATCTGCGGCAGTTCTGATGTACTCCGCATGCCTACGCAGTACATCAGAGCTGTGGCCAAAAGCAATGGAGAAAGCAAGATCTCCAGTGCTTTTTACTGTTTTGTTATGTTAAATGGGTTTAACATAGCGAGACAGCTTTAAAATAAGCAACGGAGATCCCCGTCGCTTATTTTAAAGCTGTCTCGCTATGTTAAACCCATTTAACATAGCGAGACAGGTTTAAAAAAAAAAGCAATGGAGAAAGCAAGATCTCAGTTACTTTTTACACACTGTGTTGCTATGTTAAAAGAGTTAAACATAGCGAGACAGCTTTAAAAAAAGCAATGGAGATCTCCGTTGCTTTTTTTACACCTGTGTCGCTATGTTAAACTCTTTTAACATAGCGAGACAGTGTTTTAAAAGAGACTTATACTAATGGAAAAAGTCCAGGCGACCAGACCTTTTTCCATTAGTATAAGTCGATTTACAACGTGCACGCTGGCCAATCAGTGTGCACGTTTTGGAATATTAATGGGGAGTCATGGTATAAATGACAATATAACATGAATGCATATTTCTAGTAAAATTAAAGAAATGAACACAAAGACTGGAAGGGAGATAAACTAAAGACTGCAAGCTGAACAAATTCATCAAGTATATTTTATTATCAAATAATGTATTCCAATGTACTCCACTGATATGCAAAGACAAATATTGAATATTGTCAATTTTCTCTTTCTTTTCAATACTTTGTAAACTAAAAACATCAGCACTAATGTATTGCTTCAATATGATATAAAAATTATGGATTTCTGCAGAATAAAATTCAAACCTGCTTTGTATCTCATTATCACAATGTTTTCACTGCCTTTGTTGTCAAAATTAATTAAGTGTGCACTGACAAATATTCCTTTGAGCAAGATACTTGTCAGTTATACAAGAATAACACTGGTCTTCATTAAATTGCAGTAAAGTCTCGTGTTTATGTTTACTTTCACTGCTAGCAACAAAAGTTAAATATCAACTATGTTAGCTGTAATAAACAAAAGATGATTATAATTATTGTTTTGATATTTTTAATAATAAGCAGTTTCTGGCATTGGTACCTGTAATGTCTTCCATGATCATTCCATTATTTAATAAATGTAATTTCATTTGTATGTGACAAGTGTGATATTCTTCAGGCAGCACTAAAAATTAGAACATATGATGTTAAATAAAAACATTTATATAAAGATTTTTCTCTGCATAGCATTTGCAAAATCAAAATTGATGTGCATGCTCATGACATCATTCTATTGTTTGTAAGTATGGGATTGTTTCCAGTTTACATTGATAAGTATAATAATTTTCTTTTATGATGCTTTTATCAGCTTGCAGTCATTTGCTCAGACCATCTACATTCAAGTCAAAGAAAAACAGATGCTCGTAAAGCCTCTTGCACGGCAAAGAAAAATGTAAATCCACAAAATGAAGCCAGCAAGCGAGGAAGGTGTAAACAGTCATTTATTCAACCCAAAGGAAAAATCCAGTGGGTTACAAAAGTAGATATAAGGTAAATCCAAACCGGTTTCGGCTCAACAGAGCCTTCTTCAGTGGACACAAGCAGTAAAAACCATATAAACAAAAGCAACTCAATATATATGTGTATATATACACCTGGTAATTAGCAACATAACCAATCACAATAATGAAACAATAAATGATGATAATTAGTCATTAGGTTAGAATTGATCATTAAGACCAGGTGGAAACAGGGCTCCCAGTTTTACTATCCATTTCTTTTCTTTGAAATTAAGCAACTCATGCCAACTGTCTTTGTCTTTGCAAATCCCATTAATATGATCAATAATCACAAATTTAAAAGAAGCAGTTGTATGTTTCAAAGTATGTTTGAATAAGGCGTTGTTGGGACGTTTATTTTTGATACCACTAAGATGTTCACAAATTCTCAAGCAAAAAGCTTGAGAAGTCTGCCCCACATAGAATGCGGAACAAGTACAGGTCACCAAATAGATGACCCACTTAGTACTGCAATTGGCCCACATCTTTATTTCAAAAACCTCAGAAGTATTTTTACTAGTGAATTCACGGGTATTAGAAACCCGCATACAGTATGCACAGTGACCACATGAGAAACACCCTAGTACAGGACCCCCTGTCAAGGAGATTTGATTGAAAACTGTAGAACTTTGAACAGACTTTTTATAATGACTAAGCCTTGAGCCTATGGTACGTCCCCTTCTAAAAGAAAAAAAACATCTGTCCTCAAGAAAAGGATGAAGTCTCTCTTCAGCCAACAAAACATTCCAATGTCTCTGAATAATATTAACAAAACCTTGAGTATTGCGTCCATAAGTGGTAACCAAACGCAAAGGCTGTGTGACCCCATTATTATTGTGATGTTTATAACGCAATAGATCTTGCCTGTTAAAGTTAGAGGCCCATTGTTTAGCCTGATTGATGGTCCCTGGACGATAGCCCCTCTCTAAAAATCTACAGGCAAGATCATCACGTGTTTTAACATAAGATGATTGGTTAGAACAGATCCTCTTTGCTCTTAAAAATTGGGATTTGGGTATATTTTGGATGATATGTTGTGGGTGGAGGCTGGAAGCATATAATAAAGAGTTATAGTCAGGAAATTTTCTGAAAATAGTGTCTACCACTAACTGGTATCTATATGTAACTGTATAAAACTGCTACTATTAACTCTTCTGTATCTATCCACATGCGGAGCTTTTCTCCCCTGGCCTCCACTGAAATGGACCTGTATCCAGTTGGACTATCCCGGTTAACAAATGCAAAATAAAATTAAAAAAAAAAAAAAAAAAAAAATATATATATATATATATATATATATATATATATATATATATATATATATATATATATAAATGATACATAGACACCCCCATATATCTACAGAACACATATACATATCCCAAGCACAGCTCCATTTATATATACATCACTGTTATATACAGAAATATGTCTGTGTGGATGTCTGTAGTGTCCAACATATCCTAATAATGGTGAATAAACTGCACTATCACACAGCCATAATGTTGCTCAAAGGATCCAAAATGAGGGTATAACTGTATATAATCCACTTACCTCCAGATCTCTATGCCTGCTGAATGTCACCACGTAGACAGACACAGATGAGTAGGTGATGTAATGTGTAATGGTGTCAATGCATGTATGGACAGGGCACATTGTCCATGCCCACAGTGTCACCTACCTAACTGCAATCAGACAAATATGGCCATACTGGTAACTGTACACACATAGCTAGGATAACATAAGTTATCTCACTGCTATGATACTAGATGCAGATAACAGTATGAACCAATGTCACTCTACAGGACACAGATGCTAGTCAGCACAAGCCTAGTTTCTGTAATGCACAAGGACTGTGCCTGCAATCACATATATAACAGACTTAATCTGTGGCACATGTGATAAATGTTTTAGTCTATAATGTATAAACCTAGATAGATAGGGATTCTAATATCATTGCAGCCCATGGTGTGTGTGTGTGTGTGTGTGTGTGTGTGTGTGTGTGTGTGTGTGTGTGTGTGTGTGTGTGTGTGTGTGTTTATATACCCCTGAAAAACAATGGACATGCCCTCATGGGCTATCCACCTACAATGGTTATGCGGTTTTTGGGCCTGTAACTTGCTGCTGGCTTCCCCACTTCCCTGTACTACAAGGTCTGCTGATGTCAGACACCTTAAGATACTAGCTGAGAGTGTAGTAGCAAGTCTTAAGCCATGGTGAGTGTGATAAATATTATAAGCTATAGTGTGCAATACCTAGATAGACAGGGGTTCTAATCCCACTCTGCCCAACATGGTGCCTGTGCATATCCATATGGCATAAGTATGGTAACCTATGTAAAGTACACATAGGTAGGGTTTTCCATAATTTTATTTGTAGTGGGTAATGTTGCCCCCAAATAACTGGCCCCAACAAGGCTTGCTTATATCAACATGCATTATATATTCTAAACTGATAGCACTAACAGGCATGAGCTGTGCTGCATGCATCGGGTACTGTGATCTGTAGTGTGTACCAGTACATAGGTAAGTGCTGTAATCTACATACAGCCAACTTGCAGTATGTGTGTGCCTTGGTGTGTCCTGAATGCAGTGAGTGGAAGTGGCACTAGCCTGAATTTGGCCATGTTTGTGTTTGAGGCTGTTACAGCAGTATACATCATGTTATGGGGCCATAGCACATGTGAGCTTAATTAGCATAACAGCTAAACAGCCCTCACAATCAGAGACATCTGTATATCCTTCAGTGCAGGACAAGCACATATTGCCCCAGTCCAAGAGGGACTCGGGCAGACGCTGTATGCTGAGATGACAGCTGCCCAGTCAGTCAAACAAATAGCATGTGCTGAGGTGCATTGAGGTACTCTGTGTACCATTAGGCAGGGTCTGTTTCAAGGGTGAGTTTATGTCTGCTAGACCAATGTCTCACACAAGCATGTAGTACTAATGTCACATAATAGGTTAATGTCCTTATAGAGAATCATCCATCTGCCATCCTCCCTACAAATAGCAGCATATGCACACCAGCAAGGACACATCTTGCCCTGCAGCAGACCTTCTCACAAATTATTAATGCATGAGTACACTGATCACCACCATTGTCCTTGGTAGACTGTCATACAGATGTGAACCTATGAAGCCATGTACATATACTGCTGTCCCTTGCTGAAGTCATATTTCTATTGTGCTGCCATGCCATGTTATGCTGCTTCACTGCCACCATGTGTCCATAGGTTCTCCCCTCAGACTCTTTCTTCAGAAACATACACAGGTCTGCAACATACCGGTAGTTGTGTAACAATACTGCCAGTGCAACATCATGCAACATAACATCCCCAAAAGTATGTTGTGTATGCATGACACATGCCAGCATACAGTATATGTTGGTGACCACTACAAGTGGCATGCAAAACAAAATGGCATTACACAAGTGCATGTCAAGTAATATAGTTACCCATTGCATCAAACCCATAGCTTTATTCACCTGCACCGAAGGGAAGGATGACAGGGCACAAGTATCATCACTTGCACAGGGTGATGTGTGGAGGTACTGTAGGCCTAGGCATGTGCGTGAGTCAGGAAGAGTAGCAGGTTATATGGGACATGGAGAGGTGACCTGCATGTGACAGTGTTGTGTGAATGTGTGTGTGTGTGTGTGTGTGTGTGTGTGTGTGTGTGTGTGTGTGTGTGTGTGTGTGTGTGTGTGTGTACAGTCAAGACAGTGTTAGCCCTACATGTGTGTATTCTGGACAGCTGTGAATCATGTATGGTAGAGTTGACAGATCGTCTCTGGCCCTGAGCATGGGAACTTGCACTGGCACCACCATGACCAAGGTCAGATATGGAGCAAGTACCTGACAGTGACAGCTGTCTGCTGGGACCATGTCCCCAACAGGACCAACCAGGACGACATGTCCATGGACTGCCACATCATGGTGTGGACAGCACACTCCCTTCTGTAGTGCTGGATGTACTGCTACAATGGGAGCATAACTGTGCACGGCCACGTGGACTCTCAGCAGATGGTGTTGCTGACCTACGTCCATGGGTCTAATGCCCAACTCCAACCACATGTTCCAGCACATCCAATGTGTGGCCCAAGACAGACACTGTCTCAGCCCACAGTCTGTCCACTGCATCAGTGAACCCCTCCAGTGTGTACCCAATGCGGTGGAGGCAGCCAGAGATATGACTTTTTGACATACTTTTTTAAGAGAGAGGAATGTAAAATAAGGTATTTAGGGATGAATGGTATCTGTATGTAGGGTAGGTTGAGACATACAGACAGGGATGATCATGGAAACAGTAGGTTCAGGGACACCATGACATGAGATAGGTATGGAACTTTGTAGGTATATCCCCTTACAGCATTCAGGGATACCATGACTGGAGACAGGTACGGAACATTGTAGGTATATCCTGTTATAGCACGAATGCAGTGAGAATTTAGTCCTCTCCCTCAGAACTTTCAGAACTGTCTCTTGTTGCAGACAACTGGGGTAATGCTGGATGGGGCAGCAGTTTTGCAAATTGCTGCAAGATCACTTCCATAAGGCAAATGTCATTACCAAGGACCTTCTCGATTAATCTCCTTCACCAGCCCTTCCAGCTCCTGTAGGGGGACATAATCACTATTTCCAGTGGCACAACTCCTTCTGAGTATCACTGCATCAGCCTCTAGAGCAGAGCTACCTAATGCAGTTGGTGTAGGTAGTGAAGGAACTGTGGAGGCAACACTGACAAGTTATAACTCAGAAGTGCTAGGTTCCTGTGCTGTCTATAGTGGTGGTGAGCCCCTGTGGGCTGATGTAGCTCCCTGTACTGGTGGTCATGATGCAGTAGGAATGGTATTCCAAATATTCTAAACACACACACACACAAAAAATATATATGTGTATATATATATATATATATATATATATATATATATATATATATGGTAGAAGACAGTGAACACTATCATATTTTTTATGTAATTGTCATATATCTCAGTCAATGCTTTATTTGCACATTGTGATTTATCATATACACTATTACAGTAAAGAATAACTCCTGAATATCATACACATTCCCCTGGATTCAAGAATCCTCCGTGTAAGACTTAAGTCTTACTCGGAGGCTGCAGCTGAATGGTATGATGTCAGCATGCCATGAATATGCATGAGGGCACGCTGACCCAACCGTAAATCCCACACGGACTGTGTAAGAAAGCAGGGGGTGTGTCCGACTGCCGAGCAGTCCAAATGTCCATGCCCCTGCAAGTGTTTAAAAATAAAGTAAATAAACAAGAGCGAGTCCGCTCAAATGTCCCTGCACCCAACACCTCACTTCCTGATAATGTAAACCCCCATCACACACCTAAAACGCATAACCATAAATTTTTTTTTAAATACCCAAAATAGCTGCCTGTATTTCGCGTGTGTGCACGTGTGTGCCCATTGCGTAGCTACAGTCAGCAATTCTCACATGGAAGAGCATAAGAAAGAATGTTTATACAAATCACACGAAATAGCAATAGCGTAATGGTAGAACGTTCACACAACGAAAAGGCATTCACGGTTCGAGTTCCACCACTCCCTTTTGTATTTATTTTTTAAATCAGTATTTGGAATAATACCCAACATATATATGTTGAAACATAATTGAAAACAGTGAAATGGCTAATGTATCAGAGAATAAAATAAATATTTTAAAGGATCCCAATATAAAATTTCCCGCAGTTAAGCAGCGCTTCACCCAGCGCAATGTAGTTGCCCCTAGCTAACTCTCACTTTACCCAGCACAATGTAGTTACCCATAGCGAAAATGCGCTTTACCCAGCACAAAATAGTTGCCCAAAGCTAAATAGCGCTTTACCCAGCAAAATCGGTTTGCGCGGAGGTGCGTGCTGCGCCAACCAGCGCCCCGTCGGGCAACATGGAGCAACAGAGAGCAAAGTTGCTTACACACAGCCACGCCCCCTAACTTGTCTGGACATCACTAAAATAAAATACAATGATAAGGCATGAACCCAGGACACTGTGCACCATAATGAAAGTACTGAACCACTAAGCCACAACAGCTTAGGAAAAACAGCCACTGTTAACTTATATATAGTAATAAATGTTTGCTTAACCATTGCTAAGCATGTTAGCCGAGAATATTCAAAAATGGCCAATCACAGAAAAGTGCAGGAAATGCAGCATATTTAAGCCACATAGGCGAGAATACCCACCATAACTGATTGTAGCCCCCATCTGCAGTTAGAATGTCTAGTGTTGGAGATGGTACACGCTTTCGAGCGCAATGCTGGGGCATCGAGGAGTCAAGATATATGGTTTGGCTCCTAGTCCATCTGCATAAGACTCGACTCCTGCAGGGCCAGTTCCAAGGAACGGAGTATAAGGCGGAGGCTTGAAACCGGTTGGCTCATGAACTCACCAGTGCCACAGGCGTCCCTCAGACTGGTGAGCAGGTCCATCACCACCATGCAGACCTGAAGAGGTGGAAGCAGGACCTTCTGAACCAGTGGATCCAGGAGGCCCATCAAATGCGGGATGCCCCACTACTAAGTAGATAGCCATGGAATGCAGTATTTAAGATAAGCTAATATAGTCTAAATAATGGATAGGTATGTCTCAATATCCCTTTATTTACTCCACAGCTGCAGGTGCACGCACTATGAATCAGCAAGCCTATGCAGATAGGCTGCTAAGGCTGCGCCACCGGGCAGGTTAGTAAATATTCTGCATGTATTGTTACATGATATATGTGAGTGAGCATGAGAAAAGTGTTAAAGCCCAATAATACAGCAATAAAACGTCATGATTAAATCCTCTGCATGTACTGTTATATAACAAATGTCAGTGAGTCAGAAATTGAGTGTACTAACCCACCAATCAAGCTAAAATAATTCTGGAATACTATCCCTGCATGTATTGACATAACATATAAGTGAGCAGGCCTGCAAAAGAGTGTTGTAATCCATCAATAAAGGTATAATATGTCCTGAATATGTATTCCGTATGCACTGTAATAACAAGTAAAGGAGACAGCCTGTAGAAAAGAGTTTTCAATGTAATTAATAAAGGTATAAAATTTGGAGTGTGTCTGTGTCACTTACTTTGAAATGTTGTTGTGCCCTTGCAATAATAAATGGTACTGTTGTATTAGGTGCTGTCAACCCACAGTTGTGCAGTCCCATAGGAAGTGGATGAAGGAAGTGGCAGCAGCTGTGAAGTATAAAACATTCATTCCCTGAATAAAACATCTGCATGTACTGTTACATAGCATAAGTCAGATAGCCAGGAATAGAGTGTAGTAACCCATGAATAAAGCAAAAACATGTCTGGAATACTATCTCTGCATGCACTGTCATAGATAAAACGTGAGTGAGCCTGTAAAACAGTCTTGTAACCTATCAATAAAGGTATAACATTTCCTGAATATGTCTACTGTATGCAGTGTAATGTCAAATACAGGAGAGAGCCTGTAGAAAAGAGTTTTAATGTAAATAAGAAAGGTATAATACTTGAAGTGTGTATGTGCCAGTTACTCAGAAATGTTGCTGAACCCTTGCAGTGAAGAAATGTTACTCTGTTGTGGTAAGTGCTGACAACCCTCAGTAGTGCAGTCCCATATAAAGTTAATGAATGAAGGGCCAGTAGCTATGAAGTATGCAACAGTCCTAATCAGTTGTGAAATGGATGACATGCATAGGTAAATCTGGCACACAAGAAGCCTGTCAAGGTGTTCCCCAGAAACTTAAGTGTGTTACCTGAAAAGATGGTTTGTGTAGAAAACAAGTGAAAAAGCCATGTGAGCACATCCAGATGTGCACATACATAAACAAGACAATTTAATACAAGTATGTAGCAGTAACATCTGCATCCTGGACTGTTACTATGTCAGATATAGGCCAGGTATATCATGAAGTAGCAAAACCCATAACACAATCAAATGCATGTTGCTCAGTGTAAGAATACATGTAGGGGATATACAGCTGCAGTCAATAGGAATGTAGTGTACAGTTAAAGTACTAATAAGATGTTAATGGAGGTTTCTTTTTACACCCTACTCCATGTGCATAAACAATGCAATTCCATACCTCAATGGGTATGTGTAATCTCATAACATTTTTGGGACATATGTCCTATTGTTATTTAAATCTGCACCTACTTTGATGCATGTCCCCTGTTAAAACACCACAATCTTGATGGCATTTTGCCACCAATCATCCCTGCATGCTGCTGGAATGTCCACTGTCATTCAATACATGCATGTGTTATGCTTGCTATTCAACTGTTGTAACCCTGGTGTTTTGGGTTAATGGGAATATTACTGCATGCTGTTACAACTAACTTGGAATGCTGTTGTCTATGTTGTAATTAAACACACCAAATCACAGAACATATGGGAAGGCCATTCCCAGCGGACCCACCTGTCCCACCTCAGCTGGCAGTTGCACCTGGCACCAGCAGGTCTGGTGCCCAGCCCGGGCTACCCTCCTCCTTAGGTCCTGTGCCACCTTCAGGTGGAAGCACTGCAGGGGATGGGGCTTGTACCCCCCTGCAAGCGTGGGTGGAGAAGGGCCTTCTGTCACCCTCCAAAGGGTCTGGGTTGTGGTGTGTAGGGAGATCCAGAGTTTAGTCGCTGATCCCCTACGCCAGCTTGAGGCGAGAGTGGGGCGACTCATGGGTGAGCCTGCCCCTCCTATGCAGGCCCCAGCACAGCGACCCTCGGGTCTGTGAAGGTCCAGTGGTGACTGCCCATGGGTGAGGATATCAGTCCCACTGTTACCATCTGTGGGCTCATGAGCTTACGATTTCCAAACATCCGGCCCTGATAATTGTGTTTACCCACCCATGTGTCATACTCCGCCCCTGTATGCATCTCATTTGTCTTGTCTGTTTACCTACCCAACCTACCTCTCCAAATACACCTACTTCCTCTACCTCACTTAACACTCTCCCCTGAAAAAAAAAAGGGCAATCTGTACCCGAAAAAAATTACGCCCCATACATAGCTTCCCTTTTCGCACACATGTCCATTGGATATGTACACTGATAATTCTAATTGGCAGTGCAACAAACTATGTTGTCCTCACCCCTCTCTCAGGGAAGGAAGATTTCAAATTTCACTCCAAATTTTCAACATATGCACAGCTGTTGCTGTTAAAGAAATGGACAGCTCTGGGCCTTCGCTACACCCTTCCTGCACATCCCAAGCTTGTTTTCCTACTGTCTTTCCTTCTCTGTGCCCCCTTTTTCACCACTTTCCTATCTCCCCATTTTCTTTTCTTTAAAAGAAATTAGCGTGGGGTTTAGTGGGAGTAAGCACTTTTAAGCAGTAGTAAGCGGGATTAAGCGAGTGTGCGCATGTGTGCCCTTAGCTAAGCATAGCTAAGCATCACGCAATCCCACACAAACCCACTTACTACTGCTTAAAAGTGCCTTAGTCACTCTATGTCAGGGACCCTGTTCTGCTGAGCAGCAAAATAAAAAAACCTCTGCCAGTCTTGAACCCCAGACCATTGACACAATAGACTGCATGAATTACCACTAAGCCACAGTAGATGTACAAAAAACTTGGTTCTGAAATAAATATATCATGCAGTACAATGAGGGAATGTAAATGGACATTAGGAATGGTATAACACAAACCATTTTCTGTGTGTCTTTACCAGCAGTGGTTGTGGAATTGCATGACATGACTGTGAAAGGAGAACCAGCCATCCTAGCATGGAATAATGTTACAGTAGCACCTTACAAACACCACACAGTATCAGACCAGGATAAACACTGGCCACAGGAATACAGTGCAATAACCACATTTGTATGGCAGTTAATTGTGTAAGTGAGAAAAATGTACATACTCCCATATATGAGTACAACATGCACATAACTGGCTACAACCCTAGCATCAGATAAGAGACAAATACCAACCTTCAGACTGACACAACGGTGTCCAGAGCAAACAAGAATGGGCTCCACCTTTGAAATCTGAAAGGGCTACGCCTACCTAACCTAGCATTTTATAGCAGTGGGCTGCAATCACAATGAGTAATGCAATCACCAAACAGCAGGCTGCATGCAATTACTGAATGGTGGGCAGCAATTGGTGCAGAAGCTGTCACATGCACAAGTGCAGATACCTAGAAAAGCAGGCTGTACCTGCAGTCCACACATGCAATTATATCATTGCAGGTGTCGTGAGAGAGAGAGAGACAGAAACAGAGACTGAGACTGAAGCTGAAATAGAGGTCAAAAACCCAAAGCAAACCAGCCAAAAAAAAAAAAAAAAACGAAGGTGAAATAATTGGCAAATACCCAAAATCAAACCAGCCAAAAAATAAAAAAAGATACAAAACCGTATCACACGGAGCAGGTAAATACAAAGGTAAGGTATGTAACTCAAATGCATGTGTTGGCATGTTGTAGATGTTCCCGAAGAGTACTCCACACAGTGAAAATCATCCATGTGTGGCAGTAGTATGTATCTATCTGTATCTGCACATGTGCATAGAGCAAGGGACATACTGCAACTGTTAGTGAAGGCTGGACAGCTATCTTTCAGTGAATGTTGATATGTGCATATATCCATGTAGGTTGTAGTGTGTGGCCTAGAAGACAGCATGCAGTGCAGTGGAGTGGCCTTAGGTCAACTGGTGCCCTAGCAAAAGGGCCCCACGGCACCCCCCACCACACTTCCTGGTGCCTCCATCCTTGTGTCCACATAAATAGTGGAAAAGCACCCCTGCTAGAGCGGCGCCCTAGGTGGCCGCCCAATAGGCCTATGCCTAAGGCCAGCTATGGTAGTGCTGATATATGTCATGTGGTGGTTAAATGTTGTGGGACAGATTTGTCAGATCTGATGTGTTGCAGACAGTGAGGCCTGCTAATGCTACAAGGGCTGAGGACACCCACATGCATTCTGCACAACAATGTGCAATGTAATCACATAACTGCACATCCCACAACTGTCTGTCACATAAGTGAGATCCCCACCATGAAAGGTGGACTGTACATGTGCCTATATGTACATCCATGTGTACAGCAATGGATGTGTACATGTATGTGTACAGATAGGCATATACATAATACATATATATATATATATATATATATATATATATATATATATATATATATATATATCTACAGTGAGAGAGAGAGAGACGCAGAGACACGGGGTCATATGTACCGCAACAGGTGTGTGGTGAACAAGGCATTGACTGTAGGCAAGTGTTGATGCTGCAGTGCCATTCCACCTTCACAAAACAGTGTACACATTAACTAACACATAGGCAGAGATCTACCTAACAGTGAAGGTGTGATAAGGGAACATGGGACACAGGTGGACAGTAGCCTCCACTGTGATGAAGACAGTGCCACACTACACCTGTAATCTGTCTGTGTGGTATGTGTCATGACAACAGATGTGTCATCTATGGAAGTATAGGTTAGGGTCCCCCTCTACTCATCACAATGCCCTGTGTGGTATGTACTTCACATGACAACTACACCAGGTGAACAGGCCACAGACAGACCTCGCAAAGGGTAATACTGTCCATTAACAGATGCCCTATGCAGACTGACTCACTAAACCACAACTACACTGCATTGCATACTGGCCACACAGAGGTGACCTCTGCCGGACATACAGAGGTATGTCACACCCATAGCTGGGTGACAACCACCATGGCAACATATCACAACTCTTCGGGGTTACACGCTCTAGGGCCCTAAACCTTGTCAGCTCACTAAACAGCACATGCTGGAGGGATAGGTTCTCATCTCAGAAATATGCCATACACTGGAATAGACCACATAGCAATAGCAAACAAGGCTCCTCCTTAGCAGTTGTTATAAATACCCCTGATGATTGTGTGGGAGATTGTTAATGCACCCCAGGAAACACCTCTGTGGTTCAGGTTGGCAGGGGCAAGTGAAATCAAGATACATGTGTGTCAAAGGCCAGGGTAGCATATGTCTAGGCTGCCATAGGCCCTAGGGCCAATAGCATATCACCTACCTATGACACTATGCACTCACACATGTACTTAATGCAATAGCTACTATGTGAGGTTGAATGAGTGTAACACTGAATGTGTGCAAGGTGTGTAAATGTGTGATAGCTTAGTGTGATGTTGTATCTGACATGGTAGTGCCTAACCTAGCTGTGAGGACAGCAACTGATGTGTAATGTACTGTTAGGCAGACATAGTAGTACGGTATATGATGTGACGTAGTTCCCCATTGATGAATGTGGTGTCTCATTGTAGGCTAAAGCAATACATGTATGTTTAGTGAGTGATACTGCAGGTGAATCCATCATCAATATGAACTGTAGTACTATCTAAAGCTGTAGGGCTAAACAGCACAGTATGGTGTGCATTCACATTGCTTGGAAACACTGTCATGTGTGTTTCCTGTAGTCTGCACAGAGGAAAGACTGCAGGTATAAGGGTGTGTAAGTAGTGGTACACATCACCGTATGGTACACAGGTAATGCTCATCTGTGTTGGCATACAGTGGTGCATTGTATGTTTGCCTGATGTGTGTGTGATTATGCCTGTACAATGGCTGCAAACGTATGTGTGTTACAGGGTTGACGTGTATATCCAGCAACATCTATAGTCTGTTACAGAAGTATGCCACCTATAGTAATAACTAGACATATCTGTTAGGCAGGGCTATGGCATCAATGACTAGGGTGTTTGATTGGTACTACTGTACCTGTACTTTACATCCATTGCAATGGATGACATCTATGTTTGTGCATTGGTGTGATATACACCCCTGTCTTGAGGTTGTGCAATGTGTCACAAACAGTGTGTTGGGTACTGTTGTATTGTGGTGTGATATATAGAGTCTGCCAGGCAGTGTTCGTTAGTTGTGGCCTGAGAACCAACAAGAGTTAGTGAATGTGTGTAACCACTGACAGACAATAGGATGGTATATATGTCAGTAAAGTAATATCTGTGGGTAAAAGTGTAAAGTGTGCCACAGGACACTCTCACACAAATTGTTCATATCTTTTTCAGCCAGATGGCCAACCAACATAATCCAGCTTACACTGCACAAGAGGAAGAGGTGATAGTCAACAGCCTTTTGCAGCAGTACACCATGCTGTTCTCCAGAATCAGCCAGCACCAGCAGGAGCAGACTGCACTGTGACAGGAGCTCGTTAGTCAGGTAAATGGCATAGGCATGCATAACCGGACATATGAGCAGGTATGCCATCACTGCAGTGATTTAATTAGACAAGTCTGGCGGCGTGTGTCTGATATCCAAAGACAGCAGCTTGCCACAGGTGGTGGGGTGGCCATACATCCCCCCCTCACCAGAGCGGAGGAGCTGCTCCTAAGTATGGTGGCTCCTGGGCAACAGCTACGGCAACCTCTGACATGTGTTGTAATGGATCCCAGAGCCACCCAGTACATCCACCTGGAGCAAGCAGGTAATACACCCTATCTGTTAACTACAGTTAACTGGATTGTTAGATTATGTGTACGTGACATGTGTACTGTGTGTTTAGCAGTTCCACTGTCTACTGTTGTGCAATACGGATAGTTTGTATAATATCCCTACACCTGTGACTGTTGACTGTTGTTGTACTGCAGTTTAGCATACCCACTGTAGCAATGCCACAGTTGTGGCCACTGATGAACCCTCTCATATTCTCGTAGGTCTCTCTGGTGCGACAGCAGGGCAGCCGATCCATGCTGGGGAGTGTGTTATACCTGCAATGTTGGTAATGAAATATGCATGTCATAGCTGAGGTGTAGGCCATGTACACGTAAAACACCTACGCATAATGCTTGCCATGCATGTTTGCTGTGAGATGTTGCACAGCTCAGTAATGTCAGTAGCTCCCTCAATGACATGCAATACACAGAGCATGACACACAGTTGTGGCAACCCTGTACTGCACATTGGATAGGCATAGTTGTAACACCTGTACACAACATAAGACATTTATCACATGTAGTACACAAAGTCATGCTACATATGGCATAACCACACACCCGCTGTAAGGTCACATGTCAGTATCCCACATGTCATCCACACACACATGATGTACCTCAGGGGTGGAGGCCTATCATGGGGCTGTGCAATAGTCTTCAACACATAACACAATCATGTTAGGCAATGCTCCCTACTGGGCACCTCATACACCCATGTACAAAGTGGCTGTGTAATAGTGAACATATCCACGGCACTTCAGTTCAGGTACAGCATGCTAGGCAGTGGTCTGTCACACAGTAGTAGCCGTGAGTGACCACAAGATGCATGATGATGATGATGGCACATGATACTACACCCCATCCAGTTACAGTGACCACAGTACTACACATAGTAGTCTTTGTTGTGCACTTCATTGGTCTGTGTGTGCAAACATATGCACCTATACACAGCATGCATAGCATGTTGTGTGTGTGCTTACATATGCTAGTATACACATTTTGCACAACAGCCGCTATCTGTACAAAGTGTCACATATATGTCCTGGAATGCTATTGGGTGTATAGGTCACATGACACACATTTGGTATGTGTGGTGTTTAATGTTGCAGTCATGTAGCATGCCATGTCATGGCTGGCAACAATATATCTGCAATATGTCCCACACGCACCATAACCACTGTGCAATATCCATGTCATGCATTGGGATTCCTTCATGTCTACATGCACCACTCATCCCATGTCTGTACATTGCATGCATTTGCTACACCTGTGCCCACTATTATGTGATATGGACACAGACACTGTCATCACACATCAATCTATGTGTCACACAGATGACACATGCAGCCATGGTATGTATACCATTGAGTGATGGTGCACATGACATTGCAGATCAGATAATAATTGCACAGCAATGTAGTGTCCATGTACACATTGTGTTCCAGGGTGTAGCCAATCACTGCACAACTACACACCTGCATCAAAGCCATGTATAATGTCATTAGAAAGTGCTGACTACACTTAAACTGCATGGTGTTGAGGAACACATGGTCTGCCTGCTGATCTACTATTGTGTATGTGTTGGATTGCTGGTGTGTGTGTGTGTGTGTGTGTGTGTGTGTGTGTGTGTGTGTGTGTGTGTGTGTGCATGTGTGTGTATGTGCTGTGGTGAGCAGTGTATTTCTGTGCATGTGTGCATGTGTTCATGTGTTCGTGTGCATGTGTTCATGTGGATCATGTGTTCATGTGTGCATGTGTGCATGTGTGCATGTGTTCATGTGTGCATGTGTTCATGTGTGCATGTGTGCATGTATACATGTGTTCAGGTGTGCATGTGTTCATGTGTTCATGTGTGCATGTGTGCATGTGTGCTAACATCATGTACAGATTGTAAAGTGCGTTTCCTGTCTTCCTACCACAGGTGCTGTGTTAGGCGTGGCTGAGTGTAGCAGAGAACCTGTTGTCACCACCACTAATAGTGGATATGATGAGACATGTATTGTGGCACAGGAAGGTATGACAGGGTCTGTCGTTGGTCCACCAATCGACAGTAGACAGCAGTCAACCCCATCTATGTGCACACTCATACTGCCAATACATCCCTCATCACCAATGGCCATAGCTGAGGGACAGCATACAGTTGGCATTGACCAGGAGAGTGTGGTACCTATGGCACGTGCATCCCCTCACAGCAGCCATAGCTGGATTACCAGAACGGTACCACATAGCCGGATGTCCAGGGGTTCTTGGGGGAGCACCACTGGTCGTACTGCCCCTGGCAGATGTGCTCCCGGAGGTATTACAACCTCCAGTATGTTCCAGGCTGTAATGCAGGCATAGGCACGTATGGAATGGTACACCCAACAGGGACTAAGGGCGCAGAGGGCCCATTACACTGCTATCAATGACAGCATCCATGACCTTGCCAGTGCCATCCGGAATTACACAGAGGTCATTGATAGCCATTGGAGGGAGACATTAGTTGTCCTCCACAATGTGTTAGCTATGAGCCAGGACTGTGCGAGAAGGATGAGAGGCTGATGCAGACGCATGTCTGCAAAAGCATCAGTTGGCATTCATCGGAGATCAACCACAGATCACAGCCACTCCCGTAGTGGCAGTACCGGCCCCAGCAATGCTGGGGTTGGCCTGTCCATTGACCGTCCTACTAGACCACATGCACGTGGTGCTTGCCAGTCCCAGCAGGGACATGGGTCCAGTCATCATACCTCTGCCTCTGATGATAGCACCCAGTCAGGGTTGGTACCCGATACTGCCTGTAGCACCCCTGCTAGGCACAGGTACGGTGTCCATGGCTGGAGACAGTGATCTGTATGGCCTAGCAGGTACAGTCTGTGGCTGTCCCACAACCGCCCGTATATGGCAGCCACATGGTGGAGTTCTGTGCATGCAGACACACACACATTTACCATACAACTAGGGCTCACACATACATGCACACATTACATCAACATTGGCCCATTCAGTACTGCTGTCCCTCTCACACACACACACACACACACACACACACACACACACACACACACACACACACACACACACACACACACACACACACAGACATGCCGTTTGGATGGGTCAATGTCGGGCTCTGGCAAACCTACAACACACCCTGTGCATATGATGACACCTGTTCCACCTCCTGTCATCTGTCACACTGATGCAGGAATAGGCTAACATGGTTCTGATGCACAGGGTGACATAATAGCAGTGTAGCAATAGTAGCAAGTTGCCAACAGGAAGGTGTACTGATATCCTTGTAGGTATATCTGATCAGGCATTATGCATCACAGCTCTGATAGTCATTGTAGCATTTTTTACACCAGTGTTAGGTCTGAGTATGTATTGTCCACCCATGTGCCACTTGGGTGAAGTGTACAGTGTTGACAGCATGTGTTAATGAGTGGACAGTACGTGTGTGATGTGTGCATTACAAATTAGCAGGTGTACATCTGTGAACATGGTGTGTGCACACTGTCTGCATGTACATGCATAGTGGACACATGGGATGTGTGACATACCCTGTTCTACACATTGTTAACATCTCATGGTATCTTTCCATGACCAGTATGCATTCTACTACAGATATGTACTAACATGGGTACACATGTGTGTATGACATGGGTTGGCACTATGCTGTGGGTGATACCGTTGACATCTGTCAATGATCTGTAGATTGGCAGTATACACCATCTCAACAGCATGACTATACCCAATCATTAGATGATGTCCTGACAAATGACTCACAGTTGTAGGGAACACAGTAACAGTTGGATCCTTCCAGTACTATACAATGACAGTAACCAGTGGTATTGACCACCACACATTCCTGGGACCACACCTGTGTGGCATAAAGCCCTCTTCAGTACATGCAAGCATACTAGGGATATGTCCATCCACATCTGGTAATGCATGCATTAGCCTACACAGCATTCCCCGGATGGGACGCATATCCTACACAAGGGTATCATACAGACAGATACCTGTTGTCCAATACATGCTGTATAGCCGTACGCCGTCTATGGCATGGTCATCCACATTTACTATACATACTATCCCAACAGTACCACATAGGTGGTAGCCCTGAACACGTATGTTGGGTACCAATGTGTACAGACAGACATGTGTTATGTCATCTGTCCCTTGGTATCCACATATCCCAAGGTATTGTGGGGTCCCTCGGTGTTTCACATAACACATTAGGGGCCTGTATGCATATCCACAGGGCTGGTGCACTGCACACCTATCATGACTGTCCATTATTGCCAGTCATTGTTGTGTATGAAAATGTCTGACATATACCCAAGCAATTACCCTCACTCACACTACTCTACAGTACGTGTCATGGATGTGTGTGGCAGGGATGTCCTTGGCCACGGGTCACTACATTGGCCGGTCTTGATGCAGACATACATATGTAGCCTATGATCTGAGAAGCAGTGGTACAATCTGTCGAAGGTTACAAATGTATTCATGTAGTATGCAGGCTTCACACCTATGTACTGTTTGAGGTCACATGTACACATATCTATTTGTCATGTAGATACCCGATGTGTGCAATGCACATACTGTTTGAAACATATATCATACCGTAGTAAAAGCAAAACCTACACTGCATTGACCACCTATGGCACACATGCAGCATTTGCAGGACTCAAACGCCTACCTTACTATGTTATGACACTAGTGAGATACGCATTAACATGATGCACTATTTGTGTTACTGGGCGCATTCTTTTCCAAAGCTCTATTTGTAGGATGCTGACATCATCACACTTGGCAAATAGGGATTCATCACTCCTAATGTATTTCCACAGTCTCCAAAAAGGCCACTCCTCACAAAGGCAGTCTGACACAAATTCACACTCAGCATTTGTAGGATTCAAACCCATACCTATTTATGTTATGCTATTGAAGAGATATGCATTGACACAGCACGCTATATACATTCCTGTGTGGGGGGATGGCTCTCCTTGAATATTTGTAGGATGCTGACATCATCAAACTTTCCAAAGAGGGATTTACCTCTTTTAGAATGTGTCTCCACAGTCTCCAAAAAGACCACTACTCCCAAAGGAAACCACACATATTCATACTTGTTATTTGCAAGACTCAAACCCCTACTTGACTATGTTATGACACTAGTGAGATATGCATTAACACAATGCGCTACTTGCTTTATTAGAAGCATTCTTTTCCAAAGCTCTATTTGTAGGATGCTGACATCATCACACTTGTCAAAGAGGGATTCACCACATAGTCTCCAAAAAGGCCACTCCTCTGAAAGGCAGTCTCACACACATTCACAGGATTCAAATCCCTACCTAACTATGTTATGCTACTGGAGAGATATGCAATAACACGGCACGCTATATGCATTACTGGGTGGGTTCTGTTCTACTTGAATATTTGTAGGATGCTGACATCATCAAACTTTCCAAAGAGGGATGTACCTCTTTTAGAATGTGTTTCCATAGTCTCCAAAAAGACCACTTTTCACAAAGGAAACTACACACATACTTGGTGTTTGCAGGACTCAAACCCCTACTTGACTATGTTATGACACTTGTGCGATATGCATTAACATGACATGCAATTTGCTTCACTGGGAGCATTTTTTTCCAAAGCTCTATTTGTAGGATGCTGACATCATCACACTTGGCAAAGAGGGATTCACCCCTCCTAATGTATTTCCACAGTCTCCAAAATGGCCAGTCCTCTCAAAGGCAGTCTTTCACACACGCATTCATACTCAGCATTTACAGGATTCAAACCTCCACCTAACTATGTTATACTATTGGAGAAATACACATTAACATGGCACGCTACATGCATTACTGGGTGGGCTTTGTTCTCCTTGAATATTTGTAGGATGCTGACATCATCAAACTTTCCAAAGATGGATGTACCTCTTTTAGAATGTGCTTCCACAGTCTCCAAAAAGGCCACTCCTCAGAAAGGAAATCACACACCCCCACACACACTTGGCATTTGCAGTACTCAGACCACTACCTGACTATGTTATGACACTAGTGAGATACACATTAACACAACACACGATTTGCTTTACTGGGTGCATTTATTTCAAAAGCTCTGTAAGATGCTGACATCATCATACTTGGCAAAGATGTATTCACCACTCCTAGTGTGTTTCCACGGTCTCCAAAAAGGCCACCCTTCTCAAAGCCAATCTTACACACACAAACTTAACAATTGCAGGATTCAAACCCCTACCTAACAATGTTATGATACTAGTGAGATACGCATTAACACAGCATGTTACACGCTTTACTGTGTGCTTTTTTTTCACATGCTATGTTTGTAGGTTGCTGACATCAGACTGGACATGGTTATGTGTGTGCACATAGTGTTATGCAATCCCACAAATGAACCTTGTGGGTCAGCAGGTGTGAACCTCTTGAACAGGAATACACAATTCATAACTGGTGTGATCTATCTCTGGACATATTACCATTCCTTCATATGACAATACATATTCATGCACGGATTGTAGGTTTTGTGGATACCACATGTGTCTGTGATGTTGATAAAGGGCTATTCAAGGAATATGTGGGACCTGTGTTGCTCCTGTCAGTGATGTTTGTCCTGGGTGGCTGCCTTTCAAAATATCTAGCAGGTTTGGTGAACATGATGTGCTCTTAACATACCACAGACGTTTGTGCTGTGTGTTTGTTGGTTTACAATATCTCTGTTCCTGACTGCAGTCATGATGGACTCCATGGACTAGCATTTCAGACTTCATAGGCTTATAGGAATATAGTTCCCATGGTGTGTTGTGCACCAACACTTGTGGGGTGTGCCACATGTTGCTGCAACACATTCAATTGTGTAAGATCCTGTAGAGAGTGTGAGGCTCAACAGACTCTTTGGGTGCAGTGTGTGTTTGTCCTGTCGTTCACTTATGACACATATGGGGAAACATTGTTATCCACATGATGGGATTCATTTGGCATTGTGGGGACCAGTTTACACATGCGACATGTGATTTCTCCTGGTATGCTGTTATGGCCTTTTGTCACTGGGAGGTGGGTATGTATGTATGGGCCTGTCTGACAGGATGTTGTCATTGTCAGTCAGGTACAGTTGACCCTGACTGAGGACATATATGACTGTACATCGACATTTCTCACCTAGCTAAAGGTGGTGTAATGTTTCTGTCTGTACTCCTTTGCAGATTATCTTTCCACAGTAACAACAAACCTGAACACTAAAACCCTGTTATACTCTTTTACACACTTGACACACTACTGATCCTTTGTGACCAGTCGACAGTGTATGTCATCATCATATCCTGGCATGTCCAAAGGTCAGTTCTGTGTGTACTCTCCAGTACAGTTGGTGCATACTGGAATTCTGACGCATTGTTACAGCTGCCTTATGTACATAGGTAACACTGCCCTCCTACCAACAAACTCAGATATCTGTGAGAGGTGCAACTGTATAGATGGACAGGAGTCTGAGCTCTCCCAAGCCATGACTGGCACAGTCTATCAGGTGGTGAAGGTAACCACACACACCACAAATACAGTCACACATGCACCTATGACAACAGCAAACCGTATACATTGACACACAATGACATACTTGGAGCATCTAATTGTGGTCTGCCTAAGCAGCTGAGACATCCAAAGCAGGCACACAAATGTCTGCTAACACACAACCATACACACATATCATCAAATAGTTCACAAAGTCATTGTGCCACACAGTCACTGCCCTTAGGCCTGCACAACACACCTCATACAACTGTATTAGGTGAGTATAATTGTCGGTCACACTGACATCCCACTCACCAAGCTGAACATGGTGAAGGTCACTTTGTGCTGCGTGCCAGGTGCCAGGATATGCCACATAACACATGCACTGTTGTCAGTCCACTGCAAGTACAAATATGGCTTCATCATTGAGCATTCCGGTGTGTAGACCCTCAGACGTTCCTCCCTGGACTACATGACAAGAGACATAGAGGGGCTCTCTGATCATGTAGGCCAGGACAGTATGACACTGACCTTGTGGGGCATCTTACCCTCACCAAGTACTATGTCACAGTATACAGATGACATGATCAGTTTTAACAGTTGCCTAACATATTGTTTTCATTCACAGGGGATCCAGTGTCTGTCAGCCTGGGATTACATGCTCAACATGCCATGTACATTCACTATGGATGCCATGCAGCTGTTACCCCTAGGCTTTCACAGACTGCCTTAGGCTCTTGACACACAAATAGTGGCTGTTTGAAGCGAAGGTCAGATGACATAACCACAGCCATGGATGTTACAGGGTACAGGAAACAGAGAGTGATGGTGCTCAACAAATAATGTCTAACCCTCGGAATGTATGCACTCAGGACTCACATCAATATGGCATCTGTCGATATATGTGCAGTAACAAACACCTGGTTCAGGCTCACAAAAGCACAGCAGCACTAACATGTTTTACATCATACCATGGTTTTCAGACAAAGGACTCGGTCTGGACAACAACAATAGGGGGATTCCATATACATCATTCATACACACACCTCCAGGTTGGTAGCAGTACACAAAGCATTGGTGAATGTACATGTGCAACTGAGAGTGGTCAAAACTGCATTTCAGTTTGTAGACTGTTACAGACCACACTCCCAAACATGGGCACAACAGTCGTTATTCCTGGGAACACTGGGGAATGTGAAGGTCTCACCAAGCACCATTAAATTGTGTGACTTCAAATACACAAACATTGACTAGGTATACTACTCATGCAGTAACACACTCGCACAGCAGTTGCTAAGATTGTTATACTCAAATGCTAGGGCAGACCTGGTCACCACACCCACAGGGGGTTATACATGTGGTACCCGATCATCACACACATGGGGACTCTAAGTTCCACAACAGAGGTATACCTGTAATTGTTAAGGTCGGAACATACATTCATCTCACTAGACATACATATCCCATACACACACACATCCTATGTGATCTCAGTGACATACTTCTCATGAGCAAACATCACACTTATACAAACTGAGGTGGTATCCCTCAATGACCCTGGAACAGTGTTAATTATGGCTCAGACAACTACATACTTTACAAGCACATTCTATGGACAACTACTGGAATTCATGGATCATGCTATCCCAGATAACTACAAGGACCTGCCTACTGGACCACGGCCATTACTGAGCTGTACATGGACAGGAGGAGGCCACTACATTATGGAGCACAATCACAATCTGGAAGGCATCTCTGATCAGTACTATGGTAAAGCTACAATCAGTTGTTGATTCATCTAAGGCCCACTTCTAACAGACACTTGCAACAGACACTGTGGACAATCACAAGGCCTTATTTAGTTATGTCAGGGACCTGTGTGGGAACTCACAGATATGCTGTGAGTTCCTGCATAATTACAAATGATACAGCGAACCCACTGACATTGCAAACATTCTGGACAACAGGTTCAGTGGGAATGTTTCCCCACCATCCCCCCTGCAGTGCACATGTCCATCACAACAGGGTGTAGCCTACCTGACATCACAGATGAACATGTGTGTGCTTCCCTCTCCATAGCAGACAACACAGCATCAGTGGGACCAGATAGTGTCCCAGACTGTGGCATACACGAGATCCATGACAAACTTCACACTCACATTATGTCACTGTTCAATATCACAGTTACTACAGGATGTGTACCCATGGAATGGCGTACAGCTATGGTGTACCAACTACACAGTGCTGGTGCCACAATGGACCTTGAACATTATCACAATATATGCCTAACTATCCTTGTCTGCTATGCTATGGAGTGTATCATCATGGAACACATACACATACACATTGTGAACCTACAGATACTGGACTCTACTCAATTTGGTGCTGTTGTGGGCATATCTTGCCTCTTGCAGATATTTGATGTCTTTAAACAATTAACAGGTCCATAGATGTACACAGGGCTGTCCACACAGCCTACCTGGAGCTTGCACACCACTTCTACACAATACCCCACTTGGCCTTTACACATTAGATCACCAGATTCAAAATCTACACATATGTCACTATCCGGATTGCTAACTGGATCATGGATAGCACACACATGGTCAGTATTGCAGGTGCCATGTCTGACTATACACCAGTTACACGTGGCATCCCACAGGGCTCAGTCCTGGGACCTCTCTTGTTCTGTATATATTTCTGATACATACTGGCTAACACAGGGGGGAATATGGATGACCATGTTTGCAGATGGCTGCAAACTGTGTGCCATATTCGACTCTACAGCTGGCACAGGCATCCTCAGAAAGGGTCTCAGAGAGATGGCCGACTGGTGCCAGAGCCATGACCTATAGCTACCTTACTTTAGATGCATAGTCATCACCTTTGGTAGTAACATCATGCACACACATTAACACATAGGTGATGATACATCACGTACAGTGTGTGTGGTTTGTGATTTGTGAACATGAATACTTAGTACTCTTGCCTTTGACATTCACGTTGCCAATGTTGTTGGACATACCTTCTATGTAGGCAACCTTATCCCATACAGTTTTACATCCAGATCAGGTGGGGTCATTGTGACCCTGTAGTTATTTGGCACATGCTTGGATACAATGGCCCATTTTGGATGTACCTTACCCAACACCTGCAGCAACTGGAATGTACACTGATTTACATACCAAGTGGATCTAGGGACTCACACAGATGGTATGCACAGTTTGGCTATGGTGTCCCCAGCTCTCCTCAGTTGCTTACTGCCTACTTGGATGCAGTCTGTGCCTTTTCTTTGATGCCATGTCCATCACAGCATTGATGGACAGGCTCCACGTGAGGGTATCAAAGTCCCTTACAGCTACATGCTCCAGGGACAGGTACGTAAGCAATGATGTTAACAGGACATGCTGGAGGGGCATATTACCATCACAGAGGCTCCACTCACTCGGGAATGTGATCACAGTACCACATATGCACAGACCCATGCTGAACACCTACAGGTGACATCTTCACAGGTGGATGGGTGATCGTATGTTTAGCCCTGGGATATGTTATGGGTCCTTGCTAGACAGAGGCAGAATGACATGAACATATGTGAGATATCTTGTGTGACCTACTATTGACAGGCACAGTCTACTGATCTAGCATGATTGCAGACTACAAACACACTGTGGCTAGGCTTCTACATACCTCTGAACTATGCTAATGCTCAGGATGCACATTGCTCGGTGATGGTACTGATTGCAGTTTTTGTTTCTTCTTTACCACTTCCTATGAACAACCTAGGTTTCTGCATTACATATTTGATTGTGACAGTATTTCACTATTTTATATTGTGTCTGTTGTCATATCACTGTGTGCACATGGTGGATTGGTGAATAGTGTGAGGTTCCTGCAGTAGCCCTAATATTTCCACTTTAAAATCCTATACTTTGATAAAAACTACAAGTGAGTCATGAAAAAATATTTTGAATGCTCTATTGAAATTTCCCCCTTTAAGATACACTGATGCCATGAATTTTTGGTGGGGGATTTTAGAATGGAGTTTATAAATTTAGTGTTTGAATTATAACTGATGCTCTTTGTGTGTAATTCTGAAGAAGTCTAACCATCTGGCTTAGACGAAAAACGTGTTTTATTTTGAACGTTTAAATCAAATAGTGTGTTACGAGTGTCGGCTTTAGCGGTTTTTGTACAAGTTGGTGTTTCAGTATAGTGGATTGTTTTGGTTATATCTCATATGATATATTTTCACCTCTGGGTATGTACTCTGGGATGGTTGATATGATTCATAATGTGAACATTGTCACAAAAAACATGACATGAAAATCTCCATGATGTTGATGTCATTCAGTGTTGTCTTTATGCAATTTTTCTTTTAAGTAATACAAAATGCCTTGATGACACATAAAAAGTTTATAACTGTCACACCTTTGAATCAAACCCATGATAAAAAAGAGAAAAACCCACTAAATCATGTGCCTTAACTATTAATACCACAGGGGAACAGTTATGGCATGAGTGTAAGTTGAGGTGTAAAGTTTGAATAGGACAGGAAATAGACTTCTGACAACCTTGAAACTACTACGGTTTAAGGCATTCTTTTATTGGAGTAGTAATTGTAGGCAAATGTGTATTCCTGCAGAAAAGTTTCCTTTGCATTTATTTTTATAATATCTTCAGTGTTAACTGACACTTGTCAAAGCCAAGAATTCAGGAGGGCATTGCCTCTACTTGTATAATTTCAGTTGAATTGTTTCACTAAATTAACATTCAGCCAAATGGTCTTCATTCTTATTTAGCAGGCCATATACACATATGATGTATGTTTTTTCTGGTTCATTGCTGGGGCTGTGTAGGTTGCAAAGATATGGTAAGGGATTTGTCATACGATTAGTTGGACATGGAGTAGCTCAAGCATGTCATATTCTTTGACCAGTCTTGAGGCATGCTTATCTTAGTGTAGATGGATACAACTCCACTATTAGCATTTCATGTGCAGTAGGTGGTTGGAATGTGTGAAAGGCATAGTAACCTTGCACTTGCTGAGTGCTTTTCACAACTTTGAACCATGCCTCAGTAACTGCACGGATGTCAGCATTCATCAGTGTAAGGCGTGCTTCCAGGGAGTGTAGGTTTCTTGTTGAACTCCTAGCATTGAGCAATAATACCTTCAGCATATTGTGAGTGGATTTCATTATTTTGAAAGGTTTATCTGTTTGGTACTGCCTTAAAAAGGCACTATAGGTGTAGATAATCTTCTGGCCAATATCTGAAAGCCTAGTGGTGACAGGTGAAGACCACCCCTGACAAAGCAGCATGGCCTGTCAATCATAGTCTCCCAGCTGACAAATATTGCACCCCCATGGAGTGTAACCAGTAGCTAAGCCAATGATTAAAGTCAATCATTTTCTGCTGGTATTCTGGCATCATCCTTAGGGAAGGTAGAATTAGCTAGGCTCAAAGCAACCTGTGACACATATTCTGATAGTCCAGTCATCTCTCTCTTCATATAGCCCTGGGAGGTATGCCTTGTGTCATTTTCACTCACACGGATTATGAATGAGTCATACTGGTAGTTGGGATTTAGTGACCTGAGTGATTGCATGATCTGGTAAATTCTGGCCCCTGAGAGGCAACTAACTGCAACCTTTCCCTTATTCAGCCTGGTGAAAGAGAGATCTGTGTATCTCACTATGGAGACACCAGTGACAAAAATACTGGGTTGTGTGGTGTTAGGCCGTATGAACTTGGTAGCTGAGACAGTATGAGATGCAGTTTTATGTGTAGTGGGAGATGTCTTGTTTATGCACCTGCAGAGTTTCTGAGCACTGCATCTGGGAAGTCTTTGAGGTTTGGGTAAGTTACATTTGAGCACTTCTGCATATATGGATCTATGTGTCTTGACCTTAGTAACTGTGGTGAGTGTTGTGTGTGTGTGTGTCACTGACACCTTGTTTGGCATTTTTTGGGCCTGTATGTAAGAGTGTTACCTAGAGTGACATGGCATAACTACATCTCTTACATACTGTATTTGTCTGTTTCAGAATGAAGTGGTTGTCAGTGAATATGAGGCATGTGCTACATTGACTCAGATTGCCCATGTCCATGAGGCTGCATGCAGAGATAGCAGAGTAATGCCTATCCATGGCTGCAGGTCCTTAACTGTGCTTTACTAGGGAAAAGAATGTGAGGTGTTTGCAATGGGATGAGGGATGGGTGCTTACCTAGTGTAATCTACAACAAACCCATGTGGCAGTGCTGCTCAGGGTACAATACAAGAATGTGAGGTGTTTGCAATGGGATGAGAGATGGGTGCTTACCTAGTGTAATCTACAACAAACCCATGTGGCAGTGCTGCCCAGGGTACAAACCAGTTGCTACTTGAGTAACACAGGACTGTGGAAAATGTCAGATGTAGCTCTTATATGGGTGTGTTACCATGGATGGCCCACTTCCTGAAGAATGCTAATATGCATATGTTGGCACTTAGTAGTAGTCTATGGTTTTGACATTGGTTATTTGTCTGTGTCAGTCCTTATTGGAGAATATTAATGTTGGCGAGGGATTCTATGACTGCTCCAAATTTGCAATCATTGCAATTTGGTCAGCCAGAGGCCCTTATCATTGACCTTGACTTCAGAGAAGTAGATGCCAAAAGCAGTGGTCCCAGGACTGATTCCTGTGGAACTCCACTGGTGAATGGCCTTTTTGTAGAGGTGGACTCCCCTATTCTAAATACCTGAGTCCTGTCTGTGAGTCAGCTGGTTATCCACTGGATGACATAATGGCTTATACTTAACCTCTTGAGTAGGTCAACAACACCTGACTGACATATTGTGTCAAATGCTTTGGCCAGGACAAGGTAGGCAGTGTTATCCATTTTGCCCTCATTCATTGCTTCAGTGACCTTTTTAAAGAAGTTCATTATGTAAATCAAGCATGACCATACCTCTCAACTATCAGGATTTTCATAGAAAGTCCAGATGTTTGCCTCATATTTTGGGTTTGTTTCTCATAAAATTGTGGTTTTATATCAAATCATTGATAAATGTATTGAGGATGAAGTTAGAGAATAATAGCAGACATATGAATTTCAGACTTCATAGCATTCAGAAAAGTCATGCTAATGCAAAATATGTTATTCTATAAGGTTTTTGAGTTTGTAAGAACAATATTTAAAAAGTGTCCCTATTTTTGGGCATTTTTCCCCCTATTATTTATGACTTTGTCCTGATTTCTTGCTCTAAGAGGTTGACAGGTATGGGCATGACTTGCGAGTCGCCCTTGTTGAAACCAAATTTGGCTGTGTCCAGTGTCTAGTTGTTTCCTATGACATTGTTTATTCTTATGATAATTCTTTCCATGGCTTTGCATATTAAATTAGTGAGGCATACGGGTCGCTAGTTTTCAGGGTCCATCGATGGCCCAACTTTGTATAGAGGGATGATGGTTGCCTTTCTCCGTTCATGATGCACATAGCCTATTTGGAGGCTACAGTTAAATAGTGATTCCAAAGAGCATGATAGAATGTTTAATTTCATTTATAATACAACCATAGCCAGCCTTAGGCATAGGACAACTAGGCAGCTGCCTAGGGTGCCACTCTAGCAGGGGAACTTTTCCAGTATTTATTTGATGTAGGTAGACGAGAATGGAGGCATCGGGTGGTGTGGGAAGGCTCTGTGGAGCCCTTTTGCCTAGGGCACCAGTTGACCTAAGGCCGCTCCTGAATACAACCTGTGATACTGGTGGGACTCATGTTCTTGGCCTTAGAGAAAGTATTGATGTCCTGTTCCCTAGTGATAACCGTGGAGTTAAATTTGATAATATGTCCTGAGAAGAGGCTGAAGAAGGGAGAGCGGTAATGACAGGGCTGAATTTGTCTAGCAAAATTTTGCTAGATCTTCTGTCTTAATGTAGGTGGCTCCATTCACATTGTGGTTGTTCTTCGCCTGAGAGGCTAGATTTACTTCAGATTTTGCATTGGTATTCTTTATTTGTCCTTTGAGTTGTCAGCTGAGTTTGATGAGAGCTCCTTTATGCTGCTGGGTACTAAACCTTCTAAACTTTGCCATGATTTTCTTCCTTCTGTTTTACAACTTGTTGATGTTATGATGCCCCTAGAGTGACTTGCTTTTTGAGTCTGTTCTGTACTTAATCTGTTGCGTACAACTGCTTCTAAGCAGCTATTAACATACTTGTATAGGATTTCTGCGAGCAGATCCACAGAGGCAGCAGTGTTCTCAGGGTTTATGGGGGCTTGACATTTTGCCAGGTTATCACTTAATAGGAAGAAGTTAGCTTTAGAGTAGCTCCTGAATTAGCTAATGTTCCAGCTTTTATTTTAACTTCAAATTACACTATGTTGTTCTCTGACTTTTAATGAGAGGACTTTGCACTAGAGGTGTGCAGCACTCTTCCATATTAGTGAGGACCAGATCCAGTATGTTAAGGCCCCTGCTTGGCATGTTGACAAGTTGGTCTAGTAAGCTTGCATTTACAAAGCCCAGGAATCTCTGTGCCTGCACATTTGGTATCATACATGATTCTCAGTTAATAGTTAGGTAATTAAAGCCACCCACGGATGTGGCTCTGGGTTGGATGTTTAGTTTCTCCAGTAAGTTTAAATACGTCTTATGGGTTTCTTTGGTTACAGCGGGGGACCTATAGCTTGACAGAAAGTGGTATGGGATCTTGCTTATGGTGATTTGAACATGGAAACACTCAAGAAGTCATCTTCCCGATTGACCATCATTGCTTTATATATGTACATGTATATATATATCTCCATCCATTCACAACCCCTTTTTCCCATTTGCACATAGAGTCAGGGTGTCACTTCAAAAGTGACAATCATCTAGAGCAAAGGCTTACATTACCAGGTGGCTATCCCTGCCATGGCCTGTGGTATATGTGTATAATGGGTCTAGTATGGTTGATTGAAAACTCACTTGACTGAAAATGAAATTACTAGGACCACTTCACTGAAAGCTCACTTCACTGAAAACTCATTTCTTTAAAACTCATTTTGTTCAAAGTTAGAAATGGCCTTTTCCCCAATGTAGTGTGACCCTGGAGTTAGTATATAAAGTAAGGGGGGTTGTGGGGGGCACAGCCCATCCACATTGGAGGATGTGGGGGGCATAGCCCCCCACATATTATAAACATTTTAAACTATACACAGTAAATACTTACAATTGCAATAAATAACTGTTTCCAAAAGAGAATATATAACCAAGATATGTGGGGGGCTTTGCCCCCCACACCCCCTTACTTTATATACTAACTCCAGGGTCGTACTACAGTGGGGAAAAGAGAGGTGCATACCATCCATTGCAAAGCAGTGTGATCTGTTGACCATCTCCTTTCATGTTGACAAATCTTACATTCCTTTAGAATGACACTAGAAACTAAGCCGGTTATTAAATTCAGTTATCTTCTGTTGGTATTGTGGCATAATCCTTGGAGAAGGTAGAATGTTGCTCATTGCTAGGCTCATACCAGCCTAGGCCGCATATTTTGAGAGCTCAGTCAGGTTTTTCATATAGTTTGGGAGGTATTTCTCAGGTCATTTCCACCCACATTGCTATGGCTGAGTCATACTGATACTTGTGGTTCAATGACCTGAGTGCAGATCCTGGCCCTGCAACTGATCATGACTTTTTTCCTTTCTCACCCTGTTGAGAGGGATAACACTATTTCTCACAATGGAGTTTCCAATGACCAGAATGTTAGGTATGTGGTGGCTTGCCTTATGAGCTTAGAAATAGAGGCTCCAGGGTATGCGGCTGTATGTGTTGATGTGAGGGTTCTGTTGAAATAGTGCATCTAGGGTTGCTGAGGGCTTTTGTTATGTGTGCTAATTAATGTGTTCATTTCCCAGATTTTTTGACTGCCACTCTGTCTCATTTGCATATGCAGCTGTATGTTCCTCATGTGAAAGTTTTTATATAGGTAAATCATCCAGAAAAATTTCAGATCGTATTAAGGAACACCTGGGTGCCATCAGAGAAGGAAATACATACAATGCTCTTGCTAAACATAGTACAGTTTGTAGATCATTTGCTCAATGCCATTTCTTAGTACTAGAACAAATAAATGCATTTTTTGGTAACACAGATTAATTTCTTGAAGTTAGAGAGCTTAAGTGGCAACTGCTACTTAATTCTGAAATGGCACCAGGTTTGAATGAAAGCTACAATATAACGTGCACTCAAATGGTTTAGCTAATTTAATATTCATTATGTAATAACTATTATTAATATTATTCTAATTCTTTCATAGTCATTGAATAGTTCATAACATAAGGCATGTAATTATTGGTTACTGTACATGTATATAGTTTCACACTATTGGATATGATTCTGTCACATGTTTTGCTTCTACTGTTAATACCACTGGCTTTTCGCTTGTAACTTTATTCTGAAGATGTTCTTTAACTTAATAGAACGAAAGCTTAATCAACTGTTTTGAGTCTCTGTGATTTATTTATAATACCGGGCAAAAAGTGGAGTTTTTATTTTAATATATATATATATATATATATATATATATATATATATATATATATAGTTTCACTTGAAACCATCGAATTACCAGTTCATCGAGCCTAACATCATCGAGACGAAAACATCGCAAACTGACATCAAAGAAAAGTTAATTCATCGAGTTGCATACCATCGAGTGTGGAGTACAGAACTGGTTATATTGTGGTATTTACCGGTACTTTTGTAATTCCCACTTAAAGGCTGTTGTCACTTTAAAAACACAGATCTTAGTTATCCAACATGGCAGAGAGTACAAAATTTTGCCATGGAATAATAGGTGCTCAAGCTTTGATCTTAAAACAGTTGTAAATAGTTTATACTGAAGAATCGGTGTGCTATTGGAGTCATTATGTTGATTTTATGTGCTGCTTTTCTCTTCATTATCATGTTCTACATTGCGTTTAATTATATTTGGTGGAATACACGTGAAGTATGGAATTGTTATGGTGGCAAGAGTGCAACTACGGGTGAAAATAGTTATATGTGCACATGTTTACTGTTTAGTTACTACACAGGGTGTTGACCGGGTGTTATGTGTTACCGCCATAGCATATTTCCATGTTGTGATACTGACATTGTTGTGTGTGGCACTATTTGCAGTTTGTCATGTTTGAGCACTCGTTTTCGATGGTATGCAACTCGATGAATTAACTTTTTGTTGATGTCAGTTTGCGATGTTTTCGTCTCGATGATGTTAGGCTCGACGAACTGGTAATTCGATGGTTTCAAGTGAAACCATATATATATATATATATATATATATATATATATATATATATATATATATATGATTTACCTTCAGCTGGTTGTCTAACATGTATGTCAATATCTTGAAGGTAATCTACTGTATGTCAAAAAAGCAAAACTTCCAACTACCTAATATGCATGCTCCAAGGAAGAACTTCAACAAATGCAACTTTAAAACATTGCCTTGGTGTGGGAGGAGCAAACCCCCATGCTTCTTTCATGTTGGGGCTTGTGTGCCCACCTAACTCAGAGACCACTAAATCCCTGGGGAATGGAAATACTACCCTACCTGATGATTGGCAATCTTGAACCCTTGTCAACTATCTGTGTAATCAACCAAATTTGGGCTGTTAAACAGAAGCTGACCAAACCTTTGTCAAGCAAACCACAGGAACCCATATAGATACAGTAAACTTTCAGTTAACCAGCACCATTGGAGATGGGGAGATGTCGGATAACTGTAGTTTGTCCCGGTCCCCTTCAATAAACACATAACACCGAATGACATTTGACGACCTTTATTAAAAACTTCCATAACATAGCGTTGATCAACAAAATTCATTAATTACAACTAACCATAATATAGTTGACTTCAACACAGCATAACATCCTTGCAATGTTGATCAGGGCAGCGTACCTACTCCCCCTGCCCCAGTAAGCAGGGTCCATACCTCTGCTCACTTACTTTACTTATGAAGCAGCGTCCCATCTCACTTCATAAACCATTCATTGAATTACATTCCAACCAAATAAGCAACATCCTTATCTCGACTTGCTTATCTATTCAGCAAGCTTCCTCCAGCTGCTCGTTTCCTTTCCCCAAATCATTAATGAACCTCCAGACACTACAGGGAGAACAGAAGAGGGCAAGCCTGTCCCTCTTCTCCACCCACCAGGCTGACTAGGCTGTGGCCCTCCCACCTACCAACATTTTCTAAGCAACTACCCCCCATAAAAGAGGGAGTTAAGCCAAACATCATTCGGTGTACTCCTTTGTAAACCAAATCTGATCCCTGCCATCAACCCCAAAGCCCTAACAAACCAGTACTGAAAAATACCAGTATTAAAATGTGCCTTGATGAACCTAAATAAAATAGCATTACCTGTGACTCCTTAGTACCACACCAGAACATCCACTCCCACCAAATACCTTCCTTTTCACTCCACTTCTTTCAAACAACTGGTCACTACTCCCACTGTTAACTGTGCTCTGTGACCACATTGCACCACGCTGGTAACTAGGACCTTTTCAGCCATCACCTTCCATGCTACATCCTTCAAGCCCCTACTGCCACCTGATGAGACCACCTCCTTTGACCCATTGACCGATACGAAGCCTGTGTTGACAACATCTATGATCTTCTTGCATTGCAATCCACTAGCCAAAACCACCATGGAAGTACCATCTGCAAAGACAAACACATGTAAATAGTCAAAAATACATAACACATTAAACCACAATCTACCCACCCAAGTAACATAGTAATTATCGCACTTGCAACTACAGTTAATAAAATTATACATTTAACATTATATTTTCCATAGGGAATTAAGCATGATGTGTCATTTTCTGACATCACCCCTCCAAGTGTGAAACAAAATGCATACCTTCTGTACAATTCATACCATTGAAAGGTATAACATCTGTATGAGGCAAGCCATAACAACCCATCCTTCCCTATCCCTAAGAATTCATTCAAAACCTGTAAAAGCAATGACTCTCAGCAGCTCAGCTGAGTGCCGAACCCCATGATATTCCACCAAAATGAGACTTTATGATTAAAGAAGCCTACCGCAACAGCCCCAAACGATGTTTGAAGAACCCTACAGTAACAGCCCCAACCGATATCAAACCACTTCCCTATCCTACCTACTAAAGTACATCTAAAAGACAGTACCCCCCAGTTACCCTGGAACACTTCAGCATGGCATAGATCCCCATATGAATCACACTTCATGGTGCAGTGTAAACTACTCATGCTACACTGATACCATCACCAAAATATTCCCAATGCACCACGTACATGTGCATGCAGCCTGCAGTTGATATCGACAGGCCTCCAATAATTCAAACACCATCAAGAAATCTGGACAAAACCATACAATAAAAGGAGAACAAAAGCTCAAAATATGGACCTTTTTACATGTGGCACACCACCAAATTGTATTTAACCAGAAAACTGTCAAAGACGGTCTTACAGGACCTTCAAACAGTACTCTGAAATGTCACCTGCCATAATGTAGTTTCCTCCTTTAGTAAACTAGCTGAACTAATCCCTTTCTCTATTAGAGTAGTTACCATAGCATAAACTGCATTATTTAGTGATAAGCCTATGAGATATGTCTTCAACAGGAAATATTCCAGACCATCTTTAACTGCAGCACCCTCAATACTGCAGCAGGGCTGCTGCAGCTACAACTGAGCATGAACCGCACAAAATCATCTCCTTCCAACCCGTGAAACTGCTGATGGACGAAGTGCACTTCACTCCCAGAATCACTCCACCTGCACACTCATTCAGCACACAGACAACAAACTCTGCCTCTACCCGGGGTTAAAATTTTTACATCAAGCTGCAATGCCTGGCATTTCCCAGCAGAAGTGTGTAATGAGCAGGTGATAATATCCTAGCAACAATTATTTATGATAACAACCAAATCTGGAAAATCAAGACATTCTGTGAGAACTGTGTACTGAGATGCACCCTGAGACCCCGCATTCACTCCAGGTAACAGCTTTATGAAACCAGTCCACAAATCCACAAGTAAAATGTAAGGAAAATTTAACCCTGCCTCTTGAGCAGACCTCTCAACATCTTAGAACAAGAAACCAAGCCAAAGCCAGCTCCAGCATGAGGAACACTAGTCCTCATACTTTGGAGCAAATGGGCAAAGTGTGGCTTACTATGAACCCCAGCCAGGAAGGTCATAGGGCAGATAAAATATGCTGGTTTTACTTATATCATTAGTGAATTCCTATGATTAGTTATTTTACCATGGATTACACTTAAATATACCCTAACATTGAATTAAGACCCCCCTGAGAAGGATGTTAAAATCTGACTTTATTAAGTTTCATGCGATCGAAACCATCCCCACGCTCTGCATATGCACAACATGCATTTTTCCCCATTAACCAAAGCCCATGAAATTCACCACCACCACAATGAACCATTAGTATAATGGCCCAGGAAATCACCTCCAGACAGCAACAGTGGCCTCCATCATCAACCATTCCCGACTCGACACACACCCAAAACACAAAATCCACTAAAACCCCAAAAACCTACCCCCACCGCCAACAAAACAGTGGCTGAAACCGGAACACCAGCCTCCATCCAATGGGCCAGTGCAAAACCAACCACCAAACCACCACAGAGACTTCTCCTATAAAACAAATAACTTACAGCTGTTCATAAATTGCAGCAGTGACAGGCCACATAGGCCCCATGCATCGAGGCCCTTGAGACCCCACTAAATTTCACAAAATTCTGCAAATTCCACTGTGAATACTTTTTATTTAAAGCAAAATTCACTCTAAGAGGCCTCAGCCATCCAACTTGTATCCACATCTTCCAATTCTGGCAACTGAGCACTTTACAACACATATGCTTTCTTCATGAGACTACCAACAATTTAGAAGATAGACAGGAAACAGACTATGCAAGTAAATCTGAAGAATGCTGTTTTGTCATTTTGGCTTAGAAATGTACTTTTTGGGGTGTGCCTTTTCAGTATTATTTTGGTATCAATCTATATTTTATAAGCCTAACCTCTTGAGGAAAGGATGCCTAGTAATGCAACTTAAAATTCAGCGTTTTAGGGCAGTGTCAAATTCCCTAATATTCAAAGAAACGTGAACTAGTATAAAAATTTTACAACATGTGGACAGCACTACTGTGCATTTGCCCCTTATCTGCACACCTTAGCTGTTCCACAACAAAATGCAAAGGCTGAACAAGCATCTCACAGCAATTAAGCAAGGTCCTGAGGACAAGCTTGGCCTTAGCCACTCCAGCTACCAACGTGTTCTAGCTTTTTTTTTTTTTAAACAATTCTGGTAGCATTAAGCATTTCTCAGTAGAAGAATGACTGACCGGCCCCAACCACCCAACCTGTACAAAAGACAAGAACACTGCACAATCTGGTTATCACCCCTTCACACCAACGGACCCACCAAGGTAAGGGCAACCGGAAAATCCGAAGTAGCAGGAATCCAAAACTGAATATTCCCCAACCAGTAATCAAACTGTAAAATAGCCAACATCACAAAATAAACAACAACTAAGTTTAAGAAATACCACCACACAGCACACAGGTGGCATCAGGAGTCATACACATCTCTGCGTTCTTTGTCTTCGTTATTCTGTAGACATCTCTGCGTTCTTTTTCTTCGTTATTCTCCAGTCCTGAAATAAGCACCAGTCCATTACAATCCAAAGCAAGCCTGATCCAATAAGCATACCCTATCTCATTTTACAGTCACCACACCTGACCATGTTGCCACGAGTATACAACACTTCCACCAAGCCTGAAATGAAACCACAAATATTCACTATCAAATCTCACTGCACTCTCACCCTTAATCCCAGCTAAAATATCCTGCTGACTATGTCACTATGCTGTAAAGCAGTGAAGACTACTTCTCTTGACCACAGGCATCTCCTCCCTAACATTACCTGCTAGAACATAGACCTAGCTCCTCGGCCATGTTATTAATGCCGAGAAGAAAAAAAAACCTCCCCCATGAGCCGAACTTAAACAAGCCATGAGGCAATTCCGTAAACCTGGTGAGGAGGAAAATGGCATCTACAGGAAATGATGGGCAACAACCATCATCCCACAGTGCCCAATAGAAAAGTGTCTGATACTGCAGAGTCTGTTGGACAAGTAGGTGGGACTTCAGTCCATCACAAAACACAGTGTACCCAGCAGTCACTCTCTCCAGATCATGTTGCACAGGCATGAAGTCAAGCTTTAGTAGAGAAGCATACAGGTGATGTGTGTACTAAAAAGGGTTTGTAAACTCAAATAAAATATACTAACATGTTTAAACCTGTACTGCTACAACCACAATCTTCAATATTTGACTTAAACCCCTGTAAAGTAATCTCCAGCGGATGCAGTAAGTACATTTTATGTATTGACCCTTAGCAGAGACAAGACATATAGCATTTTTTTACAGAACAAATGGACGACTTAGGAGCTGACACCACAAGTTTCAAATGAATCCACAAACTGATCTTTATTCCGAAAAAACAAGTCACAGAAATCACGTATCACAAGCGCTTTCGCTAGGATGTTCCTAGCTTTATCAAGTTGCTGAAACATTCTAAAACATCAGCTTAAATAGCTGCTTGCAATTAATTAAACACTTGTAATCCAATTAACACCAATTGAAAAATAATTACACCATACATTTGGTTAAAAAACTGCATACCATAATATTTGGGATTCCCAAAACGCACAAAGGGCTGGATCCTCTGCCATTTAGACCAATAGTGGCAGGTGGTGGAGGTATAACAGAGCCACTATCAAAATTCATTGAGCATGTAGCAAAAAAATTTACACACTTGTTAAGTTATGTGTGTAGGGATTCCTGGGAATTTTTACAAAAGGTGCCCTGTAACAGCTTTGAATCAGAATTACTGATGGTAACCATTGACATAAAAGATCTATTTCCAAGCATACCTCATGATACTGGCTTGCAATGGTTTGGTGAATTTTTTATGAAGGAAACAAATCTCAGTCCAAATTTAATTAACTTGATTGTTGAGTTCATGAGTATAGTGTTGGAAAACAACATTGTATTTTTTAAAGGGGAATTGTTTAAGCAGCTCAAGGGGGTAGCAATGGGGGCACCTTGTGCTACCATCTATGCTAACATCATTCTTCATAGATGGGAACATGAAAATGTATTTATACCCCCATGGAACCAGCATTTGCTGTTTTACAGGAGATTCTTGGATGACATATGTATCCTGTGGAGAGGAACACAGGATTTGTTATCAGAATTCCTAACTCACATCAACAACTCAACTAACTTTTTGACATTCACTCATACACTAGAATTGCATGAATTGCACTATTTGGATGTGAATTTATACAAGGACTATAGCAACAAAACTTTTAAATCTAAAATTTATCGTAAGCCCTCATTTTCAAACTCGTTCTTGCATTTCCAAAGTGCCCACCCTTTTGCACAAAAAAAAGGGATTCTCAAAGGCCAGTTGATTAGGGCTTCAAGGATTTGCAGTACAGAGAAAGATTTTTATAATGAGGTCATGACGTTGCAGAAAATGTTTTTGGAGAGGGGTTATCCCTTAGATTTATTTCAAGTTTTATACAATGAGGTGAATAGCAAAAGAGGTACATTGTATTTCCCATTATTGGGTAAAGAGCTTGTGAAAGATCAATTGTTTAATGAAGGAGAAAAGAATAAAGAAAAAAACAATGAATTCATGAGACCGAAATTCATATACACTTTTTGTAGTCAGGCTGAGGATATAGAGAGAACTATTGCAAAATTTTGGCCACTTTTAATGGCACATGAAGAATTCAAGAACATTTTACCAAGCAGACCAAAGTTTATTAGAAAGAAGGGGGTTAATTTGAAGGACATGTTTGAAAGAAGTACAAGAGTAGGCAACGTAAAAACAGCAATAACAACAAAAAAAAAAAACTGGTACATTTAAATGTGGAGCATGTCAACAATGCCATGCAATTTTGAATAGCAAAGGCATATATCTACCTTCTAGAAAGATGAGGCTTGACTCTCCCATGCATTTTACATGCAATTCAAGAGGGGTGGTTTACTTAGTTGTGTGCATGTTCTGTAAAAGTTTTTATGTAGGAAAGACGGAAAGGGAAATTAAGAAGAGAATGTATGAACATTTTTATGAGTTAACTAAAAACAAAGAAACTAATGCCCTTTTCAAGCATACCCTTGTATGTCCGAATCACAACTTCAAATTCATGATTCTTGAACAGATAAACAGGGATTCTCGAGGTGGTGATTGGGAAACTTCCCTAGAATATAGGGAGTTAGTGTGGCAGCTTAAACTAAATGCAGCAAGCTGGCCTGGGCTAAATGATACTATTAGTATAAAACCTATTTTAAAACTAAGAAGGGCCAGATTATAAGCACAGTCCACCTAGTGGTATTTAGTACACATATAACTGCAAGGTTTTTGCTTAGGGTATGTATTGGTATAGGCAAGGTGCTTATTGGCCTAAGCACTTGCTTCCCTATCTACTTTTATTCCCATCTTTTATTCCCATGTTTAATTCCCCTGTCTTCTGTTTGTTTTCATTCATTCATTCATTCATTCATTCATTCATTTATTTATTTTATTTCTTTATTGTCAATGCATTTATGCCTCTATGTACCATTGTCAGGTCCATTTGTTGTGGACTTCTATTCACAAGCATGTAATTTTGCATAAGGTTGAATAATGCAATAAGAGTAAATTAGAAAATTAGAAAATGTTTTGCATTTTAGCAAAAAAAATTTTCTATGTGCACTATTTGCAAAGATGTTAATATATTATTTTATTATTTAATAGTGAACACAATGGTTGATAACCAAAGGTTTTTATTTGTATATAGTGGGTTGTGCAATATATTTGAACCTTTTAGCATATTTTTTAGTATGCAGTTTTTTAACCAAATGTATGGTGTAATTATTTTTCAATTGGTGTTAATTGGATTACAAGTGTTTAATTAATTGCAAGCAGCTATTTAAGCTGATGTTTTAGAATGTTTCAGCAACTTGATAAAGCTAGGAACATCCTAGCGAAAGCGCTTGTGATACGTGATTTCTGTGACTTGTTTTTTCGGAATAAAGATCAGTTTGTGGATTCATTTGAAACTTGTGGTGTCAGCTCCTAAGTCATCCATTTGTTCCTGGTCCTGCTCTTTGCTTTTTGGTGATTTTTTTTTACTGAAACCAATTGCACTAGCTGTGTACACCAACATGCTGAGACCCAAGGGTAGATAACACAGTAGCTCCCGCCCACCAAAATAAGTTATCCGGCACAGCGCATCCCTGATTATGACATTGCACAACACGACTGTCTGGCTGGCTGGACCTCAACTCCAATTTCTCCAAGCAAGAAAACAGAAGATACCACAACCAAATTCTATCCAAAGGATGTGCGGAGCACACCAGTACCCCTGTAGGTCACGCACAATCCACACAAGCCATAAAAAAAGATTCACTGCTCTCCTAAGCCCCAGAACAAAACTACCAACATGGCACGAGCACAGGACAGAGCCAACTAGGATCTCACAGCCCCAGGACCAGTTCCTGCTAACTAAAGAAAACCCACCCTCAAAGGAGATGCTACCTGAACCACCAATGACCGCTGCCTACCATTAATGACACGCAAACAACCCCCAACAAGGCAAGAGCATGGGACAAAGCTGACTAGGATCTCATGGCCTCAGAGCCAGCTCCTGCTAACTATAGAAAACCCACTCTTGAAAGAGATACTACCACAACCACCAATGATGACTGCCTACCATTAATGACACATGAACAAAAATGGCCATTATGACAGTTCGCACTGACCCCATTCTTGCCCACACAATAGACACTATAAGCAGCCCCCTACAAGACACTGAACCCAAATGAAAGCCACCACCACCAAGCCTCCAAAAGGCATAAAGCCCTCATAGAACACAGAATTAAAATGAATAACTAGACCACCAACAACCCAATATAACCCATCAAGCACCCAACCCATGAACATACTGTGGAGAAAACCTCACAGTGAAACATGGAGAAAAGTTAACACCCAAGGACATAGAGGAGGAAAGAAAGAAAACAAAACATTAACAAAATGCACTCACCCAATACCACCATGCCCCCTTCTTACCCAAGGTCTAACTGTCTTCCAAACTACCTACAGGTCGTCTCGGACATAACCTCGCCTTAGCAAGTTCACGCCAAAATTGGATTATTTACCCAGCTACACAAGTCTAAACTCCTTAAGCCCCTCCCCACCCTTATCTCATTTCCTCCCAAACATACCTCTCTCCATTTAACCCTTTCAATTCCCCAACCCACTTAACTCTCACTAATACATCAACCTAATCCCTATTGAAGATGTTCCAGGACTACTTGGTTTGTTGTCAAACCTCATTTCTGGTTGCTTGAGAGTTACTATTAAAAATAGGTCTGACTAGTACTGTTCCCTATACTATTTGTTTGGTTTGACTTGTTCTCAGGTTGGAGAGGGAGGGGAATTTTTTCCTATTTTCCTTTTTAAAACTCCAAAGCTTTAAAAACTTAAGTTATGTTTCTGTGGGGTGTAAACAGAAAGTGCAACACATGAAAATTGTACTGTATTTCTTTGATATTTTTTGCTGGTTGTTTGAGTGTGCTGGTTGCTTGAGTTCCAGTAAACTGATAGTTTACTGTAGCTAGCTGGCTATCTAGATAGATAGATGCATGTGTGTGTGTGTGTGTGTGTGTGTGTGTGTGTGTGTGTGTGTGTGTGTGTGTGTGTGTGTGTGTGTGTGTGTGTGTGTGTGTGTGTGTGTGTGTGTGTGTGTGTGTGTGTGTGTGTGTGTTCCTAACTTTTAACTAGATTTTTTTTTTTTGAGTTCCTAGAAAACCGGTATAGCTGGCAAAAGTCAATTATTCACTGGACTGCCATCTTTTTTTTCTGATATTTCAGAACAGCAGGAATAGTGGAATTAGTTCTTCCCCTTTTCCTCAATATAGTGCAGTCTTGGAGTTGCCATGCATGATTATCAGGGAATGTGTTTTTGTTTGATTTTGGTTTTGATAATGTAGATTTTGAAATTTGAGGATATGAGATGCATGTTTACAAACTCTGCAAATTACATCAAATAGTGGTCACCAGTGCAAGATTTAGAAACTGAGTGTAGGTGCAATCCAAAATTAAGGGATAATTTCCTGTCCTTTACACATATATACATATATATCTATACCTCTCTCTCTCTCTATATATATATATATATATATATATATATATATATCTGTGTGTGTGTGTGTGTGTGTGTGTGTGTGTGTGTGTGTGTGTGTGTGTGTTTTCGTGTGTGTGAACAGAGAGAGAGAATAGTGAATGGGGTAAAGAAACAACTCCATATTAATGAATCATACCTAAACTCAGTTTCTAAAATTACATCTGGAATGTCCACAAAGGATCTTCTCAAACTGGAGCATCCACAGACATTACTCTGAAACTGAATAATTCACAGCAGTTCTTCCCAAAAAATATAGGACATGAACATGCTTCAAAACCCTTTCCTTGTACTCTGTTTACTACAGACTGCTGATAGGTGTTCTAAACCTGGCCTACAAAGTAACCTCTGATCCCCGTCAGAAGGATATATTGCACATCAGCTAAACAAATAGCATCAGAATTACCCAATCTTGGGAACTAAACATCATCTCTAACATAAATAGACATATTGGAGGGACATGTATACGTCTTAAAAGCTAGCCCTTCTCAGGCACAGGCCTCCCATCTGTATGAAGCAGAGTTCTTCCCTAACCCAAGACAGGTAAAACTTGGACCAGTTGCTGAGGAATTGAAATTTACCCCTGATCTGTCACTATGTCTCTAATAGGGAGAAGCAGGCTATAAATGTTTGACCACCCATGCCCAAGCCTACATATAGCCCTTAAAATAACCTTAGGATATCAAAATATACTCCTTAAAATAACCCTAGGATATCAAAACTTGTCAGATACATTTGGGTCACATGGCAAGGCCCAAAAAGACCCCCATGGAGTCGTTAGCCTAGTAATCACAAATTAACCTATGAACATTTGAAAAACATAGTCTTGCTTCCCAAATTCACTTATGAACTTTTTTTGAAGAAAAAAAGGATACATTTATGTGTGTTTCAAACTATAGAAACTTAACAATGTAAAACAAGGACAGATGCACTGCTAAATTGTCACGTAAAACTTGTAACAGTTTCTTATTCTGTTCACTTATTAGTACAGTAAATATCTCTATTAATAGCATTACAAAGAGAAGTATCAAAAATAGTAACCCTCATCTCATGTTCATCAGACATTTCCAAGTTACTGAGAAATGTATCACAGTTATAGACTGAAATAAAACAAAAGAGGAAACATAAATAGCATATTTTATTGCTAGCCTACCACACGAACATAAAACAGTTTTCTAGCAGTGTTCTTATATTATTGCTTAAAATGCATCACCAATAATCAGTTTAGTGCTTTGTTTACAGCTTGTCAATTTGCATCAGTCATAGAAAATGCTCATACTCACTTCCCTGCACTAATGTTTATTTATTCTTACTCCTACTTATATATCAGCCTTTTATAATTGAGTTGTCATCTGATATTTATGTATCATTGTGTTTCTTCTGACACAATCAATTAGACTGAAAGCTATTTTTGCTGAGTGATTTAGATATCTTTTTATCACCTTTTTCCCCCTTAGGATGTGAAATAGCTGTTGCATTACTGTATGTGCATCAGACCTTTGATGTATGGCAGAAGAAGCAATCAGTGTATTAAAATTTCTGTGCATGATAAAGAAACAAGTATTGTCAATAGATGATGGCTTTCTTTTCTACACTTTTACATAATTTGTCATAGCAGCAGCCCAACTCCTGAAAGTTTTCTTTATGACTTCTATTTTTCTCAAAACATTTTCTACTTACTTCAAGAAATCATTCATTTAAAATAATAAGATGGCTTCTGCTGAAGACATAACAGTGCTTCTCTTCCTCTGCCCCTTGTTAGTTAATCTAAATGAGTCATTCAAGGGCTCAGTTGCTTCACTATGCAATAATGAAACTTAGTTTGCAATTTGCTTCCATTATTGTAGCTTATCATCTTGTGAGTCATTATATTGGAAAGCAAGCAGCATCTCATAATTTGTTTACTAATTAGTTTGCACTCAGTGTCCTTAAATTGTGTAACTGCTTCTCCAGAACACAAATAAGTTTTTTTAGATCTTCTTGGTGTGTGAACAAACAGCAATATGTCACAGCCTGTACTAACATAGCAATGTGCTGTGTTTATCTGGAAGTGCTCAGAGACCCAGAAATTACCACATTCCTTATAATGAATTAAAAAAAATCATACAGCTTTCTAAGCTGTTAAACTAACTTAAAAATGACTTATATAGCAAATTATCACTTAGCAGCAATTCAGAAATGAAAACCATATATACACTTACAAATTACCTGAATAAGTGACGTTATATTTCAGATACATAGTTATGTTTTCTTACATTTTGACATAATTGTGTAGTCAGTCTTCTAATGAATGTGATAGCATTAAAAGAACAAAATTTGTCCTCCATGACTTTTAAAAATAAAAACACATCAGTCTCATAAGGTATGACATTTCATTATTAATATAATAAGACTGCACAGGACATACAATTTTTGTTTAAAGCATGAACATGTGCACTGTGTTATTTATGAAAAATACTTTTAAAATTATTTTAAATAATAATGGATTACCGCATCAAGTTTATTTATGTTCTTGATATATGGTTTGACATTCTCTTGTTATTTGAAAGATTGCAAAAGATGAAAATGAAACTGAAAAAGTGATACCTTTAAAGTAATAATGTCCTGATAAAGATGATATTATTGTAACTGTCTCCTACTTTTGTATGATAACTAAATATGCCTGATTTAAAGAAAAAGGAGTGTAAGTTTAGTCTAACCATACTACTTCTAATACTAACACTACTACTAGTACTACTATTATGGTCAAAACTTCTACTACCACTACTACTGCTATTACTACTACAATTATTACTAATACTGCTGCTACTGCTACTACTACTATTACAACTGCAAGTACTATTACTGCTACTGTTACTACAACTATTACTTCTACTGCTGCTATTACTATTACATCTTCAATTACTATTACTACTGCTGCTGCTGCTACTACAACTATTACTTCCACAAGTACTATTACTACTACTGCTACTACTACTACTATAACTATTACTACAACAAATACTATTACTACTATTATTGCTTAGTACTGCTACAATTACTACGGGTCTATATTGCCATATTGAATGGTAAAAATGTCGAATGCTCACATGAGCGAAAACGAAGGACAATGAACTTGTATTTTTGGAGTCACAGTACAGTGAGGATTGGAGTATTTGCCCTTTCCTCACTGTAGTGCGACCTCGGAGTTGGAATATATATTTATTGGGGGTATGGGGGCAGAGCCCCCCACAATAGCAAGTTTGTTCTCCTCCATTTTCGCTCATGTGAGCATTTGACATTTTTACCATTCGATATGGTAGTATAAACCCATTACTATTAATAATAATAATAAATAGAAATTGTAATGAACCTCTTCCAAGTTCAAAAATCATTATTTCTTTGGTTGTTCACAAAACTATGGAAAAGTTTGACTTTGAATAAAAAAAAATGACATCCTGTGCACATTCAAAAATAGTCTGTATTACATGCAAACATGCAGCTCACTTTCTCACAATACCGACCAAAATGGTACACAGTGCTAGCAGCAATACGTGCAGTTCATGACTGTGCATAAGGTGAAAATCAAATTCAAGTTATTTCAGATATTTTTCATCTTGGAACATTTAGAATAATAAACTATATGCCTTTCTCTCCTGTGTGTGTGTGTGTGTGTATATATATATATATATATATATATATATATATATATATATATATATATATATATTTATAAGAAAGAGAAAAAAATATATATGTGAAAAAGCGAGAATGATCACAATTTTAAGATGGTTACAGGGTAAGATACAACAAGTTATCAATGTAACATAATAATAATATCACTGTTTATTCATTTTAAAATTGTCAAAGATTTAAGACTTTCCCCCGGATTTATTAATCTTCCATGCAGAACTTGCTTAGTCCTGCACGGAAGCGGACGTTTAGGAACAGGATGGCAGCGTGCCATGCATATTAATGAAGGCACGCTGCCTGAGCTCCTAATCTTACATGGAGCATGTAAGAGTGCAGGGGGCATGTCTGAGAGCAGAGCTCTCAGAATATACACATCCCTGCAATGAAGAATAGCAGAAAGCCCTAAATGAATGAGTGATACTGCTCATAGGTGTACACATACCCCCAGCAACATCCCCCCATGTGTACAAGAGCAATAGTAAGCACAAGCAATATAAAGATACTTTTTTTTATGAAACAGATTAAATTTAACCCTAGGTGCACAGGTTTGCCCATCACTTAGCTATGGTTAATGCAGCTTAAATGGCAGAAGAGGATAAAAAGGAAGATATATGCAAATGAAACAGTGTAACAATAGTGTAGTGGGCAGAGCATTCACCTTACGAGCAGTGATTCCTGCTTCATGTCCCACTGCAGCACATTTCATTTTCCATGTCAGATCACATTATGACCAATATTTTTAGTTGCATAGCCTACTAAATAACCTATATTTGTGAACTGGAGTACTGCATTAAATGCAGATGTGAGGTGTCAGTGTCATAATGTTGCAAAGTCCACAGATAATCACAGGAATCAGGCATACAAATGGAAGGTAATATGTGTAATGAATGATAACTCCATACAGCTTCTAAATCCTCCAACTCCCCAAGAACTATTAGACATCACTGTCTAAATTAATGCAGTGGTAAGTGGGAGTAAGCACTAGTAAGCAAGTGTAAGCACTATTAAGCAGTAGTAAGCGGGAGTAAGCATATGTAAGCACTAGTAAGTGGGTTTAAGCCCGTTTGCATGGGGATAAGCAATGCATATGCAGGTTAAGCAATATTGAAGCTAACTCTCTGTATGCATCATTAACCGGTGGTTAACAGTGCTTACCCTCACGCAAACCCGCATAGAAGTACTTAAAAGTGCCTTAATCACTCTGTATCCAATGGCGCTTGTTCTGCCCAGCAACAAAATAAACACCCGTACAGGTCTTAAACCCAGGACCCTATACACTATAGTCACAGTAGTTAACCACCAAGCCATCATAGTAGTACATACGAATGAGGTATCACCAAACAAATCCTCACTATACTAAAATTAAACTGAACATGTGAAAGGAATCAGTATACAGTCATATGCTCTATAACCTAATACATAACATAAATATGTGAACTGGAATACAGAAGTAAACCCAGATGTGAGGTGTAATTGTAATAGAGTGCTGAAGTGAAGTCCCCTATTAAACACAAGGACCCCATACAGTGTAAGTACACATGAATCATGGATACCAGACATATATGTAATGAATAATAAATCAATGCCAAAAAGCAAATATAATGCAAAGTAAATATTAAGCAATGCTAAGCATTGCACAGGCCAGCTTAGTTGGTGTAAGCAATGTGTAGGCCAGCTAACTCAATTTGCCCAGTTGTATACCCCTTTAAACAATGAAAACCTTAGGTAAGCAGGTTTGCCCATAGCTTAGCCATTTCAAAACTGGCCAATCATGGCAAAGTGTGGCAATTTGGCCCTACTTAAACCCAACAGGCGGGAATACATCTCATAACTTGTTGTAGCTTCCCCTTGCAGGCACCATGTCAGAAAGAGGAGAGTGAGTATGCTTTCTGGCGCAGCGCTGGGGCATCTAGGAGACCAGAGTCATGACAGGCCTCCTTGTCAAAGACCATGAGCAGAGACTGCTGCAGGGCCTGTACCAGGGTTCACAATATAAGGTAGAAACCTGGGACTGTCTTGCCCATGACCTTACCAGTGCCACAGGCATAGACTGAACTGGTGAGCAGGTCACGCATCACTATGCCAACCTGAAGTGCCATAAGGGAGATCTCTTGGATCAGTGGATCCAAGAGGCCAGGATGGCAAGGGTTGTCCCAGCTGTGTGTAAGTATCACTCCACTAATTGTTGAATATTTGCCAGCTCATGTATATTATGGATAGGTGTGGCTAAACATTCCTCTTATGTCCTTCACAGTGGCAAGTGAGTGGGCCGCAAACCAGGAGGCTCATGGATGTTGCCGGCAGAGGTTGCAACGTGAGGCAGGTTAGTAATTCTCTTGCATGTACTGCCATAGGAAATAAATCTAAAAGCATTAGTAAGTTGATTGCCAGTATAAAACCTGTATTGTTTAAGACAAGTACTGCATACACCGGAGAATATGGCACGGAGAGTCTCATATAGTTTGTATGTAAATAAAAGCATAATAGCCTGATAATAAAGGTCTAACTGCTGGACTGCATGTGTATACTCTGGCATCATATGGTAACGTAGATTTGCAATCACTTAATAGTACTGTTGTACTAAGCACTGTTACCCACACTGTGCAACATAAATAGATTGTGTAGGAATGTCTGTATATGACTGGTGTAATCCCCAGAGGTCATTTCGTTTAAGTGAGAGAGACATAGGAAACAGTGAAAAGACAGACAACAAAATCCGAATAGCACATGCAGCTGAGATGTGAACGGTTGTTTTTTTAGCACGCACAGCCATGGTTCAAATCTTGGGAGTGGTAGTAGTCTGCATACAGAAGCATACCCCACAACTGTACAGATATGTCCAGAATGTCCAATAAATTGACCCATATCTGCTGCCTGTCACTCTGCCCCCCTGGGAAATCCATGGTATAATCCCAGACATATAGGCAGCAAACAAGAAATACAACTGATTGCCACACATCTACAAGAACAAACCTGTCACTCTAGCAACTCCCCAAACTGTTATGAGAGTAATAAGCCAAGTATCTCCTATCTACACTCCCATGTTGTCAAGCTGTGACCAGAGTGTGTACAGTAACAGAGTGAGATGTATGTGCATAATACTAATGTGAAATCTGGTACTTCGTGTGGCAACACATAGGTAGTGCCAACAAACATTGCTCCCACAGGTACGTCAGATACGAAAACTGTGCAGAGAAATAAAAGCTTAATACCCTGTACTGGTACTGTTTACTCTGGTATTGTATGGAATTGTGAGTGTTGCAGTTGATCTGAATAATAAGGCATCACTGATCACTGTCACCCACAGTGTGCTACATAATATACATAATATAACTGTGCAGGAAATCCTGTATAAGAGTGTTGAAAGGTTGACGAGGGCAATATTCTACATATGTCCTGATTCACCTGCATGTGGTCAAGACATGGCCAGAGTCTGTGTAAAAAGAGATGGGTAGGTATGTGCATAACATCAGTCTGGAATCTGTGAGTATGTGTAGAAACAGTTAACTAGTGTTAACAAACAATTCCTCCATAGGTATTCCAGGTAAGAGGTGTATACTGCAGGTAAAACTAGTTAATGTATAAAGATGTCAGCAGCCATATCACTGTCCAAACTAAGTTGATAGGTTAGTGTAGTAATACTTGTAAGGTACAGATAACAGCACTGACTAGGAAAGTAATGTGAACTACAGAAATATACTAGTTGTTAATTGACATCTTTCTCTCCCCCCACCATATCTCCAACAATACACTAAATACCCACCTCAATTGGTACGTGATGTGATAATTCCACTGTTATGTTTGGACATATGTCCTATTGGTTGATAATTATTTAAATTTGTTGTTATGCATGTGCTATGTTGAAATACTCAAACATTGGTGGCATGGTGCCATCAATGTAACTGCATGCTGTTGTTATTGCCACTGTGGGTCCCATATATGCATGTGTTCCATTTGCTAAGCAACTGTTCCATATCTGGTGTCTGAGTTAATGGGAATATCTATGCATGCTGTTATACCTAACCCTGGAATGTGTTGACTCTTACTAACCCACATATGCTGATACACCATAAACACCATAGCACGTATGGGAATGCGGTTCCCAGTGGACCCACCTGTCCCGTCTCAGCTGGCCATGACACTGGGCACCAGCACATCTGGGGCACAATCCGGGACCTCCTCT
>NC_056728.1:1479956954-1480011954 GCF_019279795.1 Protopterus annectens | reverse complement strand
ATGTAACACATCCCTCATGTGTTTGTGGAGCCCGTTATGGAACAGACCTTGGACCTGACCTCAGGAGACAGGAACATGTCTGTGTGTGCCCCTGGGGGGAATAAGATCCCCTGAGTTGGTTCCACCTGATGGTATTGCTGGACCAGTACATAAGGAGGCCCAAGGGTGGGTCACACATGTAATGTGGCCTGGTAACATGGGCAGATGAGTTTGGAGAGGTGGTTCCACTGGCCAATAGTACACATACATGCTATTGTGTTACTGTTATAAAACATATGTCAGTAGTAATAGTCTACACAATCCCAGAACATGTCCAACAGCATGCATAAATAACCCTAATAACAGAGAATGTCAGATGTGCAACAAACACATAGCAAGCATACCACAGGCATATATGGAAGCATTGTGACCCTGGCAATGGCATGCAGGTGAATAACCTGTAACAGGCCAGCACTGATAGTATCCACACAGGGAAAATGGCTACAAACACATTGCACAAAGCATGGTACAGTACAATATCTGTCCCACTGGTAGGTATGCTGCTGCCATACCTATTGAGTTGTGTGTACAGTTTGTTGTCGCTGATATGGTGGGAGGGTGACAGTGAGGTGTATTAAGAACTGTGGTAACCTTGCAGCATGAATTGCTCACACCTGTGTCCATCTTTATGTCTTTCAGGCACAATGTCCCATGGAAGGCTGCCAGTGTACACAGCAGCTGAAAATGACATTCTGGTGAACAACCTCATACAGCACTATGCAGTCTTGTTTGGCCAGGCCACCCATGATCAGCAGGAGTAGACCACCCTGTGGAATGACCTAGTTCACAGGGTCAATGATGTCGGACTGCACAACCCCATTGATGAGGTGGTCCTGCATCATTGTTCTGACCTGCTTTGCAATGCCCGTTGGCATGCTGCTGTAGTCTGGGGGATCATATCACCACGGGGGCATGCCATCCATCCCCACTGACACGTGTGGAAGATCTCCTAGTCAGCCTCATGGCACCTGCCCGTCCACATAGTCACAGACCGCCAGGCACCTTTGTGGAGGTGGGTGCCATCCACACACTGGCCAAGGAGCATGCAGGTAATGCCACAGGGCACATCAGTAGACCACTGTTGCATATATAGCCACATCGGTACAGGTGGATCATGCATATCTGACATGTCATAGATATATTTTTTGGTTGCATAGCAGTGATAAACAGATGTGTATATGTGGTAGTATTGTGGGCATGTACTGTTGATGTATTGTAACTCTGCACCCACCATGTAGCAATGCCACAGGTGTGGCCACTGACTTTGCATCTCTCACCCTCTTATATAGGTCCCTCCGGTATACCACCAAGGCAGCAGCCTGTAGCTGGTGAGTATGGTTTATGTACATTCTTGCCAATACACCAGGAATGTAATGGCGATGGTATATTCCATGCACACATCTAATACACCTAGCCAGAATGCATGCTGTACATGTGCACGTATTGTTGCTGTTAAATGCACGGCATCATAGTGGTGACCATGATGGAGTATTGGAAGGGTATGTCAGACACCTGTATGATAACTAACATCCTGTCATTGTGGAATGTGTCCACAGGGAGTAGCATAATGGTGGGAGACATGGCCTACAGTAGGGACATGTTTGGAACAACACCCATATACAGTGCAACACCAGTGTATATACCTGTAGGACAATGGCAACTGTTGCAGAGTTACACTATGGCATAAGGCATTACTGTCATCCACATTATCAGCTGGGATTTGACTGTAACATGTGGTGTTCAGTGTATGGGACACTGCAAAGTGACACACATGTGTAGGCCTTACTTGTCATGCATCTGAAAAAAGGCTGAAGGAGGGGGGGTATCAGCATGACACATCAGTGCACTGCAGCAGGGATCCTAAGGATGCTAAGAAAGTCTATATCTGCACATAGTCAGGTTCAGGAACTGTGGCAGATGTAACTCTACCACCACAGCAATAGTGACGGCAGTGTGTGAACACCAAGGGATGTGCACATGAGTAGACCTTGCAATCATGCAGATTAGGAGGACATGTGTACGGCAGACTGAACCTCCATTGGCAAATCCAGATGGACCATGCTAGTATACCCCTGCCAGGAGTAGTGACTGCTGTAGTACACATAACAATAGGTGCAACAAACTGTCATGATAAGGGTGTGCACACATATGTCCACATGGAGTGTATGCATCACTGTCAGCATCCACACACCTAAAACATTCCGCAGACACTGCATGCAAAAGTACAAGTCATATGTCACATATCGGGCTCATGTACTGTTAAGATATGCAGTGATGTGGCCCCATGGCAGATCAAGGATAAGGGTGTGTCAATAAGGGTATCAATAAGGGAGTGTACACCCCCCCCATAGCCACAGTATGCTTTGATGGCTGTCAGTGTAAGAGTATTGAACTGGTCATACATGATGTTGAGAGCTGTAAATCAGACATCAGTAATTCACAAATTACATCTGTCCACATATTATCCCAGGTATGTGTTGCTGAAAAACATAGGGGCTGTGAGCATTAAAGCTGACATAACTGACACAGTACTAAACATTCAGCAATGGGGAGTACACCTGTGAGGTGTGGTGCACAGTACATGGTAGTGTGCAGAAAAGGTGCACAGCAATACTGTGTACATGGGTGCAATGGCATCCAGGGGAAGGGGCATCACTTAGTGACACAGCACATGTATCACACACATATGTATACTGTTGCTAGCATTGATTGACTATAGCTGCATTGCATGCTGTTGTATACCTTATGTTATTCATGTTGACAGATGGGTAATAGGAGGACTATGTGTACTATCATTGTGCAACCTCACCTGTATGTGTGTGTGTACATCCTGGTGTGTAGTTAGTTTGACTGTAGGGTCACTCTGGTGAAGTGGAGGGAGGCTGATGCATGTAGGATGCATGTGTGTGTGTGTGTGTGTGTGTGTGTGTGTGTGTGTGTGTGTGTGTGTGTGTGTGTGTTTGTGTGGGTGGCCATGTATGCACATGTGTGATTATGGGGTTGTCCATACAGCAGTACCTCCCTTTGGGATCGTGCAGTACATGGACATGGACTGCCACATTACACACCAGGAATACTTGTCATGTATGTGATCACAGGACAGCTGATACTATAATAAGGTCTGTATCATGCAACAGGCATTGAGAGGGAAGGTAGACACCAGGTATACCCTTAATATCGCATTCAGCAAAGAGATGACTGACAACCCAAGTATGCAGCACTACAGATGCATTGGGGAACTACTAGTCAACACGAGGGAGTGTATCCATATATTACAGTTGTCACATGATAGGCTGATTGAGCAGCATATCTCGCATGTACTGAGCAATACATACACATGACACACCAGTGCATGATATTATGGAGTGAACATAGTAGCCCACACATATAGGGCCATGCTCATGATGTCCGGACATACACAGGGTGAACACTGAAGGATAGCAGTGAGGTCATCTAAAACCACTACATACAGGTCAGACAGGTAATGTAGTAACACGTCTTGTGTTGTGATCACTTGTCTAGGCATTTAGAGGACTGATAGGTTAATGAGTGGTATCAATGTGTGTATGCTACCAAGTGTAATGCAGGATGGGGAACACGTGGAAATATACGTGGGACTGTATGTAAAGTCACGGACAGGTAGGTATTATGGTGGTGTGCATGTGCGTGTGTGTGTGTGTGTGTGTGTGTGTGTGTGTGTGTGTGTGTGTGTGTGTATACTGTTAGTCAATACTGTACTGGTTTTAAAGTGCATGTATTGTTTTCCCCCACAGGTGGTGAGGTGGGTGAGAGTCCCTTCTGCATGCAATCTGATGCTAGTGTCCATACAGATACCGAAGACTGATAATAGCACTGTTGAGGCACAGGTGGGGTTGTCAGGGGCTGAAACAGTATCATCATTTGACATCCCCCTTTTAACCACCCCAGTCCTGCACACAGGCACAAAACCTATCTAACAGACAAAGCAAGACTCACTCTAGCTCAAACTCACCTCTTATCAACACTTACTTATGCTGCACCAATCCTAACTCATACTAGCAAAACTGATCTGGACATGTTAGAGTCATGCTACAACAAAATTATCAAATTTGCCAAGAGATCTCCCTTTAGAACACATCACTGTCAAGTACTAAATGAAATTCAATGGCTTGAATTTCCTCACTTACCAACTTACCAACAACTTACTTGTGTCTTTATCATCAGAAACTACCCAGAAAAAACTCCAGCCCTCAAACAGCTACTAACCTCCCACTCTTCCAGTCGCCCTCTCCGCTCATCCAATAAACTTCTCCTCAGTATTACAACTGCTAACAACACTGCAGGTAAAGCCCTATATTCCCACATCATAGCCAATAACTGGAACAATCTCCACACTAATATAACCTCTGCAACAACTAACACAAACTTCAAAAGACTACTCAAATCACATCTCAGGAAAACTTGAGTCTGTCCATGTATCACTTGACAATCGCTATACCTTTTCTTCCCCTCCTCCACACAACTCCAACTAGAATGTACACTATTTTACACACATATATATACATACTTCTTATAATAAGCCACACTGGTCATTGTACTTCTTTCAGTGTACACTTACTAGAAATGTAAACTGTCTTAAATTGTATGTACTACTAGTTAAAAATAGCACATGTAGTCATGTCTATTCTACCTATTTGTAAAGGTTAATCTAACAATATTTCAATCCTGCAATGCCTGTGAACTATTGAGAACAAATTATTGAATGTCTCTGCTTGTAAGTAATCTGCTGTCTTTTCATTTTGTATATTTCTCATTGTAGTAGCTACTTACTATATGTTAATTGTGGAGCTTTTCTCCCCGACAATCCACTGAAATGGACCTGGCCCAGCTGGAATTTCCCGGTTAACAAATGTAAAATAAAATAAATAAAAATAAATAAAATGTCTTTGTATAAACGTGCCCCTTTCTGAGTTACCTGAAGTCCTTTTGTTCTTGCGTGTACATGGTGAGATGAATAGTACAGAGTTGCTGTCAGCTTGCATACTTAAATCCCCTGTATATATATATATATATATATATATATATATATATATATATATATATATATATATATGTACTTATATAAAATAATTGCATTCTGTGCATTCATCCCTTAAAGGATCGTCTACCCTTTCTAAATGGTTATCTAAAGTCAGCATTTAATTAACATGCATATCAACATACGAATAAAATACCGCTCAGGATCAAACCAGGCAATAGACAGTCCAAGTCCACAGTTAATCACAAGTTGAGTCTAGTCAGACCTTGCACTAGGCTATAATTCCATAAAAAACTTGTCCAAAGTCAATGCAGAACATAAACGTATATGAAAGTGTCTGTTCAGACCAGGTAGATAACCTCCATAAAAGAAAGCAATAATTCCAGGCTCAAAAAGCGAAGATTGAATATCCCTTTATTAAAACAAATTTGATAAGCACTTTTGCCATGTGGCTTTTTCAAACCATTACAAACAAATTTTAAAAACACTTATTATATAGCTCATCCAAGATTCCCTAATTGAACAATCTAATTGTCAGTCATATAAAGAGATACATATGCAAAATGCCTAGAACTATAAACAATAAAAAGCAAATACACTCTGATTAGATCAGTTGGTAAATAAAAACTTTTAAAATATTCTGCACCATTTATTCTATAAAATTCTTTGTAAATATTTCATTTATGCTTAATTCTTCTATTTTTGAGTGCAGGCTTCAGCAGAACTCTGTCATTGAGCCCCGGAGAAACATGTGCTTGCAGCCTAATGATCCAGCTGGTTTCTGCTTGCTCAGTATGATTCCTTAAATCGCCTCCCCTGACATTGGGTACATTAACATGTATCACTAAGAACTTAAAACTATGCCTGACATCATTCTTTAAGATATGCTTAGAGAGCGCATTGATCTTAGACTTGATACGAATTTGGTACAGGTGCTCCCTCACTCTCTCCTTTAATTTTCTGTCGGTCTTACTGACATAAAACGCGGTACATAGCTCACAAATAGCAAGGTATACCACATGCTCTGTATCGCATTTAGCATTAATATTAAAGGTAAACACCTGAGATGTTACAGGATGCACAAACATATTAGTGTCATAAATATAAGAACAAAAATTACACCTATTGCATGGTTGAGTGCCATTATAAATGGCAGTTCCAGATGAGTGCATTTGACTAGGGAAACACAACAGCCTATGCAAATTCTTCTTATTTTTAAAAACAAATTGTGGGTATTCACCTATTATATTCTTAATTTCCAAGTCTATTGTCAATATATCCCAATGCCTATGGATTATTTCTTTAATTGATTGAACATCTTGAGTATAGAACAGAGTCACTTTTTGCTGACTACTCATAACTTCAGTGGTGTTTGTTTGGTCAACCTTATAAATCTCATTTCCTTTCTCAGAAAAAATGGGACAGGCTCTACCTGTTTGATTTACTTAAGCTAAAATGGCTACAAATGCAGTGGTTTCATTTCGAGGTTTGCATACAAAGGAAGGTCATACCTCGAGGATTAAGAGTTTTGAAAATGCCGACAACCGGCAATACATATCCGGAGCTTCTGTTCTGTTGGCAACAACTAAACATAGAGGTGAGCATCAGTTACATGAAGCTGCACAATTAATTTTTTATGCCTGAAGAACTTAATTTATGAGAAATTATTAAGAAAAAACAGTTTGATTTATATAACAGCTACAGCGACAGTGTTATTGAACCTCTTTTTGATCGCTTAGCTGATAGTGTCTGCCTGTTTGAAAAGAGATTGTTAGAACAAAAAAAAGCATAAACTATCTAGAGACACCTATGATTTCCTGCATGGCCAGGTCTTCACTTGGCCTAGGAATAACAGAAATGATTTAAATAGATGGACTTTAGCTAATAACAGATCAAATACTAAACATATGTCTAACAATACTAATGGTGGAACAAACAACATTGATTTAAGTGACTCTTCTAAAGTTCCTTCTTTGAATGATAATGTCTGTAAGAATCATGCTGTTGGTATTAACAACCCAAGTAACAGTCTTGAAATTGATAATGTGTTATCACAATCTGCTGCTAGTTGTGTCTTAGAAAAGTTAACTCCTGACTGTGTAATAGAAAAAGTTGAGTTAGTCAACATTGATAACAGTTTAAATTTAAATGCTACGAACAAGGATTTAACTGTACAAAATGATCCAGTAGTACGTAGCAAAATATTTACAACATCTAATCATGGTAAAACCTCAGAGGTCCTTAGCCCTTTCCCCATTGCCGACTTGTACCATCGGGGGAGGAGTCGCTTAATGAGAAGGGGGTGGCAGAAGAGGAAGGCCTTAGTAGGAGAAATGAAGGAGCCCACATTGAAAAAAATGTGGGAAAGAATGACTTAGTGTGGAACCTTTCACACAGACTGGTAGATAGGTATGAGCTTGAAGTATTAAATAAGGGTCTATCTTTCATACCATCTAGGAGAAGTAACATAACGGATACGATTTTGGACATTAAACTATTTGTAAGGAATTTGCAAATAAAAATGCTGTTCAGTGGAACTAGTTCAGGAACATTAAGCAGGCAATTTAGAAAACCAAGTGTTTATATTATGAAACTTACACCCATTGTTGGATGCATTCAGCAAGGTTGTAGAAAGAGATATTTATGCTTTAACAGATGACTCTACTGCTATTACCAGGAAAAATAATTTGACACCTAAGCAGATTAAAGTCATGCATAATTTGAGGAATGATAAAAACATTTCTATCAGATCCGCTGACAAGGGAGGCCCTATTGTAATTTTAGATAAAGTTTTCTATGATTGCTTTATGGCTGAAATGTTAAGAGATACACACATTTATAGTTCTATTTCAATATCAGATGTTCAAGAGCACATAGTTAGGGTATATAATACATTAGATGACCTACTTAAGATAGGTATGGTCAGTGTTGATCTGTATGAGTTTTTATTTGTGGAAAACCCTATTATTCCACCTATTCAGGATTTACCTAAGGTACACAAGGACCCAGAAAATCCCCCGATGAGACCAATTGTAGCTTGTCGAGGATGGGTCACAGAACCACTCTCCATACTGATTGAGAAAACTTTAAGACCTATAGTAGATTCCAATTTATTTGCCCTCAAGGATTCTAAACAATTCCTATTGGATTTGTATGAAGGGACAAGCTCTTTACCTGATGACCTTCCATTTATAATGGTCACTATGGATTTTAAATCCTTATTTACTAATATTCCCAATGAGTTAGGTTTGGAAAGTATTCAGGATTACCTGACTAAACACTCTGATATACTACCTAATAGGATAGAATTTATTTGCTTGCTATTAGAAATGGTATTAGAAAATAACGTATTTTTATTCAATCATGATTTATTTCTACAGAAGGATGGCGTGGCTATGCTACGCCAACCTGGTGATGGCATTATGGGAAGAACAGAAATGATTTTATTTAGTTTTGTACCAGAAATATGTGTATTTCCACAGACATTTTGTAGATATTTTTTTTCTTTGGACAGGCACTAATGAGGAGTTAGACAAATTTGAGGAAGAGGTTAATTTATTAACGTCTTTCCTGAAATTTACTATGACTAAATCTAGGGATAATATTGACTTCTTAGATGTATCTATCTGATGTCTGGAAAATGGTAAACTTAATACAGGTATACATAGAAAGTCATGTTATAAAAACATGCTACTACATAGGGGCAGTATGCATCCCAGTCATATTTTTTCAAATATTATTAAAGGACAAGCGATTAGAGCGTCCAGGTTGAATCTTACACAGAGCAATTATAAAGCAGAGTTAAGCGATTTAAATAAAAGATTGCTTGCAAGGAAATATAAAACAGTAGAAACAGAGAAAGGGTTCCTCCACACTAGAAGTATTAGAACAGGTAGAGCCTGTCCCATTTTTTCTGAGAAAGGAAATGAGATTTATAAGGTTGACCAAACAAACACCACTGAAGTCATGAGCAGTCGGCAAAAAGTGACTCTGTTCTATACTCAAGATGTTCAATCAATTAAAGAAATAATCCATAGGCATTGGGATATACTGACAATAGACTCAGAAATTAAGAATTTAGTAGGTGAACACCCACAATTTGTTTTTAAAAATAAGAAGAATTTGCATAGGCTGTTGTGTTTCCCTAGTCAAATGCATTCATCTGGAACTGCCATTTATAATGGCACTCAACCATGCAATAGGTATAATTTTTGTTCTTATATTTATGACACTAATATGTTTATGCATCCTGTAACATCTCGGGTGTTTACCTTTAATATTAATGCTAATTGTGATACAGAACATGTGGTATACCTTGCTATTTGTGAGCTATGTACCACATTTTATGTCGGTAAGACCGACAGAAAATTAAAGGAGAGAGTGAGGGAGCACCTGTACCAAATTCGTATCAAGTCTAAGATCAATGCGCTCTCTAAGCATATCTTAAAGAATGATGTCAGGCATAGTTTTAAGTTCTTAGTGATACATATTAATGTACCCAATGTCAGGGGAGGCGATTTAAGTTATCATACTGAGCAAGCAGAAACCAGCTGGATCATTAGGCTGCAAGCACATGTTTCTCCGGGGCTCAATGACAGAGTTCCACTGAAGCCTGCACTCAAAAATAGAAGAATTAAGCATAAATTAAATATTTACAAAGAATTTTTATAGAATAAATGGTGCAGAATATTTTAAAAGTTTTTATTTACCAACTGATCTAATCAGAGTGTATTTGCTTTTTATTGTTTATAGTTCTAGGCATTTTGCATGCGTATCTCTTTATATGGCTGATTGACAATTAGATTGTTCAATTAGGGAATCTTGGATGAGCTATATAATAAGTGTTTTTAACATTTGTTTGTAATGGTTTGAAAAAGCCGGATGGCGAAAGCGCTTACCGAATTTGTTTTAATAAAGGGATATTCAATCTTCATTTTTTGAGCCTGGAATTATTGCTTTCATTTATGGAGGTTAGCTACCTGGTCTGAACAGACACTTTCGTATACGTTTATGTTCTGCATTGATTTTGGACGAGTTTTTTATGGAATTATAGTGTAGTGCAAGGTCTGAATAGACTCAACTTGTGATTAACTGTGGGCTTGGACTGTCTATTGCTTGGTTTGATCCTGAGCGGTATTTTATTCGTATGTTGAACTTTCTTTATTTCCTGCTCAGCGCCATTTATTTGCTAGTGGTATTCCACATTATTTGGTATATTTTTAACATGCATATGACATTTTTACTCCCCTTTGTTACACTACAGCTTTATGTCTCTATCACATCCTTTGTTAGCATGTTCATTATTATTTACATGCGTAACTGTGGGATTGTATTTCACATTAATTATCATTATATCAATATTGCAGGTTTTGTGTCAGAAATACTTCTTGCATACTTTTGTAACATTTGTTTGTGGGATATGAGTACACTTTAAATATTTCTCCTCATCAACATTAATAAATCCTTGTAACGCAGTTTAAGTCTATCTATTCCCCCATTTCACTTCCCTGCATTCTGCCCTTTTCTGTGTACTTGTGCTTATTATGTTTGGCCTACAATGTGTGCACATATCTGAGCATTGCTTATATGTGATCTATTTTGTTTATATTTTGTCCTCATGATTGCCAACACCTTTCCATGGTCATGAAAACCATTCATGGCCAAGAAAAAGTGCTTGCAAATGTTTAAGTGTGATGAGCAGCATGCATATTTGATTAGAGCTACTGCTCATTGCACAGACATACATCATGTAAGCATTGCATGGCACCTACATGATTGTTAATTAACCCCAGAGAAAATCTTAAATCAATGTACAAAGACATGTTTGTCTCTATGTCAGAAAGAAGACCAAAGATACCAGATATGATGATAGTGTGTTTTGTTAAATACTAGTGTAAGTTAATGATAGGTGACACAATGCTGATGTAGATGATGAATGTGAGATATCAACTAACCTAGTGCTGCATGTATGAAGTATACCTCCAATAAGATCTTTACTAACCAGATTGTTTCTTTGAGGTGCAGAGGAACTACGTGATGTTATAATAATGTGAAGTGAATTTGATTTGATGACAGGGTGAAGCTTTCCTCCTGTTTTTTAAGCAAGCTTCTGACTTTGGAAGACATGGAAGTTATTCAAAATATTATTATGGATAACATAATTTTTTGTTAAGAAAACTGAGTGACTTCAGTAATATTAGGTTACTGGACTGACTCCATGTTTGAATATAAGGGGCTGCATTTATATTTCAATAAGAGAAATTAGTTATATGTGGTGCAGTGCTGGTGGATTGTTTCACATTACAGTGCAGTGATATAATGATAAAATTTATAATGAAAGTGTTGCGAATCTTTGTTGGTTAATGGCTATTTTTTCTTATGGAGTTCAATATAAATGGTGGCAACAAGATCCCTGTAAAGGCAAATAAGACATATAGCTTGGGAGTAGAAAGAGACATAGCTGGGTCCCACTTCACTTTATTTAACGCAGTCAGCCACATGCACGTAGCACTGAATGTTTTCTAGGTAGTACAGATCATATTTGTTATCAACCAATGATTGTATCTATTATTAGGCTGACTTTGAATCTCTACAGTTTTCTTGCTCTGATGTTAAGGCACATTACAATCAAAGCTAGAAAACAAGAGAGTATCACATGCAAGCTCCACCTGCCATAAGCTGAATTGAATTATCATATTCTCTCTCAACCATCTATTTCATTAGTCCTTTCCATGACTCCACAACGCTCTCTCTAAAGTAATATTTGGCACTTGTACCTCTTCTTTCATTTTGTGTCCTTCCTGTTAAAACAAACATTATCATGTCAGCATTCCTTACATCTCATCCAGTCCCTAGTGTGAAGTGCTTGATTTCCTTCGATCAGTTCTAGTCTTTGCTCATATCCTTTTCCCTCTACTCCTTGCACCCTCTTTTATGCACATGTAGAAACGTATGGTAGAAGAAACCTGCCCTTATGTGCAGCGTGTGTAAATTTTTCATTTAAGCATTGCAGATATCCTGTGGCATTCCTGCAAAGTAATTGCTTTTGCATTAAAAAGAAATAAATAAAACAGTAAAGGATATTGCATGTCTGATGTACTGTATTTGACCTTTTTTCCAGTTATTTAACCACTAAATTTAGTTTCTCATTCTGCTGTACTCTAGACTAATGAATAATTCAAAGTCACCCAAGTGTATGTCTATAAACAGCATCTCTTACACCTATCCAATGCACGCACGCACGCATCCACGCACGCACACATGTGCACACACACACACACACACACACACACACACACACACACACACACACAGTCATGTGCACTGTGCCTATCATCAGTGCACTCATTTTGGTGCAGGTAAGAAAATCATGCAAGCATTGAGGTAGAAGTGCAGAGGCAGAGTTATAAAAGTGCAGTGGATGGCATTCCTTTGGTACCTGAAAGAGAATTGACAACTATGTGCCTTACTGTCTAAAATGAAGTGTAAACAGAGGAAGAGAAACAATGCAGATGGAGCAGATAAAAGAGAAGGAAAATTTACTTTTAGAAGACTGATGATCTAGTACATGCCATTAAAAGATTACTTTGAGTCAGTAGAGTCATGCATTCTTTATTGATAATTTTACTTTCACACGTAAAGGAATTAGAAACAATTACAAAGATCCTAAGTTGCAGATTAATCACACTAATTATACAATGAACAGTCTTTAGACTTTAAAAAACTGCACACTGATTAGACAGACTCTGCACAGAAGACAATTCCCTGGACCCTACCACTCTATATCATCTGATTAAAAAAGAAAACACAGACTCTGCCCAGAGGGCACCATCCAGGAATCCTTGGCATCTGAGCAAAAAAAAAACAAAAAAACAAAGGCTTAAGTGTAAACTCAGTACACACAAAAAATAAATAAATAAAATAAAAAAGACCAGAAACTTCAACATACTGTGAAAATGTTTGCAAGCTTAGTGCATTCGCCATATACATCCTAGATTCCCCGAATCCCCAGAGTACCAGGATTTGGTGGAAGAGCAGTGAAGTCCATTCAAGCAAATACATTATTTACAAAAGGTAAGCTTTTCATTAAATTATGTTGTTGTACAATAGCAGAAATCCGGTATGTGGGTAATGCAGAACTGACCCATGGTCACTTTTGTTTAATCCCTTGGTTTTTGTCCCCATTATCAAACCACACCAAGCATGGGTAAATCATACATTACCAATACCCAGTCATGGATTATTGATAAATTATACAATGACCCCCCCATTAATATTACAAAATGTGCACGCTGATTGGTCAGCATGCCCGTTGTAAATCAGACTTATACTAATGGAAAAGGTCCGGTCACCCGGACTTTTTCCATTAGTATAAACCTTTTTTTTTTTTTTTTGTTAGACAGCAACGGAGAACAGAAGTGCTCCATTGCTGTAATCTCACTATGCTAAATGGTTTAACATAATGAGATACCTTAAAAAAAGCAACGGAGATCTTCCTTTCTCCATTGCTTTTATTAAAGCTGTCTCGCAATGTTAAACTCATTTAACATAGCGAGACAGGTTTAAAAAAGCAACAGAGAAAAAAAGATCTCCTTTGCTTTTTTTAAAGCTATCTCTATGTTAAACTCTTTTAACATAGCGAGTCACCTTTTAAAAAGCAATGGAGATCTTCCTTTCTCCGTTGCTTCCACACACGGCTCTGATGTACTGCATAATTATACGCATGCGCAGTACATCAGAACTGCCGCAGAATACCAGACAACTGCACGGAGGCATTATACAATGCCATTATTTAAGAAAAGTAAGTATTTTTTTTCTTAAATAATGTCATTGTATAATAGCAATAACCCACGCCTGGGTGTGGATAATGCTGGATTTATCCACAGTTGTCTTTGTTTGGCCACTCGGGCTTCACCCTCGTAACCAAAACACACCAACCATGGGTAAATCCAGCATTACCCACACCCAGGCGTGGGTTATTGCTTAAATACATCATGCATATTTTTAAGCCTCAGTCCATATTTTAATGCAAGAGCTGCACTGTGTGATTTTGTTGACAGTCAGTAGGTTCTTTACATTCATATGCCCTCATTTTTGCCTAAATAACTATATTTTTAAAGAGTCTGGAACAGAAAAATATTAATTTAGGAAAAATCCTTAGTAACTATTTTTTAAGTGCCACTTACAAAAAATAAATATTTTCTCTATCTTACTTACATGAATCTATAGTAAAGTCATTTGCATTCAAATTGCCTTGACCTTATGCCAGAAAGTAGACATTTATTACTTGTGTATGGAGATGCGATGGGAGCTGACATGGTGTTGTATTTCAATGCATGTGAATATCTGGGCATGACACAGAAGGGGTTGCTTGGATGAAATGTTCATTATAGTGCTTGCACATACCAGAGCATGTTTCTGAAGGGGCTGCTTGGGTAAAATGTTAATTTTAGAGATTGCACATACCAGGGCAAGCAATGTAAGGAATTGCTTAGGTGAAATGTTCATTTTACGGCTTGTGCATAACAGAGCATGTTTCTGAAGCGGTTGCTTGGGAGAAATGTTAATTTTAGTGCTTGCGCATACCAGGGCATCTTTCTGGAGGAGTCACTTTAGTGAAGTGTTCATTTTAGTGCTTGTGCATACCAGGGCATGATACTGAAGGGGTCACTTGGCTGAAATACTCATTTTGGTGCTTGTGCATACTAGGAAATGTTATTGAACAGGTTGCTGGAGGAACTAATCCAGGTATGTGTCGGGGAATTGCTTGTGCATACATGGTTAGACTGCTGCAGTCATCGGTGAGCAAAATATTTTATTTTGTGATTTGATTGCTTATGCATACTTAATATCAACTAATGAAAGACAGTTTATTTAGTAAAAAAAAATTTTACTACATAAACTGCGTTTGGATTTTTGTTAAGCCTCTGAGTCTGCTTTTTATGTGGTTTACTGGCCGTGTATTTGGGCACACTATCCACTTTACTTTTGGTTATCAACTAATGAAATGGTTGGTGGTGGAGAAATTCATTTATGTGTCAATAAAGGGCCTGTGTGTAATTGGACAAGCAAGTTTGTGGATTGCAACTCCAATATCAATGGCAAGCACAGCATTTAAGCATGGATGTGCGTACCACTGGGATGTCTGTCTATGAATTGCAAAACTGCCTCATTAGCATATTGTGCTTTACACCACTTTTCATTTGAATCTCATTATTTTTAGGCCTTGCATATTAATGTAAACAGCCTCTATGAATTGTGCATTTACTACACTGATTCATAATCAGCAGGAATACCCCTTTCACATTTGTGCAAGTGACTATGAATACCATCCTAAGTCTCTATTTATTTATGTATTTATGTGTGTGTGTGCATAACTTTTGCAGGCATTATGTCTGTTTGCATCGGATGGTGTATAAATGCTTGGAGTGTTACTTCTGTCCAAGTCAGGTATTTTAACACTGCTACAGGAAAGTAGCGACAAAATATTCCAGCACTATCCATTCATGTGTCATTTTTCTTCAGGATTTAATCACTAGTTTCTGAGGTAAATTTTTCTGTAGAAGAAGAAGTTTCTGTTCAGCAAGCCTGAGATCATTTGCTTCTCTTTCTTTTACTAGCGACTGCACATATGTATACAGTACATTTTCATCTGAGCTCTGTTACTGATATAAGGCTGAATTCCCCCTTCCATTCTATGACTCAGGGACTGAGAGACAGACACAGATATGTGATATCAGCAGGTAATAATACTGATATGATAATGAATAATACGTAACGTTAATAAGAGTGAATCCTTTATGTTGTTCACTGTACGTCATTATTAGTCAAATTGTGGTAACTGCAGCTACTTCTGAGACACAGTCTGCATGCAATACCAGCTGTAGATCTAACTTAGAACAATTATGTATACGATGAAATCACAGTTTATTGATTTTATGACCTCTTTCACAAAATGTGTGACCCATAAGTGATGCACTGTATTCCAAACAAATTGCTTCCAAGTTTAGGTCATGGATAGAAATTCAGTTCACTGAAACTGAAATCAGACTGACATTTTTACTATAAAGTTATTGATTAAATCTAATTTATATGCAAGGTATTATGTGCATGTTTAAATGGCACAGAAAAGCCATTCTCATTAAAGTAAATGAAACCTCTCATTATCTCAAATTAGCATGTGGGTTCTAACTCTTTAAACAACTGGCAAGCAAGTAACTAAAACAAACATTTCAATAAGAAAAAATCATTTAAGACTGGACATGCTTTCTTATTTACATTTATATTCTCACTGCAATAGTTCCAGCTTATTTTAAAGAGTAAGCAAAGAAGTAAGGGGAATCACATGAATTGGTAAACTGCCAAAACTAATTAGTGTAATAAGAACATTGAATTTACAAGGATAATTCCAAATGTGATGGTGGCTTGGCGAATGGGACATAATGTCCAAGAAACCCATAATAAAATGTAAGCCTTTTAGCAGAAAGACTACTCTGTATAAATAGTAAATGAGAGCAGGGCTCATGCCTGCATTATTATAGCTCCAGTCACACGCAGGAATTATGCAGTGTCAGGTAACGAGAGATGTACCTTCATAATGAGTTATAAACTGCCTCAAACATTTGAAAGCAAAACATAAGACAGGATATAATATATACTATGCAAGCACTATTCACTAGCAAAGTGTGCATAACATAGTCATGTCAGCAGCAAAACTGAAATAATGTATTCATATGCCTCCACTGCGGGTAGCAGGATAATTCATGTGTCCAACATATGAATTATAAAAGGAGTAATGAAATGGCTTATCCTTTTCTCATTAAAGTGAAAGTCATATCTCCTTGTGTTAAGGACCATCCTCTTTATCCTTACGTTGAACTTTGTTTTATTCAACAGATGCTGCATACTTGTAATGAGACTGTCAAATGCTAGTCTATCTGTACTGAGTATGCTTTTTCCTGCAGTTGAACCAGTACTACAGGCAGATAACAAGACAGGATATTTGGAACTAGTTTGAATGGACTCTTCTTAGCATATGATAGCACTAGTTGTAACATATACAATTCACAAGGCAATGGTGTGCTGCACTATTTACAACATGGTGTTTTAGAGCAGATACAAACTGGTGCTTGTATTACAAAGGATACTTTGTTAGTATTTATAATTGTACGATTGGAAGGATGAAATTATATATTCTTTTGAAACAAGGCTTTATTAAACTCACAGATTATAGATGCAAACATATACATCATAGTGGACTTCTTTATCAATCATCTGAGCTTCTTTATATATAAAAATCAGGTCAGTGAAACAGGTGACGAATGTAGTCATCAGTAAATGAATCAGGAGTGATGACCCGTTCATCAGGTATTCTGGTATATTGCTAAATGGTCATGATGATGCAACATCAGCCGACCAAAGGATTCAGTATGAGCAGGGAGAAGTTTGGTCATCATGGAGGAACGAGGGGATTCTTTTGGTCAATGGCTCACTGTGAAGTTTATATGAATATAGTTGTTAGGTGTGCTGGTGTAAGGCTGTAAAGTCAGGATGGTCACTGCAGTACTGACATACAAAGTATAACCTTAATGAATGCTAGAAAAGACAGAAGGATTTTAGGCACCTTTAGGTGTGTGAGACTGTATTCTATACACTGCAGACAGCAAAGAGAAATTTAAAATTAAAAGGCCAGTTTTAGGTAGAAAGAAATGCAAAATGATTTTGGTACAGGAACCCAGACAACCAACAGTGGTGTAGTAGTCAAGGAGTGTGGCCTGTACATACCAGTGAGAAGTGTGGAAGAGTAAGAAACCAAGAGCCAGGTAAGTGATGAAGTAGGTTTTGAGATCACACCACTTCAGGTCAGAGATGGTTATGCAATAGTGGGACTTGGAAGATAGATTAGCTGTAACTTATGAACTCTTTTAAATCTGATACAGTTTTGTATAGATATGGAACTGATCATTAGAAGGTCAACATTGTGCATAAGAGAAGGAATGAGGTTAGCCCTGGTTAAAGCGACCCAGGCATAATCTCTTACAACAGTTTGATATATACCAAAGAAAACTCAAATTTTGCACAGTATGTGAAATGATAATATTAATATCAGTAGCAAATGCTAGCTTGTGGTATAACTTTAAACCTAGTGGCTTTGCTGAGCTATCATTTTAAAAATTTTCTCAGCCATAACAACAAATTCCACTTGCATTTTGCTGGCATCATGATATCACTTTGCTGAGGTTTAGTAGAGAATCTTCAAGTCAGAAATGAATTTGGTGAATGGAGACTTGCTGCTTGGATGTAAATAAGGATGGATGTCAGAAGTAGGCATACATGTTAGAATCATTTATATGTTGTAAAAGTTACTACAACTTCACCATAGTGTTGCACCATTACATCTAAAGCATCTGTAAAGAGTGGGACACCCAGTTCTCATACCTTCAGTATCCTTTAAAAGCATTATGTTATGGTAAGAAAGCACCTGCCCATTTGAAAACTTGGTTTGGCAATGTAATGACCTTACAAAGAATTTGACAACTTGTGAAGAAATATGGTAATTTTAATCAGGACTATAGCCAACAACATCAAAAGGCTGTGGAGAGACCAAAAAGACATTGGCAACAATATTCCCAAAGTCTTTTGCTATTCTAATGTATTTCACTTGGTCAGTAAGGAATTTTATGCACTCTCACTAAAACAGCAAATGTTGACTGACAGACAGTAAACATTTTGTGAGAGATTGTGGAGATATAAAATGGTACATATTTTAAACAATTTTAGGAGAAATGTGTTCAACACAGTTAGAGAAACTGTTAAAACTGGTCTAGTGTGCCTCCTTCATGATTCAGAGTGATCATGGTGACTTTCCAGACTGTTGAAGCATAGTTGTCAAGATATAAAGAATGTGGTAGCCATCTTAAGTCAATAAATATGTAGAGCATCAGCAGCATGGGAACTGAGAGTAATTTCATGCTACAGTTTTTGTTTTTTTAAAGAATTGAGGGAAGGATTTAATATGCATTTTGTTAATTATAGTCAAGTGATTTGTCAATGGATGGCTAAACAAAGAGGGATGTGATAGATTTGATATGCAAAATAAGACATGTTGCTTAAAAGTGTAAAGTTCACATATGAATTACTGGCTGGATACATATATGAATGGGTGTCTCAGCCTAGATGTTAAATTTTGAATATCTATGGCAAGAATTCTTCAGGATTACCCTTATGTACGTGTTAGCAGATTGTAAAACAGTCCCTTTCTGATTTATGGGTAAAAAATGTTACACTGTTCAAAAGCATTCTGTACAGTGTTTAAAGATCACCCAAATTCTGTGTGGTGACCAGTTAAGATAGTGCTGGATTATGATTTGTTTGACGTCAATGGTGATCATGGGATGTGATTTTGTTTTAGTGTGTCTGTTGTATGGAGGTGAAGTGTTATTCAAGCATGAGGCAAAGGCAGCAATGAAGAAGGTAATTGTGTTGTCAGAATAAAATCTGTAGAGGGTGGCCAGTTTACTTGATCCAGTACAGAGCCAAACAGAGAAGAGGGAATCATTTCATGTAGTAACTTAAGTAATAAGTAAGACTAAGTTATTACATAGGGTCATAGAACATACCACATGTAAAGTAATGTACCCATACAGGAGTGAATTAGCTGAATTAAACCATATAGACACAATGTGGGGACAGAACTGTGTTTCCAGTCAAAGTAGAAGTTATCTAGCATGATTAGTTCATGAATTATATTATTCTCAAACAAGGATGTGGTATACATAGGTAAATGAAATGTAGCATCAGGGGTATAAAAATGCTAATGAAAGGTGCACTGCTTGTTAATGCAGGGACTTGGAGATAGTGAAGGTACCAAGAGTGATTGGTTGTATATATGATAGATACACTCCAGCACATTTGTAAGACCTGAGCGGTAACAGATACATTCTGCTTGACTATTTAAATGGGATTTTGGAAGAAAAGGGAACTTGAAATAAGAAGCTGAGTCATTAAGTTCAAGTAGGAGAGACTTCTCCAGTTTTGGACAGCTAACTGAGAGTGTATGGTCATAGATATGCAGTTTGGAGAGAAGGCCCTGTGATTTAGGGCCTAGGTGATTCAATTTTCTAAGGTTGTATACCGGGGTTGCCTCATTTGTTGTGAGGTTATAGGAGAGATACTGCGTTTGTGTATGACTCTGAACAGTTGTGAGCCAAGGAGCAGGTCTGTTCTTTGTTTAACTGGGAGCCAGTTTGACTTTTTAGTCTTATTCAGTGGTACTCATTTCTGGGGGAGAGTGTGATAAATCTACAAATTTTGTTTTCTACTGTCTGAACAGTGGTAGTTTTTAGTAGAACCTGCTGATATAAGACATAGGATGAATGTGAGTTGAGGGACTAAGATTCCTTTCCTTATTGTAGACCCAGTGAAATGTGAGAGAAAATTGGATATTTTTTTTGTTCCCAGAAAAGTAGGGACTCATTCTGATATGTATTTTCAAGATGTTGGTTGAAGTTAAGTGTGGAGTCTAACCAGACTAAAATATACTTGAAAGAGAAAAATTGCAAAACTATATAGCTGTAGTAATATGTAGTAAGATGCAATAATAAATTAACAACAATTTCAGGATATTTCTTGAATTTAGGTTTAGTACCAGATACCAGAAAGCATAGATTAAATTTTGGATGTATTAATATGATTTTTTTATTGATCCACTCAGTGAGGTGATTGAACTCATATTATGGTTTATCTTGCTCTAAGACAATGAAGGTGTAACTGGAGTAGTAGAGGACCATATTTTCTATGTATTGGAGGAGAGGAAGGTGAGGAAGTTGAAATGGAAGTTTGTTGATGTATATAGAGGGCACAAGAAGAGCAAGAATAGATCCTTGGGCTACATCTTTGAGTAATAAAGAAGTGAGTGAGGTACAAGAGTTATAGTTCACTGTGAAATGGTGGTAAGTCAGATAATTTTGGAACCAGGAGATGGCATCAGGGCCCATACCTAGTTCTGAAAAGTGGATTATAAGAAAGGGGTGGGTGACTAAGTCAAAGGCTGTACTGAGGTTTATAAAAATTATTCCACAGAGCACACCTTTGTCCATTGACATGAAAATTTCATCAGTGAGAGACCAAATGACTATACTCTTCCCTGACTATGAGCCACTTTGTTTTTATGAGAAAAGGTGATATTTAGTAATACGTTCTGTAAGTTGATTGACAGTGGACAATTTTCTCAAAGGTTTTGCACAAACCTTGGAGGATAGAAATGGGGCAATAGTTTGACTGGGGAGAAATGACTGGCCTTAAATCATTAGATTTCCACTATTGCATTTTCATAATTCTTAGTATCAGCTCTCTCCCTAGAACGTCTTAGAACATGCATTTTCTCATCTTGTCTCTAATGGTTGTTTGACTTCCTGGTCTGCAAAAAGAGAACAAATAAATGACCATCAGAGCTGTCTGCTGTCTGTGGGATTAAAACATCTATTACACCACTGATAAAACATAATATAAAATAAATACAAGATAAAAAAGATAAGTTGTCTATTTAGTGTGCCATGTAGGGGCAGCTAGCATCCTTAACATGACAATGTCCCCTTTGTCTTAACTCAGCACCAATACTAGGCCCTGTTTTAGCACTCTGTTGTCCAGAAGTTCACACTACTGCATCAGATAAACAAAACCATTAACCCAATAACTTTTTGCATAGAAAATAATTAAGTTGAACTGATATGCCATCTGATAAAAATACATTTTTATCCAATACCTTTCCTCTTGGATGGTATGCTATCACATTACCTAGTGCATTCAATATCTATATTGTGTTTCTTATGTCTCATCTATCATAAGTTAAGAATAGTTTTTATCTCCTGTAATCACTCCTTGTACAACTTACCCTACTTTCATTTTATTGCACTTGTAACTTTTCTTAAATATTGCAACTAATTTAATCTGTATGAGAACCAGAATGAATGCAATACTCTTGTTGCAGCATAATTAGACCGCTGTGTAAGGGCAATGAAATGTTTCTTTTCGGGAGTCTGTTCTTATAAGGCTCATAGGTTCATAGGTAGATACCAGGCTATCGGCCTTTGGGCCTATATAAGCCCAGCCAAAAAAGTTCCCTGACTTTTGCCACCCAAGAACATTTTTTTCCTGTGCCCCTGTCGAGCAGAGCCACATAAGTGATCCCTGGGGTGAATTTCCTATATTTGTCAGGATTTTTCTTGAAGAGAAATATTGAGGAGCTTTGTTTGACATGAATGGTTAGTCTGTTCCAGAGTAGGAGAAGTACGTGGGACAGGAATCTATCCCTCCAGCATGTTCTGTTTATTGTGGTGACAAGGTTTAGGTCCCTGGCGCATGTGGTTCAGAGAGTTTGAGATTTCTTTAAGTGTAGCATATCCAACAGATCTGGATTTGACATGGCTTTGTATGTTAGTCAGAGGTCATCTCTGAGTAGGCGATATGCGATGGAGTAGAGCTGGAGGTTTTTGAGGTGGTCTGCATGTGGCATCTGTTTGAGGCCAGTAATACTCTTAGTGAGGTATTTATGTAGCCTCCATCAAGTTTTAAAATGTTCTGTTTGAGTTTTTTTAGTAAACATTTTGTCAGTGATGTTTAAATGAAGAAGTGCTAAAACAGTGCTGTTAACTGCTCACCATTTTGGCCACACACCCTCCTCTTTCTCTCTCTTTCTCTCTCTCTCTCTCTTTGGAGGGGATCATAATTTATTAGCAATCTGCAGTTTCCATAATTTGCTGCTGAATAATTCATGATCAACAAAGTAGAGAGGTGCAATGACCAATATGGCTCGGCTTGCAGCACTTACACAGAGGGCAGCACAGACCACCAGCACTTCGGGATCACAACCTGCAAGTGGTACCACCACAACCACTGCCCCATCTAATCTAACTGAGTCAGGTAGCTCTGCCACAGCTGCTGGTGCAGTGGTACTCTCTGGGAGCAATAGTAGTAGAGGTGTTGATTTTGTCACCAATCAGGAGCTGACAGAGCTGGTGGAGGGCAAAAGGAGAGGGCCCCAACTGCATGTATTAGAATGGTTAAAAAGATCCTGCACTGCATTGCAAAGATGATGCCATATCCAGCACTGACCTAGGGAGTTGCTTCAGGAGACAATAATGACAGTTCTGATGCTGAGTACTAGATTCTCACTGTTCTCAAACCTGAAATGGGTGCACCTCTGATATCCCCTGCCTATCCCCAATCATGGTGTCCCCCGACCTGTTGTTTTCATCACCACACCTGTCTTGTATGTCCAGTATGTCTGGGCATACTTCCTAACCTTATTTACCTATCTGACCCTGTCATTCCTTAGCATCTTTCCCAAAATTCCTCTCTCTCCCAAAAAAAAATAGTTGACTGTCCCACAAAAAAAAAAAAAAAAAAAAAAAAAAAAGCACATCCCATACATAACTCTCTACTTCAGCCATGTGTTATCTTGACACAAGTGATGTGATCCAATAGGCCATACAAAATTATTCTGTTCATTCTTATTACTGGTATGTTGAGTCTGCATATAATGAAATTGTGTTCAATTGTACATTTGGGATATGAAGATGTGAATAGCTATGATGCTTTCCCATGACCCTCTTGCATATTCCTGTATTCTTTCCCCTGTCTTGTCCTCTGCTTGCCACCACTATTTTCAACACTGTCATATCCACCCATTTTTCACACATTTAATCTAGTCAAAAAATAGATTCACACACAGCACACATGGACCGAAATGACCCATGGGAAAGCCGTCATGTTATGCTCTCCGCATTTGTGCAGAGTGTGGCATACTGCAACAATGCTGAGTGACAATGTATCTTGTTTAATTTTGTATTGCTAAAGCTGAAGATTTCAATTTAATCAGCAGTGGTCTGGTTAATTTTATGCAAATGTGCTCCAAACTACTGGGCTGTGGTAATACAAAGTAAGGACAGTACTGTGATATAGTTAATGGAACAGTTCTAAGGGTGTTGGATGTATTAAAGTAAGTGTTTCTGAGGGGCATGTGCAGATAATTACCCTGTTTCTAGCCTGTCAGTTTTGCATAGTGTTATTGATTCAATTACAGACATATGCTAATTTATTACTTCATGACACTTCATATTCCTGTCATATATTTAACTACAAGCATGCAGAATATTTCCTTAGCATCACATTGGAATAGTGCAGCAAGACATAATTTTCAAGAATATTGCAATCCCAACAGGGGGATTTATTAAACCAACCTTATCCTGGTTTATATATTCATGTGTCTTATACTTCCGTACCCCTATTGAACCTATAGCAAATACATTATTGTACAGAGCATGACAGATTAATGAAGATTTAATAAGCAAGACTAAAATATCACGCAGATGTTCCATGTCACACAGAATATATAGTTGGTATTCTTCTCTGCATCTATATTTAACACTTTCTGTTCACCCCTCCAGCTTCAATTTGTTGTCAGTGTGCTTTAATAGTGTTAATTTAATGGTGTGAAGTAGTAATTTCTTTGTAGTATGATGAACTAATGTGCACATGGAAAGAATGATTTTTGAATAATTTCTTTGCTTCTAATCAAGCAATCAGCTATGTGTTACGGACTGTTGTTGGCACACTATTTTATGTGTACCTGTTGACTACATAATGTTATGAGCCAACATTATCCTTCTTCTGTCTTTAGCTACTTCTCCCTGACTCCATGTCACTCTGTCGATGTATCTACTCCCTTCTGTATCATTAGTCTTCCACCTCTACATTTACACAATGTCCAGTACAGTGCAACAATTGCAACAAATGCTTAATAAAGTACACAGCTTATGGCAATATCATGTGATTTTATTGCCTTAATCTGCGTTACTGTGTCACACTTCATGCTGCTCTGCTAAGCTGCGATTAGTCAGTGTAATGTACTTTTCAACAAGATGAAGAGTTTGATATACAGATTACAGTGATCAATACAGTAATGAAGATGAATACATAACTTCACATTTGCTGAAACCTGCTGCCAAATAGTAACTATCAGAATTATGACTGTATACGCAGTGTGCCTCCATAATACTCAGGTATAAATGTTTTTCTTGGCATGCTATAAACTTTGGAATACATATGGATTGAAAAATAAAACATTCAGGATATGTTGTCTGAGTCCTGTGGCTTTAAATGTCGGCTGCAGTTTTATTTAACCCATTATTGTCCTGCTGATATATTAATGTGCCTACTACCTAATATGAAGCCTGTCTTGTACAGATCTTTCTCCAAAAGTCAGCACAGAGCAACATAGAGCACTGCTAATCCCCATTCTAAGTTTAACACTTTTATGATCATGCATGTGACAACATTGTGCCATAAGCAGTGTAATTAATTTTAGCAGAGCAGAGCTCAAAGAGTACAATTAAAAAAGAACATCAAATAATTATTGTTTCATGTTGCATAACATTTGAATGTCTGTATTACTTTTGTGAACAGCTGATCCTGATTTTAGAATGATGTTGACTCACTTAACTTAGTCATTTAAAGTATGCCTGCTGTACAGTGCTAACACTGTAAACTGTGTTACAGCTTGTTTAACCTATCATCAAGTAATCCATGACTATCATTCTGCAGTGCAGTTTTCAATGTTTGATTAACATGTTTGTCTTGCCAGTGCACATAGTGCATGTATGAAACAATACAAGTGTGCAGTCATCCTGCCATGAAGTCACAGAATGTTTTATTGATAATCCACTGGAGTAAAACAGTCAATGTGTATGTGATCCCATAATGTGGAACATGTCAATGCCCCTCATAGTTAGGCAATGCACATTAAAGACAATATCTATATTTTACTATAGAAGTATGTCATTACATGTGACAATCATATTGATTTTACATTGCCCTGTGCATACATATGCAAGCTGTATGCCACAGTAGTACCACAAAATGTTGTTCCACAACCTGTGATGCACAGTACCATCTGTTCCAAACAGTGGATTTTACAAAAATTCAAATGTCCTATTATAACTTAGTAATGCAAGTCTTCTCCTGTGATTTATGTGAGTAATACAGTGTTCTCTAGAATGTGTAACTAGATAGGTAGAAGGTTTGATGCCCAACATAAAAGACGTGTGTGTGTGTGTGTGTGTGTGTGTGTGTGTGTGTGTGTGTGTGCGCGTGTGTGTGCATGCGTGTGCGTGTGCATATGCATGACAGAGAGAGAGAGAGAGAGAGAGAGAGAGAGAGACCTTGTGTAACCCTTTGTGCTCTATCCATTTCCCCTGAGAATAATACATTTCACTATTCACAAAGCTCCCTTTTCCCAATTTTGGATGAAACATCCTCTTTGAAACACAATGATGAAGTTATCCCGACAAAAGTGCAATCACTACCCTAAAGATTATGACTTCTCCTGTGTCACTTGCAATTAATACACTCCTTTCTGCATTGTGTAACCAGACAGATAGAAGGTTTATTGCTCAATATGGAGAACGTGTGCGCAAGTGTGTAAGTGAGCAAGGGTTTTTCCAATTAGTTGAGCATGTGCTCAGTCAGCTTCTACTCTGGATAAATACTTTAAACTACAACATGACTCCACTATCCCATAAGTCCACCTTTCACATCCACCACTTCTTTGCAACACAAAGGTGTAGCTATGAATACTGTTTGTACTCCACAGAATACAATTTTCTAGACATCACTTAAAGAAAGCATGGCTTTTGTAAGCCACACTCTGTCCACAAATGTGTAAATTAATGTTTCCAATAACATTGCCATATATTGATAAAATATAGGTTTAATATGTTTAGAGGGAAAGTGATGCAAACATTTGTTAACAATTGGGATGGGATAGGAATACATCAATTTTTCAAACAACAAGTAGTTTGTGGGGCAGCAAAATGAACAAATAAATTGCAAAATTATATTTTCTGCTTACACCTGTGGTTGAACACACTGATGAGATCATTCTTTCACAAGTGAACAACATGGCTTGCATATGTCAGATTTCTCCTGTGGTGTTTCCACTGTTCTCTGGAATGTGTAAATAGATAGCTAGCATGTTCAAATACTTCAGTGCTTATCTTTTCCAAGTGTGACTGCAAATTAATTTAAGATTGTTTTACTCACATTTGCAGTGGCAAGTTTTAAAACACCAGATGGCTATAAAACTAGATTTCTGATACACATCTCCTTGGTAATACACTGCTGATTACATCCCTTCAAAGTATTCTCCCGTGGTGATGTCTGCTGATTATATGACGTGTAGATAGTGTAAGTGGATAGGATGGTGGTTTGAGTCCATCACTGCTTTAATATTACTATTGTCATATACTGTTGACCACCTTTATGTATACTTCTAATTATGAGATTGAACTATATTGGCATTCTGTAACACTAGCAAATCCAAATATCCACAGGAAAAAAATAACTTTTTGCTGCACAATCATTACATAATGCTAACATACCTGAAGTGTCTTACATTTGGAGTGTGAATTCCCCTGTGTTACATGATTATGATACTGTGCTTTGTACATTGTATAAATACGGGTCTATATTACAAGATTGAATGTTTAGGTGATCGAGCATCTAAACATCGAACTTGTAATATCGAAAGCAAAAAATGGCAAATGGCTGATTTAACGCTGGGAAAGATTTCCCTTGGCCGTTTGCCAGATTTTGCTATTTTGTCTACTGTAGAGCGATCTTGGAGTTGGTATATTTAGTTAGGGTGGGGTGGGGGCACAGCCCCCCACATCGGGGGGTGTGGGGAGCAAAGCTTCCACTTAGTTTGGGGGTAAAGGTATTTTTTTATTTTAGTGGCCAACAGGCATGTTTCCCTTGGACGTTCAATGTTTTTAGATTCGATATTACAAGTTCAGTGTTTAGGTGTTCGTTCACCTAAACGTTCAGTCTTGTAATATAGACCCTATAAATACATATGTAAGTTGTTTCAGGCCAGCTGTGAGTGTGTCTTTTACCCTCATACTGTTTATACTATTTTTCTAAGACATATATGATGTGTAGCTATACAGTGTGATTGTGTAGTTTGATGACTTTTTAGAATAAACTTCCAGCTAATAAACCGTGGTGATATGACCCATTTAACTGTGTGCTCTCCCATTTGTACCTCAGAATGTCATGTCACTCTTGTGATTCAAGCATCTTTAGTTTGTGATCTTAAATAGTTACTTCAAATCCAGCCATTACTGCTCAGACTACATATGTCAGTGTTATTATGACTGTATGTGTTGCTTACACTACTGCAAACACATTTGATTTTTACATGTACAGATGCTGATCCCTGTTACAAAAAGCTATGATAATTTGTTGCATAGTAATGCTTTTGTTCAGAATAATGATGACATGTGATTACATTTCCATTACTTTACATATGTATGAACATGCTGTCTGTTGTTGACTTAGTACAGCAATTATAGGCACATATATCTCTTGCATCAATAACATGATGTAATGCCTTTATATAATGGCATATCTCACAGTTGCAGTGATACTTCTACTGCGGTGCATTCATCCTGTACATTATCACATATGTTCTATTGTCAAATGCTCATGAGTTCAACATCTACATTCATGTCTGTTAGCGTTGTTGGCCCTTATACTGTAATGCGTGAATGACATGCGCCCTAGTTACAATATGCCCATTTATAGTTGGGGAGGCCTCAGTCACTCCCTTTACCTCAGAGATTGTTTACCACACATACATTTGGTGTAATAAGTTAGCATAGGTGGAATTAAGACTTTCGCTATGGTGGTTGTGGTTCATCCAGATGTCATCTGTCAGTCCAGTCACATAGCTTGCTGTTCAATTCCTGAAAGGGCAACATTATATGACTGTATAAGAGGCAGTAGTTTGACTATGGTAATAGCCATCTGGCAGACATCAGTGGCTTACACACAGATAATATTCATGGCACATTCAGTGGTCCACCTTTTCCAGACTGTTGCCTACAAGATAGTTCATCCATACACCTTATATGATAGGAGAGTGCTATATGCCATTGAAGGATACTCTTCATGACATGACTAATATGTGTATTTCTGTGGCAGCCATGATTGTCATGCATCTCTCTGAAATCTTTACTGGCATGTGCTTGAAAGTGGTGTGATGTGAATGTTTCTTATGTCCTTCATTGTTCATATTTGTTACCTATTCACAAGATAATTTCCTGTTGGTGCCACTGTCATTTCTTTGCAAAACATATCATTTTTTTCTGTACCTGACATCACAGCTGTAAGGTCCTTCTGTTCTTGCACATGCATGCTGTGGTGGACACTGGACAATATGACAGTGAAGTTAACTTGACTACATAAATTCCTTGCATTTAGATATCATATGCAATAACTGCCATCTATGCATTCATCTCATAATGTATCATCTGTCCTAGCTGTTATCTCAGTTCAGCATTTCATTAACATGTATATCACATTTTCCATCCCAGTGTTGCACTGCAGCTTTATGTCCTTATCCAATCCTTTATTAGCATGTCCATTTTTATTTATGTGTTAACAGCAGGATTGTTATTGATATTAATTATCAATACATCAATATTGCTGGATTTATGTCAGAAATGCTCCTTATGCACTTTTATCAGGCTTGTCTGTGGGATACTTTAAACATTTCCCCTTAGACATTAATTAATTATGAAACATAACATAATTTGTGTACAATTCCCCCATTTCCTTCCTCTCCTTTTGTAGTCTTTCCCTGTACTTGCCCTTAATATGTCTGGGCTACACTGCATGGCATGCTCATATGTGAGCATTGCCTATATGCAAGCCATGTTGTTTACATTCTATTCTCATACTTGCAAGCACCTTTCCACGGCTACAAATAAAATTGCTGGCTGCAAAAAGGTGCTTACAAACATGCAGATTCCATTAGAAGCATGAATATTTGATTAGGACTGTTAATTATTGCTCTAAAATGCTTACATTATATAGGCATAGCATGGCACTTACACAATTGTTAATGATTCCCTGGGAATACATTTTTTATTCTATAGTTTTGTACAACTTTTAAAAATATCTGTAAACCATGATAAACTTTTTGAATACTGCTTGACCATGACTACATTAATAACATTAATGGTAGCAAACCAAATTTCTTCATCAATTGCGAAAATCTCACTGAGAGTGCTTCTCAAACGATCTCCAAATATAGAGCTGATAAGTATATTTTTGCACTTTATCTAACAGTTCAGTGTTCTGGACTGTCTTTATTTTTGCTTGATGAATTATTTACTTATCTGTCTTATCTGTATCTGCATTTATATATTTGCTGACCTGTGACCGAATTTTGTTTCTTGATCTGTGCTATTGTTATTACTGTTCTAAGGCATTTGGTACAGCACTTTAGATTGAACTAACTTGTTCCACATAGGAGGTCCATTTATAGCTCTCTGGGCAGCAGAGAGTTTGTAGTGAAATTATTTCCAATGTGGAAAAACTGGTCTTACACCTTTGGTGTTATCTGATTGCCTCAATGCTTTATCTTGCTGGTATAAAAATATTACCTTTTTTTGAATTTCGGAATATGTTTGCTAGAATCTCCATTGTGCCTGACTGAGAGTGCTTCTCAAACAATCTGGAAATATAGAGCTGATAAGTATATTTTTGCACTTTATCTAACTGTTCAGTGTTCTGCACTGTCTTTATTTTTGCTTGACTGAATTATAGGTTCATAGGTTCATAGGTTCATAGGTTCATACTAGGCTATCTGCCCAAGGGCATTTATAAGCCTAGCCCATAGTTATGTGGCTTTCGCCACCCCTTTAGTTTGAATAAAAACTATGCCTATCATTTTTCTGTGCCTCTGTCAAGCAGTGACACTGAAGTAATCCCTGGGGTATATCTGCGATCTCCCATCCATTGGTCAAGATTCCTCTTGAACAAGGCCAGCGAGGTGCTCTGCCTCACATGTACCGGGATTTTGTTCCACAGCATAGGGAGTCTCTGGGTGATGAATCTGTCCCTCCAGCACGTTCTATTTATAACCGTGTCAAGGTTTAAGTCTCCCACCTTTGTGGTTCTGAGGGATCTAGATTTTTTGAGGTGAAGCATATTCATCAAATCTGGGTTTGACATGGCCTTATATGTCAGGCACAGGTCACCTCTGAGCAAGCGGTATGAGACTGAATAAAGCTGGAGTTCTTTCAGTCGGGCAGCATAAGACATATTTTTGAGACCCTTTATCCTTTTGGTGAGGAACTTTTGGGGCCTTTCAAGCTGCATCAGGTGTCTGGTCAGATACATTCCGAATGGGGCATTGTACTCAATCATAGGTCTAATGAGTGATGAGTACAGGGGGACGATGACCTCCCTTGATCTAGATGTGAATCCCTTCATGATCAGGTGGGCGATATAGAAGGTTTTCCTAACTACTTTAGCAACATGAGTGTCAAGCGAAGTCTACTGTCAACTTGGGTCCCCAGATCCCTGATGACTTTTTCTGTGCTCAGTGGATTGTCACCTATATGGTAGCTAGGGGTAACCTTGTTTTTCCCGAAGGGTATGACTGCATTTTTTGGCGTTTAACTTCAGGCCATGGCTCTGGCACCAGTTATCCGTTTCTGTGAGGCCCTTCTGGAGGATATCTGTGTCAGATGTGTTTTCGACTATGGCGCCCAGTTTGCAGTCATCTGCAAACTTTGTCAGCCATAACCCTCCTGTGTTTGCTTGTACTTCAGAAAAGTAGATGCCGAACAAGAGTGGACCCAGGACTGAGCCCTGTGGGACACCACTTGTGACAGGCTTTGAGTCTGACATAGCTCCAGCAACTCTGACCCTGTGGGTTCTGTCGCTTAGCCAGTTTGCAACCCATCTTGTGATGTATGGGTTTACATTCAAGCTGATGAGTTTTTCGATGATACCTGAGTGGGGTATTGTGTCGAAGGCCTTTGCCAGGTCGAGGTAGGCTGTATGGACTGCCTTTCCCTCATCAATGGCCTTGGTGACTGTCTCGAAAAAGTCAACCAAGTTTAAGAGGCAGGATCTGCCTTTGACAAAGCCAAACTGGGTTGGATCCAAAGTCTGCAAGTTCCCTATGTCTTTATTTATGAGTTCCATTATGATCCTCTCCATGGCTTTGCAGATAAGGCTTGTCAAGCTAATGGGGCGGTAATTTCCAGGGTCTGTGGAGGCACCGCCCTTATGAAGTGGGACCACAGTCGCCGTGCGCCACTCCTTGGGTACGTATCCTGAGGTGAGGCTAAGATTAAACAGCTGTCCTAACTGTGGGTTTAATTCCTCGTTGAGTTCATGAAGCACACAGCCGGGGACACCATCCGGTCCCATGGATGCTGTGTTAGCAGTTCTCACCTGGGCGTTGGAGATGTTTGGGGGGCTACAATCCTCTGGAATAGATATCTCTCCTTTTGGGGGGTGGGGAGAAGTTTGCACTGAACCTGTCAGCCAGTATGTTAGCAATGTGTGTAGGTTCAGTAATTTTCACATCATTTTGAACTAATTCTGAGCATATCTGGGAGTTTCCTCCTAGGTTTCTAACATAGCTAAAGAAGGCCTTATGATTGTCTTTAGAGTCCTTGGTGATTTTTCTCTCAAAATTTGCCTTGGATGATTTTATTTATCTGTCTTATCTTTGTCTGCATTTATATATTTGCTGACCTGTGGCTGAATTTTGTTTTTCACCTACCCAACTGTTGTGTTCTTAATGTTGCTGGCTTTTGCAGTTGCCTGCCCCTACTATAAATTTGATCTGGGACACTCCTCCTAGTCCCATCTCATTAGCTCATTCTATCTTATACAGAGATCATTTGGGAAGGCCAAACCCCTTAGTCCCTACACCTTGAATTATCTTCTGTTCCTTCTCTCTCTCTTTCCACTTTAAAAACAAACAAAAAAAAAAAAAACAACTTTATTCAGCTGCTTATATTTTTCAGTATTTCTGTTTCGTCCTACTACTCTGTTACTTTATCTTGCTTTATTTGTCCTACTTTCTGTTTGTTCTGTAAAGTGTTCGACTGCATCTTCTTTGTTGCATTTAGTACACTTGTTTATAGCCTGTCTAACTTGGTAGGTGTTATTCTAAGCCTCTTAGTTTTGGTTTGAGCACTTGGACTTTAGGCTGACCCCTTAGCTCTCCCTAGACTTTCTCCCTCAGATTCTGACAAATAAGGATGGACAACTTCCTACAGTTTCTCCTGCCAGTCTGGCTGATATGGGCATTCTGAGACAGTGTAGCAACTGCCTCATGTACACGGACAACCATCTACTACTACCACCTAGGAACGCAATTTGCGGAGATGCAATTACATTAGAAACCTAGAGTCCAAGCTCTCTCCCTTTCAAGCCAATATACCTGGCACTGAAAAGGTTGTCAACACAATCACTACACCTCAAACACCACCCATGCCTACACAACAGGAGGCCTTCAACATAAACATACCCAAACAAAGGAGACCTCTGAGGCAAAAACACACGCGATCTCCACAGCCCTACACAACAAATACCACACATAGTCCACACACCTGTGTCTCATAGCCACTAAGGCTTCACCATAAACCCAACATATTAATCATAGGAGACTCCAATGTGAGACACACAGATGTGCCTCTCACCAGGCTGGATAAGGAGAACGTCACGGTTAGTTGTCTGTCAGGTGGCAGAATCCACCATATCACATACGCACGCAACTCTCTCAACAACAGGTACTGTTATGACTCTCTCATAGTCCATGTTGGCATGAATGACTTGAGATGTACCTTCCTGGACTATATGAAGAGAGACATGATTGAGCTCACTTATTATGTGTCCCAGGTAGGTATGTCCCTAGACATAAGCAGCATTCTGCTATCATGCAAAATGATGCCTCAATACAAACAGAAAATGATTGACTTTAACTACTGGCTTAGTTTCTGGTGTCATTGCAGGATGATTTAGTACCTGACAGCCTGGGAAGATATGATCTACAGACCATGATGCTTTGCCAGAGATAGCCTGCATCTGTCTCACCTAGGCTTCAGGCTTTTGTCAAAGGCTCTTGCCTCCTCCATAGTACCTTTTTTAGAGAAAATGACAAGGTTAAAACTACCAACATAAAAATTTCAACAAAACACAAATTAAAGGTCATCATACTTCTCAACCTGGAAGCATCAAAAACCTGGACAAAGGCCCATAAAAAATAGATATAAATGTGTACACTGATTAACATAAACTTTGCATACATAATTATGCAACCCCACCCACTCCAATGGAATTGTGGGATACCAACTTTCAAATGCAAACCAAAGAACAGACAACCAAAATATGGACCCCCAGTCCCTGTAGTAAATGATAACCCTTTTTTTTAAATGTGTAGCAATGATGTTCACTGGGAAGGGAGAAGATGAACCTTAGGATTTTGTTTTTGTTGACTTGTAGTATATGGGTTTTGCGGTGAAAGTAGGGAATTTACTGGTAGGCAATATTCTAATCTTAGCAAAAGAATATTATCCAAAAGTCATTCTCCATGGCCTTCCAATCAATGGCATTGCTAGAGTTTGTGCCATCCGTGGCTGTCTTTGAGTTTGCCACCCTTCCCCCCTCACAAAATCATGGTTAAATGTGGCCCCCCATACACATCCCTCCTCCCGCAGCCATTGCAATGTCCCACTACTTGCCTAGTTCACCTAATTTACCATAGAAACTGTAGTGTGCATACTGCTTTAATTCTACAATGATTATTTGGATTTCATTTAACACTCTTTTTTTTTACATTTTATAGCACAGACACTAATAGACATCTGCTAAACAAAGCAATACAGTCTCACAATGAAAATAGACTTAGCATTAAAACTTCTCTGCTCTTGAATAGCACATTTATTAGAACAGCATTGAAATCTATGCAAGATCAAACTATATATAAAACTATAAGAAGTAATTGCTTGAAGTGAATATCAGGGCAGAGAAAGAAGAATTAGGGGGTAGTGGTGTCCTGGTGATGTGCGGGTGCTTAATGCATCAGGAGTTATTTTACAGCATATAGCAGGAAGTTATTTAAAATAGTCCAAAATGTAAAAGTGTTTTAAATGGAAAGCTGATGGAAATGGATGCAGAATAGCTGTGGGTGATCTTCCAGATAAAGCCAGTAGTGTAACATTTGCCTTTTATGTTGATGGTGAAAGAGCAAGACAGGTACCTAAGAAAAAGGTGGTAGAATAAAAATAAGTTAGATTTGTTATGTGCTGAAAGATGTGAGAGTATGATGGGTGACATTGTAAAAAAACATTTACATCTTCTTTTCCAACTCTTGTTTCAAAGGCTCTAACAATGACATTATGATAGAAATAAAACCTTACAGACAATCCAAGGTACAAATGTAATAGGAATGACAGAACAAAATTCTGTAGCAACTTATTGCTTTAATATGGGATTAATTTCCTTATAGTTGTCATAGATCACCCAGATTTAACATATGCTACACATATTCCTAGAGTTAGGCAGTTATAGTTGTCACAGATCAGCCAGACAACATATGCTACACATACTGCTACAGTTAGGCAGCCACATAATGCTCAGCCTTAACATCAACTATAAATATTGTTTCTTCTAAGGAGTCACATAATACTGTAGCTTAAGAATACTGAGTTCATCTGTTTAACCACATTTGTTAGTGTACCAGTCGTATATTACCCAAACATTAACATTAAATTGAAATAAAATGCTGCTACTAGCACTCACAGTGAACTGTAAGAATTAAGCAGTAATGAGAAGTCCTCACTTGCATTCACACTTACTAAGCACAGCCATACTTTAATTTCAGATAAATTGGATTATTGCTGCTTCAAAGCAGTCACATTGAGCGATATATGGAAAGTATTCACTATTCCACCATGATTACAGCCCCATTCTTTATTTACCATAAATCCTGTCCCTGCATGCATTCACACTGTCTAAATACAGCTGTACTTAGTGATTAAAAATAGTTTAGTATAAGACTCAAGTTAACTTCTGTTGGCTGGCTTATCTCAAGTATATGCGATTTACAATTAGGAGAGAATTCCTAACACCATATTGCAAGATAGTTATTTAGAAACCTTAGGTATACTGTATACAAGTAGACCATTAAGAGCAAATAACAGTTAATATCCTAAGCATATCTGTTCACAAATATCAGCAGCAAAACAGTACAAACCTTAAGTAAAGACAGGATAAGAACCAGCTTATGTACCACTTGCTGCTCCAGCATGCATATCATGATTAGTCCCTAGGCATGGCCGCTCGTCACCAAAGATGCAAAAGCTAAGGGTAGATAGCAGTGGAAGGAGAGTAAAAATGGTGCCAAATGCCAGTCAGTGGATTTCGTATGGCACAGAGGTTGCTGGGAGGTAGCAAGAGGGATAGAGGAGTATAGGTTTACTATGAGTGCAAAGAGGATACAAGATAGAATGTAAAAAAGTCCACAGTTATAAAAAAGGATGGGAATAGTTATAGTCTCATCATCAATCTATTCTGTTTATTTCTTTTATATTATTTTACCTGCTGCTGGAGGTGGAGGAGAAGGAAGTGGCAGAAAAGTATTTTTTCATGAATGCCCACCAGCTGCCATACAACTCTGGACTGGTCAAAGATGAATAAGTCCGATGAGACTTGTCTGCTGCTAACCAGCTACTGCTGACCTGAGCTCTGCTGCTTAGGACACACAGGGAAGGGTTGTGCTTGCTTGCATTGCTTGCTTCCTATCCTGGCTGCCTCTAACTTTTACACTAAATAAATAAGCTTAGCTGCCTCTGCCTGCTTGTATTATTTAAAAAAATAAATGAAAAACACTGCCTGTCTTACTTTGTTGTTAGCCCAGGAAGTTCATTCATCCCCCTCTCTGCTCTCTCTCTCTCTTTCTGATTTGGAAACAGGAAATGGACCAGTCTGAATTGCAGAGTTGCTGCAGTGAGATGTAACACGCACTTAACATGTGCAAGTCATAAAAACATAATAAAACAGACTCAGCCTCAGCTGAAGTATGACAGGCTGGCAGCCTGGTTATGAAGCTGACGTCATGGCACATGACTCTGTGAGTGATAACATCAGCAAAAAAAAAGGGGCTAAAGAAAACTTGAGCGCAGGGAAATTTGGGAATTAAGTGGGTCAATCGGGAACTCGTGGCACCCCAATATTTGGACCTCAAAACTGGGTAATGCCGTAGAATTTGGTATGGTTGAGAGGTATGAAGGTCATGCTGCTAAACGCTAGGAGTCTAAACCTGAAACTGCACAAATTACTAGCATTCTTAACCCTGGTAAATGCCAACATCTATGCAGCCACAGAAACCTGGTTTGTGGAGAGCACCCCAGCCTTACCTGGTTACTCATCCTCTCATACATTCAGACTCCATTCTGTGGAAACTAAAGCCAAAGGAGGTGGAGGTCTATATCGGAACACTGAATGTCCAAAACATCGACCTCCATAAGGTCAAACTTAGAAGATCGAAAGCTGAAATCATCGAAGCAGCGGAACATCAACTTCTTTCCCAGGGAAAGACGTCGGTGGGCCATTTCTGTGGCTTCGCTATTTCCTCCACTGTGGTGCGATCTCGGAGTTGGTATATTTAAGAAGGGGGGGTGTAGGGGGGGGTGAAGCCCTCACATTAGAAATGGTTTGTGGTGTGCGTGTGTTGTGTGTGTGTTTCTCAGAACAGCAATTTTTTTCCCTGGGAAAAAAATCGCTGTTCTGAGCTTTCAATCATATCATATTTCGAACTTCCAAGTTCGACCTTATGGAGGTCGATGTTTTGGAAGTTCAATGTTATGATATAGACCCAGGAGGTGGCATTTCAATATATATTAAAGACATACACACCTCCAACTGATCAAACAGTATGATACACAGATGAGACACTCCAAGTGCATTTAACCATTGACAAGACCCCTATTCAAACCATAGCTAGCTACCAGCCCTCAAATCTGACTCAAGATGCCCAATCAGCCTATCTAGGCCTGTTCAAATCCATCAAGATTAAACCCTTTACCCTGATCTTGGGTGACTTAAACTACCCTAACATAGATTTGAAGAACTACTTATGCCAGAACACAAATGCCCAGAGATTCCTTGATTTTGTCAATGCAAATGCCTTGGAACAGCTAGTCAATACCCCCACAACATGTGATAATATCTTGGACATGCTATTAACCAACATGAGTAACCACTGCAGGGTCGCTACAGTATCATCTTCCCTGGTAAGAGCTGACCATAAAGCAGTCTCTTTCAAATTCACCATCTCCCCCAACACCCCTCTAGCTAGGGTCAGACATAAAAAATTATCCAAAGCTGATTACAGCGTCCTGAGGGATGGTATAAACAGCTTCACAGCCCCCTCCCCATCTGTAGGAACTGGCACCAATATCCAAACCTACACCAAAGGACTATACGAGCATTTGTATAGATGCATGGAATCAGGGATACTCGACAGGACTAAATCATTCTCCGCAAGGAAGAGTAAATCTGTCTGGTGGACATCTGTAATAAATAAACTCTATAACAAAAGGAAAAAGTTGCTGTCCAAGACCAAATAAGGAGCAGATGCCCAATTGGATACAATATCTCCTTAGCCTGAACAAACAAATAAGTGCATTAGTCATATAAAGGCTCCAGGGCCATTAGGCTAGTACACACCTATAAAACTATGAACCTATGAACAAACTTTGAGTTCAAATTGGCCACATCTAATAGAGACAATCATAAGGCCTTCTTCACCTATGTCTGCAACCTCAAAGAAAGCACCCAGATCTGTTCAGAACTGGTGGTCAAGGACACCACATATACAAATGCTGTAGATATAGCAAACTTGCTGGCTGACAGATTCAGCGAAAACTTCACCCCTCTGTCCCCCTCATCAGTAAATCAGGACATCCCCAGTACTTGCCCCCTTCCCCTTATATATAGGGGACAGGTCATCACTGCTTTCTCAAAGGCAAAAACACAGGTTCCATCAAAAACAAAAATACACACAAACAGGTGCAAGTTGCGATACAAGAAAACTGTGTAAACAAAGTAAAAAACAAGTACGGAACCAACACGGCTGGGCAAAAACCTCTATTTAGTAAACAAAATAGAAAGGAATACTTTCTATTTGGCTTAATAAATAGAGGATTTTGTTCAGCCGTGTTGGTTCCGTACTTGTTTTTTACTTCAAAAAAAAAAAAAAAAAAAATACACAGCTTCCATGGGACCTAATAACATCCTAGGCTGCATCCTATGTGAAGTCAGGCAGGATCTTGCAGAACCATTAGGAGCTCTATTCAACCAAAGCCTGAGTAACGGCTTCACCGCAGCTGAGTGGAGGACAGCCACTGTCATCCCTTTGCACAAAGGTGGAGCGTCCAGAGATCTGGGAAATTATAGACCCATCAACCTAACTAGCCTGATCTGCAAGGCCATAGAATGGATTGTCATGGACCTCATTAACAAGGACATTGGCAACCTCCAAACATTTGATCCCACACAGTTTGGCTTCATCAGGGGGAGGTCATGTCTGTTAAATTTGGTCAACTTCTTTGAGACAGTCCAAAAAACAGAAGTGACCAAACCAAAGGTTGTATTGCCCACAGAAAGTAGGTACAAGTAGAAAACAAAGGCAGCAACCACCACAAGATGAAAGTCAAAAGTTTTAATCAAATTGTTAAAAACACTTGCTAAAAACAATGATGATACTCCAAAATATGATAAGCGCTTCTGGGCTGATGCCTTTCATCAGATGGTTTGTTAATAATGAAAGAAGTCCTTTTATGTAAAACAATAACCAATCATGGATCAGTAATTAACCCACCTTCTCTTTAGGGGTGGTTTAAGGGGGACTGCATCATTAAGGCCCAGGGACCTATGTGATGTAAGTTCTATGATCCACCCGGATTCCTGATATTCTGTTTCATTGACTAAATCCCCTCTCCTGATACCTTTGTGCATGTTCTGTATAACACTAAATTTAATGTCATGCCCTGGATTCTGAGAGACATGTTGATATAAAGCATTATGTTCATTATGCAATCTAATGGAATACAGATGGTTCAGTATCCTATTCTTTAGAATACAATTTGTCTTCCCTAATAAAAACTTACACATGCTTTACATACAGCAAGATATATTACATTCATCGTTCTACAATTGGCATGTGCATTGAAATTATATACATTCCCAGTATTGGGATGTATAAAAGTTGTATCCAAATTAATATATGTACATGCCTTACAAGATCCACAAGTTCTAGTCCCCTTACACCTAGAGGTAATGTGTGGTCCCTTTCTTCCTTCATGACACAACAAATCTTTTAAATTTTTATTTCTCCTGAACCCAAAAGATGGCTCTTCTCCTACCACCTTCACCTTCTCATCTGAGAGAAGAATCACAAAACGCTTGTAGAAACATAATTTGTTAAACCATTCATGATGCTATCCTAGTACATATTGTCTTTCCCAAAATGCCAAGACTAGGTGGGCATACGTATTGGCACAAGGGTGCCCATGGCTACCCCTTATATCTGACGATAGTGGCTACCTTGGCAGAAGAAAATGTTGTACTCCAAAACTAACTTTTATAACTCAGTAATAAGCCTGATCTTATCCGTGTCAAATAAATGTAGATCACCAATCAATTTTGATAAGGCTGTCACACCATAATCATTACTTATCACAGTGAAAAGATTCCTTACATCTAACGTTACCATGTAATATATCTTCCCATCTCCTTTGACTCTGATGTACTCATTCAAAGTTGTTAAAAAATGTCCTGTATCCTTCACAATTTGTGTTACATACGTTACAAAAGTTCTTAGTGTGCATTCCATCCAAATAGAAATATTTTCTGTCATCCACCCCCTACCAGATACTATGGGCCTTAATGAGGGAGTACTTAGATCTTTATGTACCTTGGGTAGAGCCTTGAAGATAGGAATGATTGGATGCTCTATCCATAAGAACTTAAACAAATCTTCTTCCATTAATCCTATATCTTTCAAGTCCCCTAACTTACACCTAATTCGATGCTGCAAGATAGTATGCATCCCAGATTCACCTTTGGCAACATTGTGGCAGGGCAGCTGGGCAGGATTTCTAGGTTATGCATGGAGGAAGACATGTTTGAAGTGGAGGTTAAAATTTTAAAGCATAATTTTGTAATAAGAGGGTACAATAAATATAGGTTAGAGGAGGTTATACAGAATAGAAAAGGGCAAAGGAAGGATAGAATTCATCCTTGGTTAGCTCATGACAGCGTGAAAGAGAATAGAGTTAACAACCCTCAATTACATGAAAGTAAAACAAGGCTCATGTTTACATACAGCAATAATATACATGGAGTCTATGACATAGTAAGACAAAACTGGAAGATTCTTCTCTCAGATGAGAAGATAAAGAAGGTGGTAGGGGAAGAGCCATCTTTTGGGTTCAGGAGAAATAAAAATTTAAAAGATTTGTTGTGTCATGAAGAAAAAATGGGACCACGCTTTACCACTAGGTGTAAGAGGAATAGACCTTGTGGATCTTGTAAGGCATGTACATATATTGATTTGGATAGAACGTTTGTACATCCCAATACCAGGAATATATATAATTTCAATGCACATGCCAATTGTTGAATGATTAATGTGATATATCTTGCTGTATGTAAAGCATGTGTAAGTTTTTATGAGGGAAGACAAATTGTATGCTAAAGAATAGGATACCGAACCATCTGTCTTCCATTAGATTGCATAATTAACATAGTGCTTTATACCATGTCTCTCAGAATCCGGGGCATGACTTAAAATTTAGTGTTATACAGAACATACATAAAGGTATCAGGAGAGGGGATTTAGTCAATTAAACAGAATATCAGGAATCCAGGTGGATCATAGAATTTACAGCACATAGGTCCCCAGGCATTAATGATGTAATCCCCTTAAACCAGCCCTAAAGAGAAGACAGGTTAAATACTGATTCATAATTGGTTATTGTTTTACATAAAAGGACTTTGTTCATTATTAACAACCCATCTGATGAAGGGCATCAGTCCAAAAGCACTTATCATAGTTTGGAGTATCATTATTGTTTTTAGCAAGTGTTTTTAACAGTTTGATTAAAACTTTGGACTTTCCTCTCATGATGGTTGCTGCCTTTGTTTACTTTGACACAGTCACCAAAGCCATGGACAAGGGGAAGATGGTGCACACCGCCTACCTTGACAAGGCCAAAGCCTTCAATACTGTTTTCCACTCAGGCTTCATAGATAAACTCTCTCAGCTAGGCATCAATCCATATGTTACAAGAAGGGTAGCAAACTGGCTCACTGATAGAATCCACCTAGTCCAAATAGGGGAAGTCACCTCAAACAGTAGACCCGTAACAAGCGGCATACCCCTGGGTTTGGTCTTGAGGCCTCTGTTATTTGGGGCATACTTTTCTGAGGTGCAGGCCAAAACTAGTGGGACATGGCTGACCAAGTTTCCAGGTAACTGCAAGCTGGGTGCTGTCATCATTTCCCCTAGTGATGTGGACATCTTCCAAGAAGGTCTCACTCAGACAAATGACTGTCGCCAGAAACATGGCCTAAAACTGAATGCCAAAAAATGCATCTTCGTCCCTTTTGGGGAGAGTGACATCCCCACAAATTATCACATTAATAACAATGGCCTAAGCACACAATCATTCGTGAGGCATTTGGGCACCCAGGTTCATAGCAGCCTGACTTCTGACCACCATGTTGCTTCTGTTGTACAGAAAGCCTTCTACATGGCCCACCTCATAAGTAAGGGTATTGCATCCAGGGACAAGGAGGTTATAACATCTCTGTATTCTTCCCTTATAAGGCCCATTATTGAGTACAACACCCCTTTCAGCATGTACCTCACAAATTACATGCAGCAGCTGGACAGATCACAGAGGTTCCATACCAGGTGAATCCAGGGTCTCAAACATCTGCCATACACAAATAGGCTAAAAGCTCTATTATTCTACTCAGTTTCATACAGACTCCTCAAAGCTGACCTCTTTCTGGCATACAATGCAATCATGGACCCCACCTTGCTGGAACTACTGCATATCCGCAAGTCAAGCTCCACTCGGATAACCCACATGTGTCCTCAACCTGGTCTGTGACATCAACAAGACTTGTGGGTGAGATATATTTGTGTCCCAGAGACTCCCCTATCTGTGGAATAGACTCCCTCTCCAGATCAAGCAGAGTACCTCTTTACCCCTTTTTAAGCACAACCTGGATAACTGAATGGGAAACAGAAAATACACCCATGGGATTCCACCCATGTCTCTGCTGGACAGGGGCACCAGGTGCTGACTTGTCTAACCATGGGCTAAACTCTTGGCTAGGCTTATAAGGGCCTCAATGCCAATAGCCTAGTAACCTCCTATGATCCTATGATCCTAAAGCCAAGGCTGGATAAATGATCTACAATATCCCATGAGTCTTCTAGAACATGCACAGATCCATCAAAATACTATTTTTTATTAATAAATAATGCAAGTGGTTCTGTGTTAGATAAATCTGATAATATTATTAGTCAATGCTGTTGTTGTGCACCTTTCAAATTCCAAATGTGGCTGGTGTACACAGGATCAAAAAGGTATAAACAAGTTAACAGGTGATTTATTTATTTATTTTTATTTATTTACATTGTTGACCGGGAGTGTCCGACGGGAAGTAGGTCCATTTTCAGCAGAGGCCCGGGGAGAAAAGCTCCACAGTTAAAATAAACAGACAGTAGTTACATTGGATTACATAGCGATTAACAATTTAACATAGCAATTAATTACAAACATATTTACAGATGAAGAACATAGTACATCAGTAGACAACTAGAATCTTTATCTGCGAAGTACATAACAGACATTAACAAATGTTACAATAAGAAGTCCCTGCTGTATAAAAAGTACTAGGCTTATGAGCATCTGAGCTTGCTATAATCAAGGTAGTTAGTGGGGTGGAAAGAAAGGTAGTGTTTGGATGGGGTGGGTGATATTAGAGTGAAAGTTGCAAGGGCATAGCCAGCATGTTTTAGGTACGCTTTTAGTAAAGTTTTGAAGTGGGTGCCTGATGGTACAGAGGTAATTGTGTGTGGGAGGGAGTTCCATAATTTGGCTATGGCACAAGAGAATAGTGCTTCACCAGCAGAGGTATTGGCTTTAGTGATCTGCAAGTGATTTTTCTTGCTGGATCTTAGTGGTCTAGTGGTGCGATAGGATTGGAGCAGATTCTGGAGGGATGGGACATTTAGTGGATGGTTTACTAGTTTGTGGGAGAATGATAGTTGATACCACTGAAGGAGGTGAGGGAGTTCAAGCCAGTCCAGTTCAGCAAGTGAGAGACAGTGGTGACTATGGTAGGATGCCCCTGTGGCGAATTTGGTGATTTTGTTGTAGCAGGTCTCTAGCTTGTTTAGATCACATTGCCTTAGGTTGGTATATATTGGAAAGGCATAAAGTAGGGTGGAGATAAGGTGGAAATTTGCTATTGAAATCTTTGCTGCTTTGGTGAGAAGTTGCTTATTTCTGTATAACGCTTCTAGTTTTTTGTGGAATTTTTTTATGGTCATGGATATGTGAATGTCAAATTTTAGTTTATTGTCTATTTCTACTCCTAGCAATTTGGTGTGTTCTGTTGGGTATATAGTGGTGTTGCCTTTTGCTGAGATGTTAAAGTGAGAGTTGTTTTGAGTATGTTTGGTGGGTTGGAAGATGAGTAGTTTAGTTTTGTTTGGGTTGAGTATTAATTGGGCATCGGATAACCAAGTTTCAACAGAGGAAAAGGCTTCCTGTGTGACTTTTTGCTGTTTGGGTAGGGACTGGGCTGAGCAGATGATGGCTGAGTCATCTGCGTATTGTATGAGTGTGCCATGTTTGGTGGCAGAGGCTAGATTATTGGTGAAAACAGAGAAGAGTAGGGGTCCAAGGATGGATCCTTGGGGAACCCCTATGGAGACAGGTAGTTGGGGAGATATGTTATTCTGCCATACAACGGATTGTTGGTGGTAAGACAGGTAACTCTGAAACCAGATGGTGACTGATTGAGAGAAGGATAGCTTATTGAGGACAGAGATGAGTTGTTTGTGTGGGGCCATGTCAAATGCTTTACATAGGTCTAGGAAAGTAGCAGAGGAGAGATAGCCATTGTTTTTATGCTAAAGGATAGTGTTAGTAAAGGAGAGTAAGGCAGTGGTGGTGCTATGGTTTGGTTGGAAACCATGCTGATTATTGGAAAGGAGGTTGTTAGTAAGGAGGTAGTCTGAGACCTGAGAATGTATGCATCTCTCTAGTATTTTGGAGAGTGGAGAGAGAATAGCTATGGGGCAGTAACTGGTTAGTTCTGTGCAGGGGCAGCCTTTGTGGAGGGGAATTATATGTGATATTTTCCACAGTGTGGGAACGTAACTTTCTGACAGAGATTGGTTAATCAAGATGGATACTGGGTAGGCCAGAGCATCAGCTGGGATTTGTAGGTATTCACTTGGGAGGTTGTCTGCTGCTAATTTGGTGGGCTTAAGTTTAGTTAAAAGTTTTTTTTATGTTGGAGGTAGGTACATGAGAAAAGAAGAAGGCAGTGGGGAGATTACTAGTTGAAGGTGTGGGTTGGAGGGGAGGGGGGTTGTGTTGTTTAGTTAGTGGTAGTATGGTTTGTGTGAAGTGTGTGTTGAATGAGGTAGCAATATTTTTGGAGGAGTGAGGGATGTTAGGAGGAGGGGTACTGACTTTATCTGGGTGGAGGATGGAGTTTATGGAGGACCAGAATTGTTTGGGGCTGTGTTGGGAGGGGTCTAGGGCAGACTGCTAGTATTGGAATGTGTCCTGTTTTGTTAGCTTTTTAACTCTATTGCATAGTTCTAGGAATTTCTTTCTAGCTGAGGGGGTTTTGGTTTTGCCCCAGTGCTCCCAGGCTTTATCCCTGTTTTTCATTTCTGACATAGTGGTTTTCTGTAGCCATAGGGAGGGTTGTGCTTTCATTCTGGAAAGTCTTATGGGGGCATGGTAATTAAGGATGCTCAGGAAGGTAGTATTAAAAAATTCAACTGCGTCATCAAGACTGAGGTACTTTAGGGGATGCCAGTCACATTCTTTGAGGGATGAGATGAATGTGAGTGGGTTACAGTTTAGTTTTTTTACATATTTGATGCTAGATGACAGGTTTAGCTTGGTATAGGTATTTTTTGAGTAAGACTGTTGATGAGTGATCACTGAGGCTATCTGATAAGCAGCCTGTTATATATGACTGGCGGCTTTTACTGACTAGTATCCAATCCAGGGTAGTGTGCTTGCTGGAGTTTTTATTTATCCTGGTTGGTGACTCGACTAGTTGGGTGAAGCCATGAAGGTTTATATGATGGGTTGGATAGTTGCCAGAACAGGATTGCCAGTCAATATTGAAATCACCTAAAATGATTGCTTCTTGGAGGAGACGGTGGGTAGACCAGCTGAGGAGGTTTTCTAGTGGAGGGATGTTTTGGCCAGGTGGGAAGTAGCATCCAATTATGCTGATGGTTTTGTTTTGGTTTATTTTGAGGTTGGTATATATTATTTCTTCATTGCCTATTTGTGGAGCTGATGATTTTAAGATCTGGATGTTTAGATGCTGTTTAAATATTATAGCTACACCGCCTCCTTTCTTGTTTAGCCGGTCTACTCTTAGTATGCTGTAACCGGTATCGAGTATTTGCCCACTGATAATGTAAGGTTTTAGCCAGGTTTCTGTCAGGATGACTATATCTGGGGAGTACAAGTCTATGGTGGCATGGAGTTCATGGACTTTGTTGGATATAGTTCTAATATTTAGGCTTAGTAGAAGGAAGTCATTTGACTTTCTATTGGCTGTGATATGGGAGAAGTTGTGGTTTCTAGTCTGATTATGAGGATTGGGGTTGGAGATGGTAGGGCCAGGGTTGGGGTGGATGTCTCCTCTTAGGGCTAGTTTTGATATGCATGAGGTTATTAGTTTTCTCAGTTTTTGAATGTGTTTGTTCATTAGGGAAACTTTATGATTTTATTCTTTGGGTAATAGGTATGGTGGAAGGGTTACTATGTTAAGTTGTAGGGATGCTTTATGTTTGAGTAATATAGTTGGTAGAATATGCGGGGGGTGCATAGGGATGGTTCTTGAGTTGGTGGGAGGGGAGCTGAGTGAGGGTGAGACATGAGTGGTGGTGTGATTAGTAGTACAGTGGTAGTGGTTGAGTGGGGGAATGATAGAGCTTTGGTAGGATGTAAGATATGCAAGGAGAGTGCATGCAGTGAGCATAGGTAAGGTATGCTTGTACATGTTAGTTGAGTAGGTGTGATAGTAGTGGGAAAATGGAGGAGGTAGTGCTGGGTTAGCGCTGTGATTCAAACCATAATTGGAGGATGGCACCAACTGAATTAAAATAAAGTTATATAATGAACTATTTGTATGTGGCAGATCCATAAATATTAAACAGTCACAGGAACAAGGTTCAAGAGCCATGTTTACTAATGGTAATAATGATTTTAATTAAAAAAATGTCTAAATCAGGTAAATGTAAATACTGTAAGTTTATTTAAAATGCTCCCTGTATAACTATATACATCATCAGCTATGATGGAATCATTGGGTATCCAGGGACATTTAAGTGCATCACTTATGAGGGGATTTATTTAGCTGTATGTTTATCCTGTGATTTTGTCTAGAGTGATAAAATGGGTAGGGCTTTGAGATACAGAATATGTGAACATTATTACAACATTAAAGACTGGAATGAGAACAACACTTTATTTAAACTTGACTAGTGAAACCATTTCAAAAAAAGTTATTTTTTTATAGTGGGCAAAGTTCCAGTCAATAACAGGGAAGGGTCTCGCAAGAGACAGCTAAAGTATAGAGAGTTGGTGCAGATGTAGAATCTCAGTGCAACTGAGTGACTCAGATAAAATGTCCACCTATAAATAGTGTTTTAAAACTGAGATTGTCCAAACTATTGATGTCATTTCATGCTTTTAAAAATGTAATCATGCATTATTTCTTATTTGTTTGTTGAACATTTTATGTATTATTTTAATATAGGGTTAAATATTGCTTTGCGTTGTCATATAACTTGAATCCGGTGACATTTGTATTTAATTAACTAACTAATCTTTGGTTTGTTTAGGAAGAATGTTATATACAACAATTACATTTATTTATTTATTTATTTATTTTTATGCTTTCTTGATCAAGTTTGCATCACTAGGCTAATAGTCTCCTTTCAGGGGAGGCTTATGCTGGTACTTATACTACTAAGGGACACTTGGACAGGGCATCAGGGAACCTAAGCTACAACCAACTTACGCAGATGGAGCCTGAGGTTACCATTTCATCCAAAGGATGGCATACTCATGAGTGCAGCCCAGCCCGCTTATTCTGCAATACAGTGTCAGCAATCAGTCCACGTGGTGTGGGAATAAAACCCACAGCCTTCTGCATCTAAGGTGAACATACAACCTGTTTCACCATTGACACAGATTTAGATTCTGATGAAGTCTATTTCAGTTTTGTAGATGAAAGCATTTAATCTTTTTTTTTTTTTTCACTAAACTTCCTTGAGTGAATGGCCACAGTGATTCAGGGTTTTATCTGGTTAGAAAATTGTATATTTGTTAAGAAATGTTGGTGGCTTCAGGATGTCTGATCTATTTATTGCATTGTTTGTAAAGAACTTATAGGTAGATTCATTTGCAGGTGTTTAAGAAGTCAAATGAACAATATATTTTATGATTACAGATGATTTTAATACAGATGGAAGGAATATCATAGGGGGAGGCTCTAAACATGAAGCTACGGTGTGTACAGTGCAATTTGTTTCTTGGAGTTTAAACAGCAAGAGCTGTGCTGGAGTAGGAATGTATATGGTTGTTTGAAGTTTGAAAGGCTGGGTAACTAGCCAGTAAGGGAAAGGAATTCAAAAGTAAGATATTACAAAGAAAGGATCCAAATAAAAATGTAGAATATTGGTTTACAGGTAGCCATTTAACTACAGCGAAGGTGTTCAGACTTTAGAAGAGGGGTGATATATCTGCATATTAATTTATTGATAGCAGAGCAAACAAAATTTTTTTTTTTGAGGTAGTTGTTCAGTGAGTAGTAATCATTCAAGCTGTGCATGCAAAACATCTTTCTTGGTGGACATCCATCCTCAGATAAAGTAGCGTCAGACTTTTGCAGCCTAGAAGGGAGCTTGCTGACTTTTGACCTGGTCTCGTCAATTTAGTATTTGAAGGTAAGTTGTTGATACGTCATTGACTGAAGTAGAAGTGCTGAGTTAATTTCAGAGAAGTCTGATTGTTGTACATTAATTGCCAGTTGTTAAGGCTAAGGAAAGTTTCTCAAGTGTTCCGAATATCATATCTATTTATTGGTTTGTTTATTTATTTATTTTTGCATTACATAATGTTTTTTTATCTAGATGAGGAGCAGGATGAGATCATGTTCTATCAATTTTGATTGCGGGTGAGTAAGGGCTTAACCTATAGGATAAATATGTCATCTCCATGCAGAATGACAGGAAGATGATGTAGATCTGCATGACGTCTACTGAAAATCGTGCTGAAAATGAATGTTAATAAAATGAATCATCAGAAGAATTCTCATTTAAGCTGTCAGAAGTGCAACCACTTTTAACTTTGAAGCTTCTACTTCAGAGGAAGTTACTGATCCTCTAAATAGTATTTGAGCTGTTTCGTACTGAAGCTAATGCATTCATTTGATGTTTGTGGTTAACTAAGTTGAAGGTGTTAGTAAGATTAATGAAAATCATGTCAATGATTTTGATTTTGTCCATGATTTAAAGCTTGTTATCTATTAATTTAAATGAGAATGTATTCAGACATCCATGTGTCGAAAAGTCATGCTTCTGGTTTTATATGTTACATTCCTGTATATAGTGTGAACTGTGCATACATAAGCTCTTCTAATAGTTGCCCTAGGGATAATGTTTAAGATATAGGTAGAGGTGGTCTTGAAGACTTAGGCAGAGGGATTACATAGACTTGTTTTTAAACAAGTGATACGATATTCTACGTCTGATAAAGTTTGAAGGTGTGCTGGAGTGAGACAACTTGTCATTGGCTAGATTAACAAATCAAAGCAGGAGTTCATGTAATCCTTTGTGATTTGCTTTAATAACTTCTTTATTACTCTATATTCTTTTCTTTATTGTCCTGAAGAAGAACTGAGGTATAAAGGGGTGGGTCATCAGAAGTTTTTATGACATGTATAACTCTATAAGGCAGAGAAGTAGTCTATGAAGTCTGAAAGATTTATTTGAAATAGTAAAATGTTGGGTTTCACACTGAGTTATTTATTGAGAAATGGTATGTTTGTGAGGGTTTCAGGGATGACCTGTAATTTTGTTAATGATGTTTTAAAATTGGTTAGAACTGTGCTGAAGAGATGCTGTGGAGATTGCAGTACATTAGATCTGTTATGCCTTGTAGCTTTCTTCTAAAGATATTTTAGAGGTATTACTTTGTACTGTGAATCTTCAGTGGGGGGGGGGGGGGATTCTCATTGTCTCCAAGGATACATTTCAGCTTATAAAGTAATTTTTCAACCAGAGGTCATATATTATTTTTTAAAGTCTGGAAATTAATAGAAAATACTTTTTCAAAAGTGTAGAGGTTTTAGTTGATAAAGGTCTTAACTTTAAAGTAGAGGTCTGTTAGGTTGAAAAGTGTGGACTTCTCATTACAGTCACGTTGTAATAGTAAAGCATGATGTTTTCTGCAGATTGGACAAGTATGAAATATGTCTTGAAAGCCTTTTGTGACAGAACAGTAGGAGAAAATGAATAGGGAGTTGTTTTTTGACAACAGGGGATGAAAATGAAGAATTCTAGTTTGGGGTGATGGTTATTATTGCATCAAGCAGTATATGGTTATTAGATATAAGGTTGGGCCATTGACAATATACATACATACATACATACATACATACATACATACATACATAGTTTCAAGCACAAGCAATAATGCCCTTCTAGTCTGCCAAGATACCAAAATAGTTGTTCCCATAAAAAGTGTCCAGGCTGTTCTTAAAAAACATCTAAACTAGCACTTGCTTTAATGTAATTTGGAAGTCTGTTGCATGTATCAGCTGCTCTCTCAGAGAACCAATTAGTGCAGTTCTCATTCCTATAGAATTGTCTTTGTCGATTGTTTAATGATTGTCTGCTACTTTTTGATAACCCCAAATATTCCCAGAGGTAGTTGTCTCTAAATGCCTTATAGACTTGAATAAGGTCACCTTTTACATATCTATATGAGACGCTGTACAAGTTCAGATACTTTATTCTTTCATAATAACTTAAGTTAAATTTTCAAATCCATGGATTACCTTGGTATATTTCTGATGTACCCTTTCCAGTTTACTCATGCTTGTTTTCTTATAAGGTTTCCATATTGCTATTCCATACATACTCAAGTTTGGGGCTAAAGTAATTCACAAACAATGACTTCATCATTTCTGATTTTCTAGACTGTAAACATTTTTTATAAAACCTATAGTGCTACAGCTCTCTTTAACTGATTGGCTGATATGATTAGGAAAAACTCAAAGCTGGTCTATTCATATACCCAGGTCCTTAAATTAATCTACAGTTTCAATCATTGTGTGCTGTATTAAACATTCACCTTTCAATGTATGCCTTCCAAATCTCATATGCTTAGTTTTTTAATGTATTTATCAGCCTATCATTCTCTTGTGTCTAAATAGTCAATTTAGTTAAGTTCTTTTATAGACAAGCACTATCTTCAACACGTAACTAGTTTATTCAATTTCAAGTCATCTGCATAGAGATGATAGAGAACACCTCAGATGACACAATAGGTTGGTATGGTTTGCGAGATTCAAGTGATTAAGACTAATATCACCTGATTTATTTCAGAGATGATGAATGAGATTTAGGATTTTTTTTATTGATGCTGAGGTAGACAATACTAAGCTGGAGATAGGTTGGAGGGATTAAGCAAAAATGTTTTACAAACAGCCAGTTTGTGACATTATCATAAAAGACTTGAAATCTATGCTGCATTTGTAAAGGTTTTCTTGTAATGATGTCATATTGCATTACCTTGTTTTCTTTGAATAGGATTTAATGATACAATTGTATTTGACAAAATTATGTATAAAGTTATGTGCATCTTCTTTACTGAAAGACTCTGAGATAGCAAGAATGCCTTGTCTGTCAGGAGAAAGGAAGAAACTGAGCTGTCTATTTTTATATTTTGTACATTTACAAGGGCAGTTTTATTCTGACCTCTTAATTACAAAGCATAAATAATGTATTGCCACAAATAACACTTAAAGCCTTCTGAAGTATTTATGTCATTTAACCTTCACTAAACAAAATCTGCAAGTTTGTTTCCTCTCTAGTAAGCAACAGCATCATACCCTCTCAGAATGTCCAGATTTTTGCCTCATAGTTTTGGTCCATTTTTCATAAAATTGTGGTTTTCTGCCAAATTAGTGGCAAATCATTAGACTGAGTTTAGAAAATAATGACAAACATTTCAGTTTCAGACTTCATACCCTTCAGAGAAATTATGCTAATGTAAAACCTATTATTCTATCAACTTTCTAAGTATGTAAGAGCAATATTTTAAAATAATCCCTATTATTGGGCCTTTGTCCCACTTTTATTTATGGCTTTGTCCAGATTTCTTGCTCTAAGAGGTTGAAAAGTATGTCCACAAGTGATGTGTATATTCTCTTCAGCTGTACAGCCCTCTAGCTTTGAGAGATGGCCTGAAATAGATTTCCATTTAGCCCTTTATTTTTTGTCTGCCTGCCATTGCAGGATCCAGTACAGCTCCTTTATATCTGTTTTGTTGGAAGTATCACCTAACCGCAGATATTCATGTATAGTTTCAACTACCACAAAACTAAAATTTTGTTCACTACTAGTATCTATAATGTGTTTAGCTAAAGGGTTCTTCTCATCTAACTAATGCATCTGACATGCTCTCTTACCCTCTCCATCAACGTTCTATTTGTCTTGCCAATATAAAATCTTTGGCAATGGTGAATTTTAAATGTGCTTTGAGTATGCATTTTAACTCTTTTTATATTGTTTTATGGTCTGAAGAGGCTGACATAGTCAGTGAAACTGCTCACCATTGTTTTATTGCAGTTTTTCATGATACAACTTGTTTCTTGATACTTATTAAATCAGTTAATTTTACCTCAGCTGAGCTACAGTGTTTTTTGTGCTTGTTTCTTGTTCTACGGATTTGTTCTCTACCTCTGTGCTACCTCCACAAGGTTCATTTTTTGCTGATATATATATATATATATATACAAACACACACACACATATATATATATATATATATATATATATGTATATATATATATATGCGTGTGTGTGTGTGTATATATATATATATATATATATATATATATATATATATATATATATATATATATATATATATATATATATATATATATGTGGATTCACTTCAGAAGCTCGAAATACGAAATCTCGAATATCAATATCTTGAGCCCAAGAAGTGGAATCCACAAAACAACGAAAACTAAAAAAACATGAAATTCAAAACCTCGAATACCGGAAGTTTTGGATTTCGCAGTTTTACTACACACACACACACTCACACACACCATCCACCACACAAACACAGACAATCACTCTACTACATGTGTTGCGCCCCCAACCCCCACTACTTAAATATTCTCACTCTGAGGTCGCACTACATACAAACACACACAAAACACCACCACACAAGCTACTTTCTCTTCACACACACACACGCATCACAGCAACAAAACACACTGATACATACCACAGCCCCTACCCAAACCCTTTAACACAAACACACACACACACACACACACACACACACACACACACACACACACACACACACACACACACACACACACACACACACACACCCACACACTTACCTGAATACATAACCATAATGGAACTTTAGAAGCGTGAAATTCAAAACCTCCGGTATTCGAGGTTTTGAATTTCGCACTTCTAAACTTTCGCTATTATGTGGATTCGGCTTCTTGGGCTGGAAATACTGAAATTCGAGGTTTCAGTATTTCGAGCTTCTGAACAGTACCCATATATATGTATATGTATATGTATAAACTGCTGAATCTACCTTACTGTTGAACCACATTGGCCTATTCTTTCTCCCTGTCTTGTTGTTTTATCTGAAATTAATTTCCATAGGTGTTCATATTATCCTTGTATCTTCATAAAATCATATCTCTCACTGTAGACTCATGTAGCTCACTTAGTTTACTATTATGGGCTGCATTCATTAATGGCTACACTAGTTGCTGCTGCTATCATGTATGCAGCTTGCCACATACACAATAGTACTCTATTTGGTATTCATTAAAAATCTCTACTGCTTATGTAGAGTTACAAAACAAGGGTAAATGGCAGCATACACTAATGAAAACATAAGTAATTGAATTGCATGCTAGTTTACCAATCAAACATGGTGGAGCTATTCAGAAGCCTAAAAGTTATTGTGTACACTCTATATAGCCATTTGCACTGAAATCCAAAACTCTTTGGATTACAGCCACAATTACACTTAAAAAAAATAAACATGGCAGCAGTTGCTGCTGTTATAATTAGCCTGTATGTGCAACAGACTTTAATTGAAGTCCTGCTGCTGTTGTTGCCAGACTCTGGCTAAGAAGAAGAAGAATGGTATTTAGACCCCATTTGACTTAACCAAGGATGGCATGGCACAGAAACTGTAGAGCAATATCAGGTGACTAGGGAAACACTAGAGGAAATATGTAACATCTGCTGCCCTCAACTAAGGCCTCAGGAAATCATGGCGTACCCAGTCCAGTGGAAAGAAAGTTATGTAACCCTTTACATATATAGCTACCGGTACTTTCAGAGAACCACAGGGATATATTAGGAATGTTAGAGGTCTCAGCTTCCAGCAGTGCTACAGCATGCAATGAAGCATTTATTTTTTCCACACAGCCCAGTGGAGA
>NC_056728.1:1479811954-1479951954 GCF_019279795.1 Protopterus annectens | reverse complement strand
TAGATAATGGAATGATATTCACAAAATAAAGATAAAAAAGACCTGGAGTGTTGTAATTTTTTATTTTATATTGTGTGAGGAAAGGTTATCTTATCTGTTGCAAATATCAGACATCCACACATCTCACTGCAAATTACACAGGTCAAAGTTCAGAATGTGATTCTGTTGCACATGTAAATTCAGTTGACACTATGTCACATATTGGGAATATAACATTCTTCATAGTATATTTATGTATCTGTGGCACATACTGATAATAATAATAATAATAATAATAATAATAATAATAATAATAATAATAATAATAACAACAACAATAATAATAATATCAAGTGTGCTGGGAATGCCTGTTGTCCTGGAGTTTAAATCCAGTGTGGTTGCTGTTTGTGTGAATATATTGATGTTTAAGGAGCATTTCTTCATGTTGCAAGACAAAAAAATTGAGGAAACTTCAGAATGTTGCATTTTAAGAACTTGTTTGATAATGCCTCTGCTATGTAAATAAAATATTTTCTCTTCTTTGGCATAGGCATTGTGCATTCTTGACTGACAGCGGCCCATAGCAGTAAACCACAGTTCACTTCCTAAGGAAGAAAGTGAAAAAATTCTTATGGGCTGCCTTTTGAATCACAAATAGCCTGGTGCTGGATGCAGGCATCAGCACTCTGGATGGTACTAACTGAAGAAAATTAACCTATCAGGTAAATTTCTCTGTGACACAGGGTGTAAGTGAAGTGAGTTTAGAGAAATAAGACAGGTGATGCAGGGATTGAATCCAGTTAACTTATAATTGTACAGTGGTGATGGGTCTGAATACATGCTTGTAAACATTTTGTTATATCATTGTGTGGCTATTTGAAACTGAGCTATTCTCAATATTGCTAAAAACTTGTGAGCTATTGTCTGTCCCCTTTTCCATAATTTTTTATTACCTACAGTCCTGATAATATGTACCAGAAATTAAAGTTCTGATGTGGCAAGGAGATATGAGAAGGATGAATCTGTCACTGTAATAAACTTCTTGCTCTGCTCATTGCTAGGTATATCCTTTGACTACATAATTTTCATTTCACATTTTCTTTTAAATGTCTTTTGCATTTGCTCTCCACTTGGTAACATGCAAACATGGTTCTTAAGTAAATAACTGAAAATTTTAATTTAGGTCACCTTATGTAGTGCAAATGAGCATAGGGCCAGAGCGCATACAGCAGCAGTCTGGATAGACTCATTGAATAAGTTCCACTTCTCAGATAACTTCCTCTGTGTTACAAGGAAATAGCACAAGTGATGTAGGTTCAAATCCATTTTACAGGTACTTTTACATAGGGGTCAAAATTCCAGTTGTCACAACATTTTGATTAGGAATGTCACAATAAATGCTCATGAGTATCATAATTATGTTTATTGCAAGAAATGTATAATTCCTGCTTGATATGGAAGTCTAATATAATGTGTGTAAATTATGTTAAACATGGCAATGATGGTGTTTAATGTAGAATGCACATGTATTGGTACAATTTACATATTTTTGTTATAATTATTATGAGTTATCACATATTATAAGTATGTGCTTATGGCAGTATGTCTTGTGAATTATGTATGTAACCTAATCTAGCATGTATTACTCAGGTTATGCAACTGCTTGCATCTGAAATGCATTTACAAACACAAATACTGCCTTTTACATTGAAATATGGTCCCATGATTAAGTAAAGTCACAGACATACAGGCATCTCTGAACCATAACTCCAGTCATTGTTACATTAGTATACCTCTAATTATCATGTTGAAAAGTAAGTTCTTCTGTGGCAATGACAATTAACAAGCAACGTTTAATATTTTATCTTTTTTTTTTCTCGTGGTTTTGATTCCCATTTGATATTGCTAAATCTTACAAGTGTGTAAGCCTAAACCATCCAATATGCCAGTAGTCATACCATTTTTCCTCCAAACAACCATGATCATAAGAAACATCATAAAACATTTTAAGACTGGAACATGTGTCAATAGTTTGAACATCAGACTTGGCCAAATTTCACTGAGATATTGCATACTTTCTGTGATTTTTGATGCAGTCAGTACCAATGTGTCTGGCAAGCTATTGCTGTGCTTTCAATTGTGCAAATGCAGCTGTCAAGGCTGTCAAATCACACCCATATTTTGTTGCTTGACCACTGCAGACATAGCTGGCAATGGTAGTGTTCCATTTAGAGCACAAAGGTGGCATGTTGAAGAGTCTAAGATTTTTGTGTCACTCCTTGTGAAGTGCTGGAATCTACTGCAGGGGGCTTATACTCAGTATAAGGTTTAGTCTTGGAATAGCTTGGTCAAGTCTCCATCCAGTGCAACAAGCATCCCACGCACTTGGGAAGCAATGTTATTACCACTACAGTGACATGAAGATACACAAGTGGGACCTCCTGAAATGATGGGAGAATTAATATAATACTGCAAACAGCAGTCAGTTGTGTAAGTATAATGACCTATCACATGTCTATGATACTGCATTAATTAGCCAGCAAACACAGTTATTCATCATGCTTTCATATATATAATTTTTCTTTTCTCAACTGAACAGCTGCAGTACAGATAGCAGACAACTTTGATGTGCATCAGGAGAGGCTATCTCACCTCAGAGAGACATGAGATAAGTATGCATCAGATATGATTGCAAGGCAAAGAACTACTTTCAGTCCATCACTGTATACCATTTTGAGCAGGCATACTTTAATTCTGATATCAGGCATACATCTCAGTTCCAATAGCTCATGGTGATTACATTAGGTAATGAGGACACCATCTTAATAGTGTATATGTTCAATACACAAAAACGCACATTAGACTTTTTCAGGATATTATTTAGAAGGTATTAACTCCAACACAATGACATTAAGAATAATATTTGGCAAATTTAAGTATTACTTTTGAAAGCCAATATCTGATATGGTGTAGTGAAATGCTTGATTCTATTAGTCATATCCATGTGATTCATTTTTTTAACACAATGCTTTCCCGTTATATCTGTATGTGGCACGGTATACTTATGGATTTTTCAGATTGGGCTGTGCATTAAAATAATTAAGTAATGCTATTGATCTAATTATTTATTTTTTGTCTCCCCCACTCCATCACTTTCTATTTTTTCATATGTATATATTTTCATTTTAATACATTGCTGCTGAAAACAAAATGACCATTAGCACAACACAGGAAGCTGGGACAACCAGTGGGCTCAGCCTGCCATAACTCTACAAGTGGCTGTAGTAGCACCACTGCAGGTAGCACAGACATTCAGCACATCTAAGTCACAACCTGTCAGCATTGTCACTACAACCGCCCTCCCCCACCAGCCCCAGCTGACTCAGCTGCTGATGCAAGGATACCCACCAGAAGCAGTAGTAGTGGAGCATTCAAGCCTGGTAGTGGGCATTAAGGAGAGTAGCTTTGGAGCCCAAATCAGCAAGAATGAAAATGTCCTGTGTCATACTGCCTAAATGATGCCACATTCAAAACTGACCCAGGCAACTGACAGAGTAGACATTGATGACAGTTCTGAGAGTGAAGACTAGATTCTCACTGTTCTCAAACTGGAATGGATGCATCTCTGAAGTTCCTACCTATCCCCAATCACCCAACCATTTGTTTCCATCACCATCCCTGTCTATCTTGTATGTCGTATATGTCTGAACCTGCTATCTAACGTATCTTATCCTATCTACCTGGTCTTCACATTCCTAAACCCCCCCCCCCCCAAAAAAAAGAAAAAAAAAATGACACATTTGATTTGGTCCATTGGCTACACAACATTATTTGGTTGTCACCCACCCCTGGTATGATGACTCTCCAAAGTCATGAAATTGTGGGTACAATGCACTTATGTTATGAAGACGTGGATAGCTAGGTTAATCTCCCACCATACTCCTGCAGATTCCTGCATTATTTCCCTTGTGTTCTACCCTCTGCTTTCCACACCCTATGTTCACCACTGTCCTATCAAACCCTTTTTCACTTGTTTAATCTGGTCAGAAAAAAACATAGAATTACACACAACACATGGCCAGAAATGACCATTCGAAAAACTTTTGCTGTTTGTCCTCAGTATTTGCAGAAGCTGGACTTGTGAACCAATGCTGAGTGATGGTGAACATCATTTAACTTCCTATGGCAAAAGCTGAGGATTTTAATTTCAGCCATAGAAATCCAGTCACTTTTCCACAAATGTGCTTAAATCCACTGCACTTTATGAATACATACTAAAGGCAAACAGGTCTATATTAGAACATCAAAGTTTCAGAACTTCGAATGTTCTAATATCATCCCCTAATAAGCAAAAGCTGAAAATAGCAAAGTTTCAGAAAAACAAATTCTTTCCTAGGGAAAAAAATCAGTTGTCCGTTCCTGTTGCTTCGCTATTTTCAGCTCTGTGGTGGAAAGTTACGGTTCAGGTTCAGGTAAGTGTGCGATTATGTGGATGTGAGGGTTAGGGCGGGTTAGGTGAGTTAGGGTTAGGGTTAGGGTTAGGGCATGGGTCAGGTAAGTGTGCGAATGTGTGGATGTGAGGGTTAGGGTGGGGTAGGTGAGTTAGGGTTAGGGCGCAAGTGAGGTGTTTGTGCAATAGTGACAGACCTTAGGGTTAGGGTTTGGGTTAAGGCAAGTGGGTAGATAGTGGTGTATGTACAGTTTAGTGTAGGTTTAGATGTAAGATTTTAGGTGTATGTATGTGTGTGGATTGCTGTTTGTTTGGTGTGTTTGTGTTGTGTGTATGTGTTTTGGAACAGCAATTTTTTTCCCTAGGAAAAAATTTGCTGTTCTGAATTTTCGATGTTATCAGTTTTTGGTTATTAGGGGACAATATTAGAATATTCGAAGTTCTGCAACTTTGATGTTCTAATATAGACCCAAGGCAAACTAAGGTCATGAGTTTGAAATAGTTACTTAAAAATTTCTTAGGCTGCTGGATGTAATGAACTAGAGCTTCCTATCCATTGTGCTGAGATAACACCCTATCTGTAGACTGATATTTTTTGCATAGTATATGTCAAATAGTTATTTCATGAGATTTTATGTTCCTAACATATCTTTAACTGCAAACATCTGAGTTTATCTCCAATTGCAAAATTTTATCAACATACCATTTGAATAGTGCAGCAAGAAAGCATTTGCCAAAGCATTCCATCTCAAACAGGGAGACCTAGTAAGCCACCCTTATCCTGCCTATATGTTAATGTTGGCCATTATTTCCTACCCCTTCTTGCTCCCTACAGTAAGCACTTTATTGCACAAAGCATGACAGATTAACAATGAGGAGATGAGTAACGCACTTTAAAGATGACCCTATATATCCCATATACAGTCCTGTTGCAATTCCTTTGTCCATGTCTCTCTCTCTCTCTCTCTCTCTCTGTTCACCCCTTCTGCTTCAGTAAGTTTTCACTGTCCCTTCAATTGTGTGATTTTGTGAGGTTGAAGTTCATTTGTGATGTGATGAGTGCCCAGCTCTATATACATGTTTGCATACTTTCAAGGGTTCTAATCCAGGCATTAACAGTGTTTTTTACTGGTTTTAGTACATTGTTCTATGTGTAGCTGTTGCCTACATATTGTGTTGAACCACCATCATCCTGCTTCTGTCATAAGCCATTGGTTTCTGGCTCCCTCTCCCCTTCTCTATGTATCGTCTCCCTTCTGTGTCATTAGTCTTTCTCCTCTGCATTTGCTCATTGTCTGGCTCCAAGCATCAACTGCAACTTCAGCTAAATGGAAGTAAACAGCTTATGCCCAAATCTAGTGAGCTTTTGCCTTCAGTCACATTGATCTGGTGCCTTTCATGCTATTGTGCTTAGTTATGTACAGTCAGGCTAATCTTGTCTTGAACAAGCTGAAGAGTTGAATGTACATCGTGAAGGATTCTCAAATGTCAAATATTTTTAGAAACCATTCTGCATTGGATCATTTAGTATGTTTCTGGGTGCGATGTACAAATTATGTACATTTTTAATTACTGTAATAAAGCATGATGGCTACATTCTCCCCTGCCTCATTGTTTTGTGACTGCCCTATCAAATCAGAAAAATTAAGGTTGCAAAGTTTAGCAATGTTTCCTGCATGGTGTTCTGACATAATTCACATTTGTGAAATGGTTTTGGTATACTGCCAAGGGTTTAACTCCAGAAATACGTGAAATACATATTTAATGTGTTATTTATATTACAATCTTAGTAACCCACCTTTATCCTGCTTATGTTTCAGTCATGGTTATACTTTCCATCCCCTACTTTCTCCCTATTGAAAACACTTGAACATACATCATGATAGATTACTTATCAGGAAAACTATAACATTAACACACCCCAAGGATGATAAAAAATGCCCCAGAAACATAAAACATTTTTGTGTCTATCTATCACTCTCTTCATGTCTATATGTGTTCCCACTTCTGTATCATCACTTTTTACAGTTTTATATTTATTAGACTAATGGATGTAATGTACACATTACATTATTTTACAGTTGACATGAGGGTAATGAAGAGTAATATGTATATTCCCCTTTGCTTCAATTTGTTATCATATCTGGACTTTGTGAAGTATGAGTTCTTATATAGTGTGGTTAGATAATACTCAGATCTGTAGATTTTTTTTTCTGAATGCCATCAACGTTTGAATCCAGATGTATAATACATTCTTTTTCATTGCTTTGTATGACTCCTGACAGTGTAACTGCTGCCTGTACATTTCTTTAAACAAAACATATCCTGCTGCTGTTTAATGTGCTTGCTCCCTATTGTAAACACTGTCTTGGACAGATCTTACCTAAATAACTTTGATGATAAAGTAAATATTAGCACAAAACAATTATGTGCAGACTTGAATCATAAACTAAAGTCTTAGCATGTCCATATGTGCAATCCTGTCACCAACTGTCCACCTCTCCCCAGACTTTCTTTGTTATCAGATAAACCTTCTAGATTCAAACTGGTTTCCATAAACCATGTTTCCTTCAGCAATAACATGCTTGCTCCCTCATGTTTCTCAACACACCTGTATCATACATATAAAAAGTGAAGAACTGCAGCTGTCATGACAAATGTGTAAATCATGACACCTGAAACATGACTATAATACATATATCTGTTCTTTATTCCATCAGATTCAAACATGGTTGTATGTGTTTACTGCTTATTTGTATGACAATTGGCACAGATTACTGCTAATTCCCATTTTAAGTTCAACATCTAAAGATATGCTTATGTGTTCCTTAATACTTTGCCATCAGCAGCATAAATTAACTTCCCAGAGCTGAACTTCAGGGAGAGAGTCAAAAAACAATTGTTTGAGTAGGTTGTGCAACTTTGGTATGTCTTTACTGAATTTTGAAACCAATGGCTCTGGATTTCAGAGTGATTTTGATTTAATTAACTCAATTAAATCAGTCAGTCTGTTAATGTATGTCTGCACTCCTGTGGTTACACTTACAGTTGTCTATCATTATCTTTTAAGTATTGTAATGCACCTTTCTGTACTCTCCTAATCTTTTCTTAATTTGCTTTTCATACATTATACTGCCATTGCACATAACATGTTTTTACATGTAATCTTTGCCAAAATCCACCATTCAGACCAGTTTCTATAGAATGTCCCCATTGTATTATGATCTTTCCATAGCTGAATTATTAATCTCTTTCCTTCTTCATCCCATGTTTTGTCATGTATCCTTTTTATTCCTTTGCTATTTTTATATATTCATTATTTTCCTTTATTTGTATCCATAGCTGGTTCAATTGTTTCTCCTTCTCCTATTTTTAATCCCTCTGTTATTATGAAATAATCTTTTTTTATTTCTATATAAACCCTTTCCTGCGTGTCCATTTCATGACTTCTTACATTTTTCTTACATCAGTTTCTTTCTTTTTATGTTTCACTCTTAAAATTCAGTTAAAATCTTCTGTCACTATAATATTCATATTAATCACTACATAATCTAGTGAAATATATATTTTTAAAAGTAACATAAGCATATAATACTATAATTCTATATCACAGGATCATTGGATTAGAGGAGGTTACTTGGCTATCGACCCAGAGGTCATTTCAAGCCTAGCCACTGTGATATACTCTAGTCAATACCCAGGACTGCATTCATTGGTAACTGACCATGTCCAGGAGGATTGTGGGTACCATCCCAAGTAAGAATTCTGTCCCTCCAGCACATCCTACTCAAGTCGCAAGCCATATTTAGGTCAATGGAATGGGTAAGTCTAGTCCCCTTTGATTTACAGATGTGCAGCAAATTCATTAGGTTTGGTCGAAGTTTGCTCTGTAAACCAGGCATAAGTCTCCCCTAAAAAGTCTATATGATACTGAAAACAGTGATAAGGACATTAATCAGTCTGTGTACAGCACATGCTGTAGTCCCTTGGTCTTCTTAGTTAGAAACCTCTGAGGTTACTCCAACTGCTGCAGGTGCTTTGTACTGTATATGCCAAAAGGGGCATTACACTCAATTATGGGCCTTACTAGTGATGATTATATAAGGATTATAACCTCCTTTGCTAATCAAGTGTGCTACGTCAAAAAGCCTTTCTTACTACAGTGGACAAACAGTGGTCAAAGTTAAGGTTGCAGTCCACTTGTGACTGTAGATCCCTTATCACTTCGTAGGTACATAGGGTATTGTGTTAATTTGACAGTGTAAATAGACATTGTTTTCACCGAAGAGAATGACGATGCATTTCTTTACATTCAGTTTGAGACAATGACTAAGACACCAGTCATTGTCTGCTTTGTTGTTTCAATTTTAAATGCTCAGTAGTTATTCTCTCCATTCTTACTAAAGATATATCTAATATTTTCATTGTATTTTTACAAAATATTCATATGCCAGAGCACTGGTCATATCCCAAGTTCCAAATTATCTTACCCCCATAATTGTTCTGTTTGTAATCTTTCTTTACTTGTTAAGAATATTGCATCTTTGAAAATAATTACATCTACTTCACACTTAGAGCACCATTCCAAAGCTTCTATTCTTCTTACTATATTCTTAATATTATTGAAATTCAGAGGAAGTGCTCTAAAATTATTACTTTCCCTTTTCCTTAACATTCTAGTAATTATAATCTTATGTTTTTCATCCATTTCCTTTGTTTTTTATACACATGCCCTTACCTTTCCCCTTCCTATTGTTTCACGTTTCACCAATAGAATTATTTTTTTCCTTTTACTACCTTCTTCATCATTAATTTCAGAACCTTCCACTGTTACATCTTTTTTCCTTCTGTGTATTCTTTATCTATTTTGTCTTCTATTTCCAATCCTCTTTGCTATTTTTCTTTTTTTCCTTCACTCTCACTATTATTCTTCTTAATCTTACAGTCCATCCATAAATGTACAATTTTGTTATAACACTTCAGTTTACATTTTCTTTCATAATGACCTAGGTCCCATATAACATTTCTTTTTATCACAGTTATTTATTGTATCCTCATTTTTCACACAAACACACACACACACACACACACACACACACACACACACACACACACACACACACACACACACATACACAAAAAAAAAACTTGTTTTGGGTTGTCCCCAGTATTTTACCACTCCATTAGTTCCCTCAACATTTATCATACTTAGAAATGTATGATTTTGTCCTTTTCTATCTTTAACATGACATTACATTCCCATCTACCAGTCCATAAACCCCTCTTGTCATAAAACTTTGCATTGTCCACTACTTATTTGCATAAATATGTCAAATGTCCCTTTAACGTTTTATCTACTTCTGTCTGAAATTGTACAAGGAGTACAGCTCTTCTTTTTTCATATTTCTCAAAGAAATTTTCCATTGTAAAAACAGCATCAAATACAATGTCATAAAATGTCTCCATTTATAAGAATAAAAGGTCTTACCTCCTTGGCTTTAACATACAAATGAACCATTAAATTGTCTCAAAATTCATAGCTATCCAGTTCTTGTTAAGCTTTGCTTTAAATCCTCACCAAATATTTCCTCATGTTCTCTTCTGCTTTTTTTCTCCACCAGCATCTTCTGTCACTTTTTCTGCATAGGATTTCCTTTCCTTTTACCAATATTTTTCATTTCTTCATCTCTTTGTTTTTTATGCATAATGTCAAGAAAATCCCCTTCATTTTCTGGCTCACTCTGAAACACCATTTCTTTCAATATATCATCCTGCACCATCTCAGCCGGAGAGTTGTAATAACACAAGACTCATTTGTCAACTCCTTTTTTTTGGTTTCATGAAATAAGAATTGCTGAAAAACAACTTCAGAATCCTCCACAGTCTTACTGGTAGTATCTAGCATTTACCTCAGTGCATTCCCCCATTTATTCCATGTCACATAATGTCCTCCACATCACCAGTGTGCTAGAAATGAGACATGCATGCTCACTCATCAGCTCCTGAGTTACATGTAGGAGAATTTCACTAATGCTTAGTACAAATACCTCCTCAAATCTCTCCTGAAACTAGGCTAATTGCCTAGTGGGAATAACCTGGTCATCAAAGGATAAGTACATTTGGTGAAACTAACCATTGTCTGTTATAAACACTTTGATTTAGAGGTGCCATATTTAAATATGATGGATTGAAAGATTATTAAAAGTATTATTATTAAAAGCTGATATGTGTTTTATTGATACCACTGGTAAAACTGAATTGACCCTAACTGTTCCTAAGATTACTAGGATTCTAGTCTTTTTTCAGCCATCAGCTGAGCTGGACAATAAAAGACCTGAGCCAGAATCTCCCGAGATGCTGGCTGAGTTGTCAAGAGCATTCAGCCACAAATGTGCTGTGTAGGGAATGTCTAGTGATGTACGTTTTGCAATTGGGACTCAAGGAGTGCATACTTGCGTAGGAGTGAATGGTATTCTAATTGGGGGTCAAAGGTGTACAGGGACTGTGCACCAACTGCTTGCCAGTTTAGTGAGTAGTGAAACAAGTCTTTTGGCCAACAGGAAAAAAAGGCTAGATACTTGTAACAAAAATTCCAGTACACAATGTGCATGTTTTCAAATCAGACATATCATCAACTGATCTGAGGCATCTGTTGCTTCCAACTAACTATAAGAACCTGTTTTTGCTCTTATATTGCACAATTAATTTGTATTTGCATTCTACTGTCTGTCTGAATTGTCTGAACTGTTTTTTGCCACATTGTACTGTTTACTGTATTAGTTTAGCTGTAGCATAGTGCACTTCTAAGTTTGCCATTTTTGGTTCTGTTATGTAACTTCTGAGCATCAAATTTAAGCCATTCTTATTGGTAAAGGCCCTTCTGCACCCATTTAGAGGGGATTGCTGTCTGGGTCCCATCTAATCAGAGAGATCACCCTTATTGGCCAGTTTGAGTTGAAAGAGTTTATTTCTTGTTTTATTTAAACTTTGTGTCTGCATGTAGTGCACCATCATGCACTGCTGCATAGTGGTGGTTACCATTGGTGGTTATAGACACAAACATTTTGCTCGTTAAATTTTCACTTAGCACTTTGCTTGTGTTCCTCCAGAGGTTTTTCATGGCCCTGCTCTACTGTCAGGTGAAACACTAAGCCTAAACTCAGAGGTACCAACACACATCTCACCCACTAGCCATTCCTAAGTGTAACCTCTTTTCCTGACCATATAAATTTACCTAGCAGTATGGAAAGACAATTTACCACAGTTTCTCCAGCCATCTTGGATGACATGGGCATCCTGAGGCAGTATAGCAACTTCCTCATGTTCATCAACAACCCTCTACTCCTAGTCCACACAAAGACAACATGTGAGAGATGCAGCTATATTAATAACCTTGAATCCGTGCTGTCTCACACACCGGTCAGTACATATGACAATGAGCGGGTTGTCGGCATGCACACTTCACCCTCTATTCCACACAAGCACATATCACACATATCTACATATGCGGAGGTCCTCACCAGAAACATACCTAAACACCAGACACCTCCCAAACACAAACATAAGCACAATACACATAATACTTCCTCTACAGAACACAATACACATAATATCTCATGCAACAGTGTCTCACCTGTCAAGCCCTTAAGGCAAAACACAAATTCAAACATATTACTCATAGGTGATTCTATCATGAGACACACAGATGTCCCTGTCACCAGGCTAGATAAGGAAAAGGCCACGGTCAGCTGTCTGTCAAGTGCTAGGATCCACCATATCACACATGCATTCAAGTTTCTCCACAACAGGTACTGTTATGACTCCATCATACTGTCTGCTGGTATGAGTGACTTGATTTATACCTCTCTGGACTATATGAACAGAAACATGACTGAGCTTTCAAATGATGTGCCTCAGGCAGTTATGTCCCTAGCCTTAAGCAGTATTTTACCTTCACCTAGGATGATGCCTCACTACAAACAGAAAATTATTGACTTCAGTAATTGGCTTAGTTTCTGGTGTCATTCTAAGGAGATCCAGTATCTGTCAGCCTGGGATAACATGATCAACAGACCTCGATGCCTTACCAGAGATGGTCTTCATCTGTCACCCCTGGGATTCCGGCTACTGGCTAAGGCTCTTGCCTCCCTCATAGTGCCTTTTTTAGGCAGTGTTCCAAGGACAAAATTCCCAGTGTAAAAACTCCATCTAAAAACAACCTCAAGATTATGCTACTAAATGACAGGAGTCTTAATATGAAACTGCACTCACTGGAAGCAGTCCTCACCTTAGAAGATGCAAACATTTGTACACTCATGGAGACCTGGTTCAAGACTGTTGAGGGCACACCTGCCATACCAGGTTACACCTCCTTGCACACGTTCAGACCACAAACTGAAGACATGAAAACTAAACGAGCCGGTGTATTAATATTCATTAAAGATGAATACACCTCCAGGTTGAATAAACAGTATGATTCCCTGGAGATACTTCAGGTGCAATTAACTGTTAATAGGACACCTATTCAAGTCATTGCCAGTTGCAGGAACCCCTCCATGAATCAGGAAACTTCCTCTGCCTATTTGGATCTACTTGAGTCTATCAAGATGCTTCTGAACACAATAGTTTTGGGTAACTTTATCTACCCATCCATTGACTGGGTAAATTATTCATGCTGAAACTCACTTGCCCAAAGGTTCCTTTACTTTGTTAACTCCAGTGCCCTGGACCATTTGGATGACACCCCCACAAGGACTGCCAAAATTTTGGATCTGGTTCTTACCAATATGGGGGACAACTGTAGCATCACCACTGTGAGGACTTCCCTGGTTAGATCTGACCACAAATCAGTCTTATTTGAAGTAACTACTACAACTGTCACCTCCCTAGCAGTAAATAATCTAAAAAAACTTATCCAAAGCAGATTATAACCTCTTACGCGATGGTATAAATAGCTTCACTGCACACCCACAGATAGAATTGCCAGCTATGCCAACTTCTACAGCAATGCTTTATACAAAAACCTGAATAACTGCATTTACTCAGCCATACCTGATAGGACCAAAACAAGCTCCTCAAGGAAGAGCAAACCAGCCTGATGGACAACTGCCTTTAACAGGCTTTACAACAAGAGGAAGAAATTGCTGTCTAAGAGTTAGATGGAGTGAGCCCTAAACAGGAAACACTCCCTCCTCAGCATAAACAAGAAAATCATATGTCTTGTATAGTCCTACAAAGCAAACTGTGAATTCAAATTAGCTTTCTCAACTAAGGACAACCATAAAATGGTCTTAGTTACATCTGTAACCTAAAAGGAAAGACCCAGATTTGTGCCAACTGTTAGTTAATGATATCGCATATAGTGAGCCTGTGGGCATAGCTAACCTGTTTGCTGACAGGTTCTGTGTAAACTTTATTCCCCTGTCCCCACCACATGTACCCAAGGACATCCCTACCACCTTTCCCCTATGTTGTATCTCTAAGGAACAGGTTGCAAACACCCTTTGTAAGGCAAAAAACACAACATCTATGAGACCTGATAACATCCTAGGCTGCATCCTACATGGGCTCCAACATAAATTGGCAACATCATCAGGTACTCTTTTCAGTCATAGTCTAAGGACCATCTTCATTCCAGCTGAATTGAAAATGGCCACCATTATTCCTTTGCACAAATGGGGTGCTTCCAATGAACCAGGAACTATAGAACTATAAGTCTTACTAGCCTTATCTGCAAGGCCATGGAATGAATCATCATGAAATTTATCAACAAAGATATAGGTAATCTCCAAACACTTGACCCTAGTCATTTTGTATTTGTTAAAGGGAGATCATGCCTATTAAACCTGGTGGATTTCTTCTAGACAGTCACCAAGGTCCAGGACAAGGGCAAATCTGTGCATACACCCTACGTAGACTTAGCCAAGGCTGTTGACACTATTCCCCACTCAGGCATTATTGACAAACTCACCCAGTTAGGTATCAACCCTTATATCATTAGATGGGTTACTAAATGGCTCACTGATAGAACACATATAGTCAAAATAATGGAATCTACCTCCAACAGCATACCTGTAACCAGTGGTGTTCCACTTGGATAATTCCTGGGACTACTACTGTTTGGAATCTATTTCTCTGAAGTACAAGCAAAAAATAAAGGTTTGTGGCTGACAAAGTTTGTTGATTACTGCAAACTGGTAATGGTCATAGAATCTTCAAATGTCAACATCCTTTAAGAGGGTATTACACAAACAAATGATTGGTGCCATGGTCTTAAACTCAATGAAAAAAAGTATCATCATCCCTTTTGCTAAGAGTGATTTTCCTGCTAGCTACTACATGACTAGCAGCACCCTAAGTACACACCCAGTGGTGACAGACCTGGGCACACAGGTTGACAGCAATCTTACCTTTAATCACCATGTCTCCACAGTGGTAAGATGGGCATTCTATATTGCTCATCTAGGGTGTTTCTTCCAGAAAAAAAAGAAGTTGTAACTTCCCTATACTCTTCCCTCTTTAGGCCAATAACGGAGTACAATACCCCTTTTCTTATGTACGTTTCCAAGCACCTGCAGCAATTGGAGAAACCACACGTGTTCCTCACAAGGAAAATTCAAGGTCTTCAGCATCTGTCCTATGCAGATTGTCTGAAATCACTGTCACTTTACTATATTTCATACAGACTACTCAGAGACAATCTCTGCCTTGCATATAAGGCAATCTCTGACCCTGCTTTATTGGAAATGCTGCATATCCACAAGCCAAATGGTACATGGGTTACTCACTATAAAGACCTTAACTTGGTATGTGACATTAATAGAGCCTGCTGTAGGGACAGATTTGTCTCACAGAGGTTACCATACCTTTGGAGCAGACTCCCACTTCATGTCAAACAGAACACCTCATTGGCCATCTTCAAATGCAATCTGGATAATTGGATGGGTAACTGTAAATTTTCCCAGGGGGTTCCACCTGTCTCCCTCTTGGACATGAGCATCAGATGTTGATCATGGAAATAAGGGAAGAACTTGGCTAGGCTTGTAAGGACCTTAGGGTCATTTGCCTAGAAACTTCCTGTGATCCTATGATCCTATGATCATCATCCTGCCCTTGCTATCTTCTGACTTTGTTGGATTTAGGAGTAATCATTACCTCCTGGTAGTATCTCTCCCCAGGTATCCTGCTATAGGAGGAAAGCCAGTCTCTCCAGCCTGTAGAGAGTACATGCCATGTCATGCATGCTGATGGACAGAGGGGAACAAGGGCCAAAATTATTATAAGTTGGAAGAGACAGAGTGATTTGTACTGTTGTATCACATAACAGAGTATTTTGTTATACACAAGATTAATTGATGAAGGTGTTAAAATAAATCCTGTCCTAATTAAGATTTATTTGTAAAGATGGCAGCATGTTTCAAGATACAAAAATCTGCTTTGAAAGATATGAATCTCATTTATGAGATGTTGTAAATATGTTAATGCATTCTGAATCTTCTTAGAATCTGATTAAGAATTCATAAATCTTAATTTAGATTTTCCATCTTTCTGGCTTTGACATCTGTGGAAATTAAATCTTTTCATGGATCCAGTGTTGCTCTATGATTTCAAGTAAAAAGACATGCTGAGGTCATGAGTTTCAAAATGGCAGTGTAAATGAGAAAGCATATAGAAATATAAAATTCATGTATCTTACATATATATTACAGACACAATCCAAACAATTAATCTTGTTTTGTATATTGCTGACAGTGCACAGGACTGGTGCTAATAGGAATAAATGTGAAATAACAGCTGTTGCACTTATTCTCATCCTGAATGTAGCCTAGGTACTGCATAGATACAGGAACTAGTTGATGGATCAAAAGTAAGGACAGATCTCCTTTTCATGCAGATGAATGGGTCAGGATGGTAGTATCAGCTTTTCATCTACAATGGTATTTGCCCTGCATGTTGTATAAAATCATATGGAATCATATTTAGTGGGTTGGATTCACAAAAATTCATGGCTAGAAAATTTGATAGAAATAGGAAGTGAATCATGGGGTTAGGTTTATTTTATTTATTTATTTTTGGCAGACTCCTGTGGTGCCTATGGAAGAAAAGAGCGTAATGCTGACTGCTTTGACTGTAGGTGCAGAAGCAGCTGCTGAGAGGTGTTATCAGAGAAAGAATTAATGCAGTGTGCACATTTTCTTGGTTCATTTTAGTTGCTGAATAGTGAATAAATGTGCAATGGGTTTGCTAGTTCTTCTGATAAGCATAGTATGACTCCTCTGCCTTGTGCTAATGATGCCAGATGAGTTAACCTAAGTGACTAAACAAAGATTCCAGCACCAGGATGAAAAATGAAGACAGAACTTCAAAATAGTGCCAGTACTAACAGCACGTGTGTCATACCTAAATGACTTCAACAGTCTATGAATTAAGTTTCATATAAGCCCCATTTTATTTCATGTTAAATAAGCAAATGAAATGTTACACAACTGCAAACACCTAAACAACACAATACTCATATACATGTACTGGAAACTCAAGAGAGGATATACGTATCTATATCTCTACCTGTGTCTATATCTATATCTATATATATCTATCTATCTATTTATCTTTCTATCTATCTATCTATCTATCTATCTATCTATCTATCTATCTATCTATCCATCTATCTATCAATCGATATAGAAAACACACACGCATGCACATACACACACACACACACACATATATATATATATATATATATATATATATATATATATATATATATATATATATATATATATATATATATATATATATATATATATATATATATATATATATCGATAGATAGATACACACTCAAGCCAGACACTTATTAAGCACTCTTAAAAGACATTAAAAGTTAGAAAACAAATAAAGAAAGAGTAATGACCTCTAGTATCAATTATAATAATATAAGCTACTTGCTATCTAAGATGTGCATGTGGATGACTGTGTAGTCACATGACATGTATGGAAAGGACTACTTTTGTGAAACTTTTGTTGACACTTGCTCAGTCATCACAACTTGGTCAACTTAACAGCTGGACAACATTTGCCTGCAAAAAAAGCAGATCGGATCATTCTTGGTTTTGGTGAATTTGCCATTTCCCCAATAATTGTATAATTTCTTGGTTAGAATATATAGTTAGCAGGGAGAGTCGGATGCAGAGGGCCTTGGCTCCTGCAAAAAATATGTTTTCTTTTTAATTTTGATTTATGTTTTTTGCATGCAATGAGATTGATTGGTACATGCTTATAGTGTGTTGATGTGCATAATGTCAGTAATTTGGTTTTGAGATTATTCACATCAATATTACTGCCATTCAATAAAGGTAAGTAAATCCATATAGGTTCATGGGTTCATAGGTAAGTACTAGGCTATCTGCCCAAGGGCATTTATAAGCCTAGCCAGAATGTGTTGGCTTTCACCACCCCCTTAGATTAGTTACCTGTGCCTCTGACCAGCAGAGCCATTAGATCCCTGCACCACTGTCCAGTAGAGCCACTGCAGTGATCCCCGGGGTAAATTTTCTGTTTCCCATCCACCTGTCAAGGTTTCTCTTGAAGAGTGTTAGTGAGTGGCTCTGCCTGATGTATATTGGAATCCTGTTCCAAAGCATGGGGAGTCTCTGGGACAGGAATCTATCCCTCCAGCATGTCCTATTTATCGTTGTAGTGAGGTTTATATATCTAGAGCATGTGGCTCTCCGGGATTTGTTTTTTTTTTTTTTTTAGGTGGAGCATGTCCATCAATTCTGGGTTGGACATGGCCTAGTATGTCAGGCAGAGATCATCTCTGAGGAAGCGTTATGCAACCTAGTACAGCTGGAGTTTCTTGAGTCAGGCTGCATAGGGCATCTATTTGAGGCCAGTAATCCTCTTGGTGAGGTACTTTTATGGCCTTTCCAGCTGTTGCAGGTGTCTTGTAAGGTACATCCCAAATTGGGCATTGTATTCTATGATGGGTCTAATGAGTGAGGCACAATAACCTCTTTTGTTCTAGATGTGAACCCTTTTGTGATCAGGTGGGCCACATAGAAGGATTTTCTAACCACCTTGGCAATATGATTATCAAAGGAGAGATTACTATCTACTTGGTTCCCCAGATCCCTTATTGCATTTTTTTCTGTATTTAAGGGACTACCACCTATGTGGCAGTTTGTGGGTACTTTTTTTTCAAAGGGGATGACTATGCACTTTTTGGCATTGAGCTTGAGGCCATAATTTTGACATCAAGTATCCGTCTCAGTGAGACCCATCTGGAGGGTGTCTGTATCAGCCGGAGAATCAATTATGGCCCCTAGTTTGCAGTCATCTGTGAACTTGGTCAGCCATAGTCCTCCTATGCTTACCTGTACCTCTGAGAAGTATATACGCAACAGGAGGGGTCCTAGGACTGAGTCCTGGGGGAAGCCACTTGTAACCGTTTGACATAGAGCCTACAACTCTCAGCATGTGCGTTCTATCCATGAGCCAGCTGGCAACCCATCACATGATGTAGGGGTTTATGTTCAAGCTGGTGAGCTCGTCTATAATACTAGAATGGGGAATGGTGTCAAAAGCCTTTGTGAGGTCTAGGTAGGCTGTGTGGACATCCTTTCCCTCATCTAATGCCTTGGTAACTGTCTCAAAGAAGTCCACCAGGTTTAGGAGGCATGATCTGCCCTTAAAGCCAAACTGGGTAGGGTTCAAGGTTTGGAGGTTCCCAATGTCTCTGTTAATGAGTTCCATGATGATGCGTTCCATAGCCTTGCATACCAGGCTAGTCAGGCTTATAGGGCAATAGTACCCGGGGTCCGTTGTGGCTCCACCTTTGTGGAGCAGGATAACTGTTGCTGTGTGCCACTCTGTGGGTCTGTAGCCTGTAAAGAGGCTGAGTTTGAACAGTGTATTTAGGTGAGGGGTTAGTTCATTTTGGAGCTCTTGTAAGACACAGCCTGGGACACTGACTGGTCCCTTTGAAGCTGTATTTTTGGCTTTGGTTAGGGCTGTTTTAACCTGTGTGTCAGTAATTGATGGGGCCCTGCATTCTTCTGGTATGGTTATGGGCCCTTTAGGGGGTGAGAGGGGGATGAAGTTTGCACTAAACCTGTCTGCCAGAATGTTGGCAATATCAGTTGGTTCAGTGTATTTTATGCCATTCTGCACTAACTCAGAGCAGATCTGAGAGTTTCTACTTAGGTTCCTGACATAGGTTCATAGGTTCATAGGTTCATAGGTTCATACTAGGCTATCTGCCCTGGGGCAATTATAAGCCTAGCCTGATTCTGTATGGCTTACGCCACCCCTTGATTTGAGTATACTGTGCCCTTTTTAAGGTTTAGTTTACTGTGCCTCTGTCTAATAGTGACACAGGAGTAATCCCTGGGACAAACCTACGATCCCCCATCCACTTATCAAGATTCTTCTTGAAGAGATTCAGTGAGGTGCTCTGCCATACATGAACTGGAATTCTATTCCAGAGCGAAGGGAGCCTCTGGGTTATGAACCTGTCCCTCCAGCAAGTTCTATTTATTTCTGTGCTGAGGTTCAAGTCCCTCGAGCGTGTGGCTCTAAGGGATTTAGATTTACTGAGGTGGAGCATATCCATTAATTCTGGATTTGACATAGCTTTGTATGTCAGGCATAGATCGCCTCGAAGTAGGCGGTATGCAACCGAGTAGAGCTGGAGTTTTTTTAACCGAGCAGTATATGGCATCTGTTTGAGAACCTTGATCCTCTTGGTGAGATAATTTTGGGGTCTTTCTAATTGCTGCAGGTGTCGGATAAGGTACATCCCAAAAGGGGCATTGTATTCTATGATGGGCCTGATGAGGGATGAATAAAGGGGCATGATTACCTCTCTTGATCTAGATGTGAAACCCTTCGTGATGAGGTGGGCTATGTAGAAGGTCTTTCTAACCACTTTGGCAATGTGGTTTTCAAAGGAGAGATTGCTATCAACTTGGGTCCCCAGGTCCCTAATAACTTTCTCTGTACTTAATGGGTTTCCACCTATGTGGTAATTTGTGGGCACATTGTTTTTGCCAAAGGCTATGACTATACATTGTTTGGCATTTAGCTTTAAACCATGGCGCTGGCACCAGTTATCTGTTTCTGTGAGACCTTTTTGAAGGATGTTTGTGTCAGCTGGAGAGTTAATTATGGCACCCAGTTTGCAGTCGTCTGCGAACTTGGTGAGCCATAGTCCTCCCACGTTTGCCTGTACCTTGGAAAAGTATATACCGAACAAGAGTGGCCCAGGACAGAACCCTGTGGGACGCCACTTGTGACTGGTTTCGAGTCTGACATGGCTCCGGCAACTCTCACTCTGTGGGTTCTGTCTTTGAGCCAGTTTGCGACCCATCTTGTGACATAGGGATTTATATTTAAGCTGGATAGCTTATCTATGATGCCCGAGTGGGGTATTGTGTCAAATGCCTTTGCAAGGTCCAGATAGGCTGTGTGGACTACCTTCCCTTCATCTCTGGCTTTGGTGACTGTTTCAAAGAAGTCAACCAGGTTCAAAAGAGAAGATCTGCCCTTGACAAAGCTGAACTGGGTAGGATCTAGTGTCTGTAGGTCCCCAATGTCTTTGTTTATGAGCTCCATGATAATCCTCTCCATAGCCTTGCAGACTGAGCTAGTCAGGCTTATGGGGCGATAGTTTCCAGAGTCCGTAGAGGCTCCACCTTTGTGGAGTGGGACCACTGTTGCTGTACGCCATTCTGTGGCACATATCCTGTAGTGAGGCTGAGATTGTATAGCTGTTTTATTTGAGGGATTAGTTCCTCTTGTAGTTCATGTAGGATGCAACCTGGGACGCCATCTGGTCCCATGGAAGCAATGTTTTTTTGCTTTGGAGAGGGCAGCCTTCACCTGAGCATCTGAGATGTTTGGGAGGCAGCCCTCGGCCGGGATAGATACTTGCTCTTTTGGGGGGAGGGGGGGAGAAGTTTGCACTGAACCTGTCTGCCAGGATATTGGCGATGTCTGTGGGTTCACTGTATTTTTTGTCGTTTAGAATCAACTCAGAACAAGTCTGGGAGTTGCATCCCAGGTTTCTAACATAACTGAAAAAAGCCTTATGATTGTCTTTGGTGTCCTGTGCAATTTTTCTCTCGAAGCTGGCCTTGGAGGATTTTATGAGGGATCGTAATTTTTTGCTAGTACTGATCAGAGTTGCCTTCCCTATTAGGGATTTTGCTCTATCATGTAGTAGCTTCCTCCTTCTGTTGTACAGTTTATTTATGGCAGGGGTCCACCAGACTGGACGCCTGCCTTTGGATGATTGGGTCTTGGTTTTGTTTGGGATAGCATGATCCATGCATTCCTGGAGATGTCCATAGAATGCATTTTATATAGGATTCTGCAGTTTGGGCTGTAGTTTCCACTGGCCCTGGGGCCTTGAAGGATTCCACTTCGGTTTTGAGAAGTGAGAAGTTCACTTTTGAGAAGTTTTTCACTGTGGTTTTCTGGGCTGGGGGTGGGGTCGGGATGTGGATATCCAGTGAAATTAATTTATGGTCTGATCTTACCAATGAGGGATATACTTCTGGTGTGGAGCATAGAGTCCCCATGTTGGTAATGATCAGGTCTAGTATGTTGTCCCCTCTTGTGGGAGTGGTGACTAGTTGTTCCATAGCATTTGAGTTTATAATTTCCAGGAATCTTTGGGCTAAGGTGCTGGGGCTTGAGTAGTGCTTCCAGTCAATGTTTGGGTAGTTGAAGTCTCCCAATATAATGGTGTTCGGAGAGATCTTCATGTTCTCCAATGTTTTCAGGAAAGCCGAATGGGATTCCTGACTTTGAGAGGGTGGTCTGTAGGATGCTATAAACTGAAAAGCAGTCTTGCCCACTGTTAGTTGCACATGGATGGTCTCCGATACTTCGTGCAATGCCACTAACCTGGAGGTGTGGATATCCTTGATAAATATGGAAACTCCCCCTCCTTTTGTGGTTCGGTCCGAGTTTTGGGGCCGAAAAGCATGATATGAGGTATAGCCTGGTAGTGCTGGGGTGCTCTCTGGAGCCTTGAACCAGGTTTCTGTCACTGCACAGATATCGATGTTCTCCATACTGAAGAGAGCTTTGAGTGCGTGCATCTTGAGGTTAAGACTTCTGGCGTTTAGCAGCATTACCCTTAGTTTCTTGTTCCTTGTGCTATCTATGGGGGTGGGTTTGACTTTTGAGCCTTGCCTAAAAAAGGCACTATGGGGGTGGCAAGAGCCTTTGCCAATATCCGAAAGCCCAGTGGTGACAGGTGCAAGCCGTCCCTAGCGAAGCAACGTGGCTTGTCGAGCATGTCATCTCAGGCTGACAGACACTGGATCCCCTTTGAATGACACCAAAATTTTAGCCAATTGTTAAAATCGATCATTTTGTCTTTGTACTGTAGCATCATTCTAGGTGACGGTAAGATGCTGCTCAAGGTCAGGGTCATACCAGCCTGGGCTACATGATCAGAGAGCTCCCCTATGTCTCTTTTCATGTAGTCCAGGGAGGTACGTCTCAGGTCATCCACACCAGCATGTACAATGATTGAGTCATATTTGTATTTGCTTTGGAGTGACCTGAGTGCTTGCATTATGTGTCAGATCCTAGCACCCGACAGGCAGCTCACTGTGACCTTCTCTTTATTCAGCCTGGTGAGTGGGACGTCAGTGTGTCTGACAATAGAGTCACCTATAACAAGAGTATCAGGTGTGTTATTCAGCGTTAAGGGCTGTGGCTGCTTGGCACACTGACTTTGTGGGTTATGTGTTGTGTGTGTTTTGTTTTGAGGTAGTGTTTGCTTGAATGTCTGCTTTGGAGGTCTCTGTTGCTTAGGTAGATTTTTATTTAAAGCCTCCGAGTATGTTTTTGTGTATTTATGTGTTTGGTTCGCTGATGTGGTGGGACTATGTGATACTGGAATTGTGTTGTATGAGGTTACCTTCTCCTCCTGACTGGTTACACCAGTTTTGAGATGAGAGAGCTCAGCCTCCAGTTTGGCTAAATAGTTGCATCTCTCACATATATTTGAACCTGTTTGGAGGAGGAGAGGGTTGTCCGTGTACATGAGACAGTTGTAACATTGCCTCAAAATTCCCAGATTCACCACCTGGAATGCAGAGGAAACCATTGACTGACCTTTGGACATGCTAGAGTAATAGGGAAACTGAATTTAAGATGGACCAATAGAGAACAGGGTAATCGTAGAGAGTATAAGAGTAAGTAGTGCTTATGGTTTAATAGTGCTAACTTGTAGGATTACTTAATTGGACCAGTGAAGGCCCTTAGAATGAGAATATGGTGTTTAAATTGAGAGATAGAGCAGTTCTAAGGGAAAAAGTGAAGAGCAGACTTTGTGGAGCCAGGAATAGTTTAAACCCAATTAGGCGGCGCTGCCCGTTGTTGCGCTATTCTCAAAAATGTGCAAAACCGCGCAAAAGAGGGTTTTAAGAGAGGAAGTTGAAGGAGCTTTGGAATTGACCCAGAATGGCCAATAAAACTACAGTTTCAAGTCAGTAACCACTCCCACAGGGGCAGGCAGGCTGCTCAATGTTTTTCACTGCCACTGATCAACAGAGAGACTTTCCTTTAGCCCAAGCAAAAAATGGCCTCACAGAAACTTACAAACAGTTCAAGAACAGCAAGCCTGTAACTGAACTTTTTTAAATCTCAGAAAAGTGGGAAAAAAGCAAGATTTTTTTTGTTTTTTAGTTTTTTCAGAGATAGCAGAGGTTAACAAGTATCAGCAAGTTATAACAGTGCAGTAAATGACCCCACACAAGAGTGCTAGGCCAAAGACAGATAAAATGCAAGTTTTGAGAAAAAAACGATTTTAAAAATAACTGCAAACAGGAAATTCAGTAAACAGCTCTAGGTTGTGCTCTCAATACAGTTACTAATGCAGAAATCAAATTTAACAAGCCAGAAAATGCTCAAAATAGGTGGCTATGCAGAAAAGCTTAGCAAATAAACAGAGGAAAAATACTTAAAGATTCAAAAGTGGCTCCTTTCTTCTCTCAGCATTTTCTTCTCTTGGTGGGTGCTTCACCAACAGCCAACAAGCCTGAAAAGACACCCAAACCATGAGGCAACCAGGTTTTAAGAGAGGAAGATGAATGAGTTTTGGAATTGACCCAGAATGGCCAATAAAACTACAGTTTCAAGTCAGTAACCACTCCCACAGGGGCAGGCAGGCTGCTCAATGTTTTTCACTGCCACTGATCAACAGAGAGACTTTCCTTTAGCCCAAGCAAAAAATGGCCTCACAGAAACTTACAAACAGTTCAAGAACAGCAAGCCTGTAACTGAACTTTTTTAAATCTCAGAAAAGTGGGAAAAAAACAAGATTTTTTTTTGTTTTTTTGTTTTTTCAGTGATAGCAGAGGTTAACAAGTATCAGCAAGTTATAACAGTGCAGTAACATAGCTAAAGAAAGCTTTGAGGTTATCTTTGGAATCATTGGCAATTTTTCTTTCGAAACTAGCCCTGGATGATTTAATGAGGGATTGTAGTTTCTTGCTGATACTGATTGGGATGTCTTTCCTTCTTGGGATTTTACTCTTTTCTGTACTAGTTTCCTCCTTCTGTTGTATAGCTTGTTTATGGCAAGGGTCCACCAGACTGGTTTCCTTTTCTTGGAGGAGTGACTCTTGGTTTTACTTGAGATAGCATGATCCATGCATTCCTACAGATGCTCATAGAGTGCCTTTGTAAAGGTTTCAGCAGCTTGGGCAGCACTGTCCTTTAGCATGGGGGCTGTGAACCTTTCAACCTCTGTCTTAAGTAAAGTGAAGTTTGCTTTTGAAAAGCTTTTCATGGTGGTTTCCTTGATTCTTGATTGGGGGTGGGAGCGGAATGTGGATATCCAGAGTAATTAGTCTATGGTCTGATCTAACCAGCGAGGGGTTGACCTCCAGTGTGGAACACCGGTCGACCATGTTGGTGATGACCAGGTCCAACATGTTGAAACAACAAACAATATTTGCCAGGTAAAGCACCCTCAGTATGTAGAGTCACATGTGCAAAAAGGAATCAGAGGAGTGCAGCATGAGCTGTATGGCATGAATAAATAGTCAAGTTGATAAAATCCAAGGTTTAATAAAAAAAAACATACGAACAGACAAAATAAAACTGCAGACAGTAAGCGCTTTCACATTGCATCCAACGCTTCATCAGACATTAAATGCAGTAAAACAAGCAAATTCCTATATATACTAAATGACATCATCGACTTATTCAAACAGACAAATCAAGTGCAGCAGACAATTAAGAAAATGAAAGCTGATTAAGAACAATTGGATCACTTGTAATGAAAAAAACACATCCAAGAACCACATAATACTAATGCCTAAGAGGTCTGTTGGCTAAAAAAGGTTTTAATGCTACTCTTTCATTCAATCCGAACTTGTGGGCTTGTAGTTTCAAGATCCATTTCCCCTCTCTTTCTTCTGTACAATTCCTAATATTGCCCAACCTACCTCCTTTATTAACCCTTTCCAAAACCATGAATTTAAAGCTATGTGAGGAACCATTTTCTAGGGTATGTTTTGCCAGAGCATTAGTAATGTTAGCTCTCTCAATGGCATAAATGTGTTCACTCATGCGCTCATGTAGCCTCCTAGTCGTCATGCCTACATTAGCCCAAGCAAAAAATGGCCTCACAGAAACTTACAAACAGTTCAAGAACAGCAAGCCTGTAACTGAACATTTTTAAATCTCAGAAAAGTGGAAAAAAAGCAAGATTTGTTTTTTTTTTGTTTTTTCAGAGATAGCAGAGGTTAACAAGTATCAGCAAGTTATAACAGTGCAGTAAATGACCCCACACAAGAGTGCTAGGCCTAAGACAGATAAAATTCAAGTTTTGAGAAAAAAAAGATTTTAAAAATAAGTGCAAACAGGAAATTCAGTAAACAGCTCTAGGTTGTGCTCTAAATACAGTTACTAATGCATAAATCAAATTTAACAAGCCAGAAAATGCTCAAAATAGGCAGCTATGCAGAAAAACTTAGCAAATAAACAGAGGAAAAATACTTAAAGATTCAAAAGTGGCTCCTTTCTTCTCTCAGCATTTTCTTCTCTTTGTGGGTGCTTCACCAACAGCCAACAAGCCTGAAAAGACACCCACACCACGAGGCAACCAGGTTTTAAGAGAGGAAGATGAAGGAGTTTTGGAATTGACCCAGAATGGCCAATAAAACTACAGTTTCAAGTCAGTAACCACTCCCACAGGGGCAGGCAGGCTGCACAATGTTTTTCACTGCCACTGATCAACAGAGAGACTTTCCTTTAGCCCAAGCAAAAAATGGCCTCACAGAAACTTACAAACAGTTCAAGAACAGCAAGCCTGTAACTGAACTTTTTTAAATCTCATAAAAGTGGGAAAAAAGCAAGATTTTTTTTTGTTTTTTTTTGTTTTTTCAGAGATAGCAGAGGTTAACAAGTATCAGCAAGTTATAACAGTGCAGTAACATAGCTAAAGAAAGCTTTGAGGTTATCTTTGGAATCACTGGCAATTTTTCTTTCGAAACTAGCCTTGGATGATTTAATGAGGGATTGTAGTTTCTTGCTGATACTGATTGGGATGTCTTTCCTTCTTGGGATTTTACTCTTTTCTGTACTAGTTTCCTCCTTCTGTTGTATAGCTTGTTTATGGCAAGGGTCCACCAGACTGGTTTCCTTTTCTTGGAGGAGTGACTCTTGGTTTTACTTGAGATAGCATGATCCATGCATTCCTACAGATGCTCATAGAGTACCTTTGTAAAGGTTTCAGCAGCTTGGGCAGCACTGTCCTTTAGCATGGGGGCTGTGAACCTTTCAACCTCTGTCTTAAGTAAAGTGAAGTTTGCTTTTGAAAAGCTTTTCATGGTGGTTTCCTTGATTCTTGATTGGGGGTGGGAGCGGAATGTGGATATCCAGAGTAATTAGTCTATGGTCTGATCTAACCAGCGAGGGGTTGACCTCCAGTGTGTTACACCGGTCGACCATGTTGGTGATGACCAGGTCCAACATGTTGTTCCCTCTGGTGGGGGTGTTGACCAGTTGATCCAGGGCATTCCAGTTTATAAAGTCTAGGAAGCATTGGGCAAGGGAGTTAGTACTTGAGTAGTTCTTCCAGTTTATGTTTGTGTAATTGAAATCACCCAGTATTAGGGTGTTTGGTAGGACCTTCATATTTCCCAGTGTCTTCAGAAATGCTGATTGGGGGTCCTGGGCCATGGTGGGTGATCTGTAGCAAGCGGCAATTTGGATTGCAGTTTTGCCCTTTATTAGTTGCACATGGATGATCTCTGATGCATTGTGCTGCACCACTAACCTGGAGGTGTGCGGTTCCTTGATGAATATGGATACACCCCTGCCTTTTGTTTTTCGGTCCTGGTTCTGTGGCCGAAAGGTATGGTATGAGTTATAGCCTAGTAGTGCTGGGGTGCTCACAGGAGCCTTAAACCAGGTTTCTGTTACTGCACAGATGTCGATGTTCTCCATACTGAGGAGTGACTCGAGTGCGTGCATTTTGAGGTTTAGACTTCTGGCGTTGAGTAGCATTACCCTACGTTTTAGGTTACTTGTGCTATTTATGGTGGTGGGTTTGTCTTTTGAGCCTTGCCTAAAAAAGGCACTATGGGGGCGGGAAGAGCCTTGGCCAGTATTCAAAAGTCTAAGGGGGACAGGTGCAAGCCATCTCTTGCAAAGCAATGAGGCTTGTCGAGCATGTGGTCCCAGATACTGGATCCTCTTTGAATGGCACCAGAAACTTTGCCAATTGTTGAAATTGATAATTTTTTCTTTATACTGTGGCATCATTCTTGGTGAGGGCAGGATGCTACTCAGGGTCAGGGTCATACCGGCCTGGGCTACATGATCAGAGAGTTCTTCCATGTCACTTTTCATGTAGTCCAGGGAGGTACGTCTCAGGTCATTCACACCAACATGGACAATGACAGAGTCACATTTTAATAAACTTGGATTAATTTCATAAACTTGGATTATTTCTGGATTGCTTTTGGATTGCTTCTACGCTGCCTATCTCTTTGTGTTATTTGGTTTGGTTCGTTTGCTATATCTGGTTACAAGAGTCGTATTTGTCCTTGTTCTGGAGTGACCTGAGTGCTTATGTTATGTGGCAGATCCTGGCACCTGACAGGCAGCTAACTGCAACCTTCTCCTTGTCCAGCCTAGTTAGTGGGACATCAGTGTGCCTGACTATAGAGTCGCCTATTACTAGTGTGTTATTTTGCATTAAGGGCTGTGATTGTGTGGCACACTGATTATGTGAAGTATGTGTTTCATGGTTCGTGATAGGGTGTGGAGGTTGCTTGGATGTCTGCTTTGGAGGTCTCTGCTGCTTTTGCAGATTTATATTTAGAGCCTCCAAGTATGTTTTTATGTATTCATGTGTGTTATTAGGCGGCATTGGTTTTTTAGGGCTATGTGAGACTGGTGGTGTGTTGCAAGTATTACCCTTATCCTCTTGACTGTCAGTTCCAGTCTTGGGTTGAGAGAGCTTTGCCTCCAGTTTGGCTGTATAATTGCATCTGTCGCATATATTAGTGTTTGGTGGTAGGAGGAGAGGGTTGTCTGTGTACATGAGGCAGTTGTAAAATTGCATCAGAATGCCCAGATTCACCAGTTGGACTGGAGTGTACACCGGAAACTGCCCTTTGGACATGCCTGAATAGGTAGAGTAAGCTGTTTTCTGTTTGGCTGGTGGGGGCGAATAGAGAGCCTTGTCCTTCTGGACAGTATAGGGGGGTCTAGTGCTAGGGTTAATTAGTGCTTGCTATGAGTTTTAAGCAAGTGCTTGACTGTGAAATGAATGTATGTATACATTATATATGTGTGTGTGTAGGTAGAAATATATATGTATATATATATATATATATATATATATATATATATATATATCTACACACACACACACACACACACACACACACACTATATATATATATATATATATATATATATATATATATATATATATATATATATATATATATATACCTACATACATACATACATACACACACACACACACACACACACACACACACACACACACACACACACACACACACACACACACACACAAGCAGGTTATCCAAAATGTATTTATTAAAGCTGAAGAGATGAAGAAGAAAATATTCATATGATTGCCAAGCAAATCTTTAAATGAAATAACTGATGAAAATTAATGAATAGATAATTAATAAAAAAAATGAATAAATATCAACAGTTTTACTGTAATAGCAATGGCAATTGTAGGGTGGCTGCGGTGGTGAAGCGGTTAGTGTTGCCACTTCACAGCAAGAGGTTCTCCAGTTCGATCCTTGCCAGGGGTGCCTTCTGTGCAGAGTCTGCATGTCCTCCCTGTGGTTGTGTGGATTTCCTCCGGGTGGTCCAGTTTCCTCCCAAAGACATGCTGCATGTGGATTGTTTACTTTAAATTAACCCTAGGTGTGTGTGCCTTCAGTGGAACGTTGGGTGCCAGGCTGGCAACTCGACAACATAAAACTCCACTATCAATCATGAGCAGACAGGTGATTCACTGTGGTGACCCCTAACTGGAAAAAGCCAAAAGAAGGAGAAGCAATGGCAATTGCCATTTATCCTAGGGCTAAGTAATGTCCCTGTTGTTATGTTCTTTTTTTTTTTTTTTTTTATTTTCTTATGAGTTGAATCCAAAAGACAGCTCCTTTTTACTGACTTTCTGTTGTATTAAAATTTAATTTCCAATAAATGTAAAATGTATACCAGGATGATCCTTGGTGTAATTAAAAAGAGCTTTTATTTGTCTCTTGCATATTCAGTTTGCGAGGTATTCTACTACATTAATTTGTCCAACATATCATACCAATTTAAAGTGAACGATGAATGCATTCTGCAATATACTTTTCCATTTTGCTAGGGAAGCAATATGCTAAAGTATCTAAAAAATTATTGCAGTGCAGATTAATAAAATATGCATTTAATGAAATAACAAAGCTTAAAAAAGCTTCAGAACAAAACATAAATATAAGCCCTTTCACGCCCTCTACTAGTCGCTTCTATCAGGTCTAACGGTTACAATGTATCAAACACTTAAATATAAATGTGCCTATTCAAAGCACACGGTCTTACTAAAGGTCTTGAACAACTCCATTAAGACCAATCCCACTATCAACTGGCAATTCAAAGATCCATTTACTTTCAAGACATTCCATGTTATTATTAATGTTACCACCTCAGCTATTACACTTGTACAATTCTAAGATCATAAACTTAAAATGGTGGTCATTACTATTACTTAAAATGTGTTTACTTAAAACATTCCTTAACCTTGCTTCCTGATGTCATTTAAATGTTCGCATATATGATCTTTCAAAGATCTTTTTGTTTTACCAGTGTAATAGCTATTACATAACACTCAAAAGTCCAAATAAACAAGATTATAGCTTTTACAGTCAGCATGAAAGTGAAATTTATAAGATCTCCCAGTAATAAGGTGTGCATATTCAGTACAATTAAAAATATGCTTAACATAATTACAATGTATACAAGAGTAGGTGCCTAGTCTTTCCGAATCACATACTGCCCTGCAAAAAAAGTTATAGCAAAGTAACTTCTTTAAAGACTTATTTTTGATACAAAACCTTGAAGCTTCACCCAAAATGGACATATCTCTCATCAGATGATATACTAGCTAAACATCATTTGAGTAAGTCAAGAACATTTTGAAATTATTAGAAACGGTTGATCCAGGTCTCATAACCATATCATCACAGGTAGAAAAATAGGGTTTAGCTAAACCATCCCTCAAAAATTCATCATTCAAAACATTAAAAGATTCAAGCATTACTGCATTGCCACAGATTAGCCCCTCTTGCCTATAAAACTGTCCTTTAAGGACATTACGTTGCACATGTCTGTAACAAACTAGTTACTTTAGAAGTCTTCTTATACAACCTAGTATTCAAGCCCTTAGGTGTAAAAAAGTCAGAAACGTCCAAGAAATCTACACTAACATCTGAAAATGTAGATGTAACTCTCAAAAATGAAAAAGTTAGATGTAAATAATCAGCATATTCATGCAACATATCTGCAGAACCAAACTAAACAAAAAATATCATCAACAAAATGTACGAAAAATGAATAAATTGTTTAAAGAAGTTACTTCTATCAAAAACATATAAAGATTTCCAGTAGATCATCACCATGTTAGGATAACTGTTAGCACACATGGTACCCATGGCCACACCTTCCAATTAGTTAAAACATTTTTCATTAATGGTAAATACATTATGACATAAAATAATCTCAAGTAAAGATCAATAAAGATGTAAGCTATCAGTATTTTAAGGAGTATTTTGAAAAAAAAGCCTAAAATACTTGACCGACCCACCCACGAGACCAATAGTTTCTGACCATGGATGGGCAGCAGAACTCATATCTATTTTTGTTGAATGGATGTTATGTCCTGTTCTGGACAACAGTAAGGGCTCCCTGAAGGATACTAAACATGCTTTATCTACTTTGTATGAATGGTCTAGTGGTTAAATAACTAATGATTTTGTGCTTGTCACTATGGACGTGACATCTCTCTTTACTGTAATCCCAAATTAAATAGGTTTGGACTATGTTAGGCTTTTTCCTTTATAAATACTCCTCATATAGTGTTGATAGGCTACATCATATTTGCTCTTTACTTGAGATTATTTTAAGTCACAATGTATTGACCTTTAATGAAAATTCTTTTCACCAATTGGTACGTGTGGCCATGGGTACCATGTGCACTAACAGTTATGTGAACATGGTGATGGCATTTTGGGAATCTTTATTTATTTAAATCAAATTACTACGTTTTTGAGATTCACATCTACATTTTCAAATATTAGTGTGGATTTCCTGGATGTTTCTGTCTTTTTTACATCTAAGGGCTTGGGCACTAAATTGTATATGAAGAATTGTAAAGTAAAGAGTTTGTTACATTGGGGGAGTATGCATCTTAGGCATGTCCATCATAATGACCTTAAAAGACCTAAAACGTTTTATAGGCATGAGCAGCTACACATTGAAAATACAATGATGCTTGAATTCTTTAATGTTCTGAATGATGATTTTTTTGTGCAGGGGCTATTGTATGAATGAAATTGACCATGCTTATGATAAAGTGTTGAAATAGGGGGATGGTTTAACTAACCCCTATTTTTCTACCTCTAATGATATAGTTATGATACCTGGATCAACCGTTTCTAATAATTTCAGAATGTCCTTGACTTACTCAAATGATGTTCAGCTTGTATGTGATATTGTGAGGAATAACTGGCTAGTCCTTACACCTGATGAGAAATAATAAGGTCATTTTGGGTGAAGCCCTGATGTTTTTTTGAAAAATAGTAAGACTTAAAGAAGATACTTTGCTATAACCTTTTGACTGGGCAGTATGTGGTTCAGAAAGACTAGTTACCTACCCTTGTAGGGATTGTAGTTATGTGGAAGCATACTTTTAATTGTACTGAATATGCACACCTTTTTACTGGGAGATCATATAAATTTTGCTTTCATGCTGATGGTAAAAGCTGTAATCTTGTTTATTTGCCCTTTTGTGCGTTATATAATAGCTATTACACTGGTAAAGCAAATAGATCTTTGAAAGATCATATATGCGAATATTTAAATGATATCAGGAAGCAAGATGTAAGGAATGATTTAAGTAAACACATTTTAAGTAACGGTAATGACCACCATTTTAAGTTTATGGTCTTAGAATTGTACAAATGTAGTAGTCGAGGTAGTGACATTAATAATAAAATGAAATGTCTTGAAATTAAATGGTCTTTGAAATGCAAGATGATAGTAGGATTGGTCTTAGCTGAGTTGTTCCTTTAAGACATTTACTTAGACCACATGCTTTGAATAATTAAATTTACATTGAAGTGTTTGATACATTTTAACCATTAGATGTGATGAAACGTCTAGTGTAGGGTATGAAAGCACTTATCTTTTATATTTTGTTCATAATATTTTTAAGCTTTGTTATTTCATTAAATTCATATTTTATTGGTCTGCTCTGCTGTGCTCGACTGGTTGTTCATGTTTTTATATTGGTTTTATTGTGGCTAATCAGTCATTATCCTACATCTTGCTTTTGTTACATCCCAAAGATGTTTCTAGTGTTCTTCAAATAACAACAGCCAGACATAATCAGATGTTCATCATGGCTGGCAACCCTTTGGCCTAGGATCAAATAGTCTTTTGCATAACTTCAACATGACAAATATTCCTATAATTGCTAATGACTTTTCCCCTTTCCTGCAGGGAAGTCTGCATTGTTCCAAGACTGAAGCAAAATAATCGTCAGCTAATAAAAAGTAGACCAATAGCTCAAAATAGCATTTCTAATATTTTGTATAATACTGACAAGGCAAGTATTCATAAAACATAACCAATCACTGCTTAAAAGCTAAAACAACTTACTTGGCTTAAATAACCCAAGCACCTCACTTACACACAACCACTACTAGTCCACAGATTAATATATAAACCAGAACAAAGCAAAGCTGTACTAGACATATTGCATTTATACACCCCTACTAGGCCACTTTCATTTAGAAATAAAATGTTCCTCAATACCTTCGGAAGTCGTCCACCCATGATAACTATCATATTGACAACACACTCCTAAGATTTGACCTAGTAGTCACGAACTTGGGCACACACATCAACAGTAATCTAACCTTTGACCATCATGTGTCTACAGTAGTGAGGAAATCATTCCATTTTGCACAACTTATAAACAATGGTAGGACATCTAGGTCTAAGGAAGTCATAATTCCACTGCATTTGCCATTCATCAGACCTATCATTGAGTAGAATGCCCCCCTTGCTATGTGGCTATCCAGGCATATCCATCAATTGGAATGTCCACAGAGGTTCCTCACTAAAAAAATACAGGGTGTAAGTAACATGCCCTGTGCAGACTGTCTGAAGGCCCTATTCCTGTATTCTATCTCCTACAGGCGTTTGAAGACAAATCTATGCCTGGCATACAAGGCATTGTCAGACCCCACTCTGACAGACCTCCTGCATATCTGAAAAACAAACTGCACCAGAATTACCCATTCTAAACACTTAAACCTTGCCTGTGATATAACTAGGACCTACTGGAGAGATGGGTATATAACCCAGACACTACTCCTTCTCTGGGACACTCTCCCCATCTGTGTAAAGCAGAGATCCACCACAACCTAATTCAAGTGTAACTTAGACAAGTGGATGGGAAACAGGAAATTCATCTCTGGTTTGGCAACTATGTCTACAGGCAGCCTCTAAATGGTTCATCTCCTAGGCCCTTGCTAGTAAATGTTTCATCTTCCAAGCCCCTGCTTACACTTAACAAGGGCACTAGAACTTGTCAGAGATTTGAAATACATGACTAGGCTAAAAAAGGCCCTTGTGGCCATTAGTATAGTAAATACCTATGAACGTATGAACCTACAAACTACATGTGTCAGCAGGAACTTCTCTCTATTCCAGCTATGAAGCCCATTCCTGAAACTATATTCTCTCATCCATCAGCATACTAGCAACCTTTCCAACTTTAGGATCAATCTAAAAAATATTTATCTCTCACATGGTCTGTACATGCACAACCATAAAATAGATGCATGCCCACCTATTCACTATAACTATGCCTTTCTCACTCAAATTCCCTAGCATCTTCATAGCTTAGGTGGTAGTAATGGCCCAACATCAAAAGAAGCTCTCACTATAATGATACAATACAACTAATGTGTACTTTTTTACCTTTTTAGTCAACACTTACTATTTATTTTCCTTTCTTGTGTCCTTCCATAACATTCAAATCTTTCTAATAATAATAAACTCTCTCTCCTTATCCATAGTTGTCCCTCCTGTTCATTATTCCTCCTCATCTCGGTCTATTCATCTGTCTTTTTTGGCAGCAGAATACTCTTATTACTTTTCACTTCCATATATTATTGGAAATATATATATATATATATATATATATATATATATATTTTTTTTTTTTTTTTTTTGAATAACTATGTATTAGTTTGCTTGCCATAAAACATATCCATTTCTGCAGTGTGTCTTGCTACTTGATAAAAAGTCCAAAGTAAGCAAGCTGGTTAAGTGGAAAGTGGCAAAAACAGTTCAAAGCAAAAAAACAAAGTCACTAATCCGCAAACACAATAAAGTTTTAATATAAAAGAACAAAGCTTTCAGACATAAAATTTCTTCATCAGTGGGCTGGATTCACAAAGGCTTGCACGGAGTCTAAGAGTAGAGTAAGACTCCATGCAGCCAACATGTCTGCCGAGCGATCCAGGAACAGCCAGCAGGGGCATGCAAGAGAGCTCCTAAAACGACTCTTACACGGACAGGGCTAGGTTATGCAAATTACCTCATTTGCTGCCAAAAGCTATGCAAATGAGGTAAATTTGCAATCCAGGAAACCCTAACCTGTCCGAGTAAGAATAGTGTTATTTGCAGAAATGTACTTTGTTGTCAACTGAGTACAGTTCTGCAAATAGAAAAACGGAGCCGTTACAGCTGCAAATAAAGGATGCATCCAGTTGAGGAAGCATGCCAATGGCCAAATATACCACCAATGGCAATTTATTCCGTTGCAAAATAAAAAATATATATTTTTTTTTTTACCTCGATCTCTGAAGTTTAAGCATAGCGCAGCACCTCGCAAAAGTGCTGCGCTCTAAAAACCATGAAAAAAAATAAAAGCCACAAATAGGGATTTTATTCAAAATATTCAACTGCCTTGCAAGTGAATGGCAGGCTGAAGACAACATGGCTACTGAGCAGAGGTTGCTAAGGGGGGGAAGCTCAGTCTAAGAGATGTAACCAAGCATTAGTAGGCAATCCTATGCAAATGAGGGTAAGTTTAGTGAATCCCAATTTTACATGGCAAATGAGCAAAGTCTGTGGAGTGTAAGAGTAGGATAAGGGGAGTATCAGAGTAGAAGATTGGTGACATCATGAGGGGGGGTATGTATGAAAGAATGTAAGCTCATTGGAGCAGAGTGGCATGTGTTTGCTGTCAGTTACTCATCCCTGGAAGAGGTGTGTCAACAGGTATCCTAGCTAAAGCCAAGAAATTGAAGGTGTATGCCGTGGATAACACTAAAGTTTCTTGTTGAAGTGCCTGCAACGTGTTTGTTCGTGGGTGAGCACGTGTAAATCCAAGTCAGACTGTGTGCACGCATGTGCACCTGTGTGCGCGTGTTTAAGCCGGAGTAAGTATGTGTAAGGTTGTTGAAATCTGTGTAAGTGTGTTTGCACCTGTGTGTGCACGTACAGGCAGGAGTCAGCAAGTGTTAGGCTGTTTAAGCATGTGTGCATGCGTGTGAGCTGGTGTGTGCTTGTTTGCGCGGTGCTGCCCCCTGTGGAAACAGAAAGGGAAAAGGAAGCACAACAAATAGTAGGAAGTTAACCAAGGAGAACTAGCAGAGCTAGCAGGTGAAAACAATCAGAATCAGGCAATTACATAGGAAGTACAGTAGCCCAGCCCATCCCAGCACTTAAAACTCTGCAAACAACTTTCCACCATGTTTTCCTCAGAGAAGTGCAGCACTGCAGTAAACTACGAGAAGTGAAAACTTAAAAAGCTTTACTGAGACAAAGAAATGTTAGGAGCTGCCATTGCTGTTATAAGGCGACATATGCAACATGCTGAGGGTGGTGACAATGTGAATTCTGCTGAGCAACCCACAGTGAGGAGATGGAGAAGAGTGTACAGGCCCAGGGTAAACTACCAGGGGCTACATGAGCTGGAAAAAGTGGAGCACTATAGAGTGAACAGAGACCTCATGTAGCAAATTGTTGAGCTGTGCAGGCCACGCCTCACACACAGAACCAACAGTGGGGAACCCATCCCAGTGGAAACCAAGGCATGTGTTGGCCTAAGAATACTAGCAACAGGTACCTTCCAGAGACCAACTGGTGATATGATGGGGATTTCACAGGCATCAGCATCCAGGGTACTGCACCAGTTCCTGAATGCCATGTCAGCACATGTCAGTGATCATGTATATTTCCCCAATTCCCGTGAGGTATTGGCCAGCAATATGTGTCTTTTCCAGCAAATAGCAGAATACCCTGAGGTAGTGGGTGCAATAGACTGCATGCACATATGCATCAAACACCAGCCAGTGAGCGGGGTAGAGCCTACTTTAACTGCAAGGGCTTCCCGTCCATCAACTGCCAAGTCGTGTGTGATGCCCAGGGCATAATACTGAATGTGTGTGCTAGCTGCCCTGGAAGCTACCATGATTCCCATATCTGGCATCTGACACAGCTGTACCAGACATTTGCCTATCCCTCATGGTCACCTAGTGGGGGATGCTGGATATGCACTGGAGCCGTGGCTGATGACACCGATCAGAAATGCACACACGCCTGAACAGGAACGCCATAATGAGGCACATGCACAAACACGAAATGTAATCGAGCATGTGTTTGGGCTGCTCAAGTCATGGTTCTGGTGTCTGGACACATCTGGTGGAGCCTCGCAGTACTCACCGACTACATGTACCCAAATTGTCATGGTATGTGCTATGCTGCATAATATGATCCTGCGAAAACAGCTGCAGCAGGAGCAGCATAGGGCCGGGCCAAACAGCCCCCCACCATTGCCAAGGCCATCAAAGGCAGAGCATGACTCGGAGGAGGAACAACCTGAGCCTGCCCCAGTAGGCAGAAGGAGGCGTGCCCAGTATGCTTTGGCCTTGGCAAAGAGGCAACGCATAGCACATACACTGGCTCAGTATGAACCCTGGAAATGATACCTCTCTCTGACATGAACACATAGTAAAAGGGATGCCTAACTTGACACTACCTGTTTTCAAACATGTATAGGGAGTGTACTATGTGCATCCGACATAGGCAGCCCTGCAGCACCACCTGAGGCATGATTGCCATGTTTTAAGCAATATAAAGCAGTGCTAAACAGCTTTTACCACTATTTAGTATATGTAAACAAAATTGCACACACTAACTAGCACAACTTTGGGCAATGTTGAGCAATATTGGGCAACGTTCAGCAATGTTGGTTAACGTTGAGCAGTGTTGGGCAAGTTCGATCAAAGTTGATCATAGTTGAGCAAAAGCAGGTAAACATGCTCATATTTGCTTTACTGTTCCAAACCATGAAAAAAAAATAAAAGCCACAAATAGGGATTTTATTCAAAATATTCAACTGCCTTGCAAGTGAATGGCAGGCTGAAGACAACATGGCTACTGAGCAGAGGTTGCTAAGGGGGGGAAGCTCAGTCTAAGAGATGTAACCAAGCATTAGTAGGCAATTCTATGCAAATAAGGGTAAGTTTAGTGAATCCCAATTTTACATGGCAAATGAGCAAAGTCTGTGGAGTGTAAGAGTAGGATAAGGGGAGTATCAGAGTAGAAGATTGGTGACATCATGAGGGGGGGTATGTATGAAAGAATGTAAGCTCATTGGAGCAGAGTGGCATGTGTTTGCTGTCAGTTACTCATCCCTGGAAGAGGTGTGTCAACAGGTATCCTAGCTAAAGCCAAGAAATTGAAGGTGTATGCCGTGGATAACACTAAAGTTTCTTGTTGAAGTGCCTGCAACGTGTTTGTTCGTGGGTGAGCACGTGTAAATCCAAGTCAGACTGTGTGCACGCATGTGCACCTGTGTGCGCGTGTTTAAGCCGGAGTAAGTATGTGTAAGGTTGTTGAAATCTGTGTAAGTGTGTTTGCACCTGTGTGTGCACGTACAGGCAGGAGTCAGCAAGTGTTAGGCTGTTTAAGCATGTGTGCATGCATGTGAGCTGGTGTGTGCTTGTTTGCGCGGTGCTGCCCCCTGTGGAAACAGAAAGGGAAAAGGAAGCACAACAAATAGTAGGAAGTTAACCAAGGAGAACTAGCAGAGCTAGCAGGTGAAAACAATCAGAATCAGGCAATTACATAGGAAGTACACTAGCCCAGCCCAGCCCAGCACTTAAAACTCTGCAAACAACTTTCCACCATGTTTTCCTCAGAGAAGTGCAGCACTGCAGTAAACTACGAGAAGTGAAAACTTAAAAAGCTTTACTGAGACAAAGAAATGTTAGGAGCTGCCATTGCTGTTATAAGGCGACATATGCAACATGCTGAGGGTGGTGACAATGTGAATTCTGTTGAGCAACCCACAGTGAGGAGATGGAGAAGAGTGTACAGGCCCAGGGTAAACTACCAGGGGCTACATGAGCTGGAGAAAGTGGAGCACTATAGAGTGAACAGAGACCTCATGTAGCAAATTGTTGAGCTGTGCAGGCCACGCCTCACACACAGAACCAACAGTGGGGAACCCATCCCAGTGGAAACCAAGGTATGTGTTGGCCTAAGAATACAAGCAACAGGTACCTTCCAGTGACCAACTGGTGATATGATGGGGATTTCACAGGCATCAGCATCCAGGGTACTGCACCAGTTCCTGAATGCCATGTCAGCACATGTCAGTGATCATGTATATTTCCCCAATTCCTGTGAGGAATTGGCCAGCAATATGTGTCTTTTCCAGCAAATAGCAGAATACCCTGAGGTAGTGGGTGCAATAGACTGCATGCACATACGCATCAAACACCAGCCAGTGAGCGGGGTAGGGCCTACTTTAACTGCAAGGGCTTCCCCTCCATCAACTGCCAAGTCGTGTGTGATGCCCAGGGCATAATACTGAATGTGTGTGCTTGCTGCCCTGGAAGCTACCATGATTCCCATATCTGGCATCTGACACAGCTGTACCAGACATTTGCCTATCCCTCATGGTCACCTAGTGGGGGATGCTGGATATGCACTGGAGCCGTGGCTGATGACACTGATCAGAAATGCACACACGCCTGAACAGGAACGCCATAATGAGGCACATGCACAAACACGAAATGTAATCGAGCATGTGTTTGGGCTGCTCAAGTCATGGTTCTGGTGTCTGGACACATCTGGTGGAGCCTCGCAGTACTCACCAACTACATGTACCCAAATTGTCATGGTATGTGCTATGCTGCATAATATGATCCTGCGAAAACAGCTGCAGCAGGAGCAGCATAGGGCCGGGCCAAACAGCCCCCACCATTGCCAAGGCCATCAAAGGCAGAGCATGACTGGGAGGAGGAACAACCTGAGCCTGCCCCAGTAGGCAGAAGGAGGCGTGCCCAGTATGCTTTGGCCTTGGCAAAGAGGCAACGCATAGCACATACACTGGCTCAGTATGAACCCTGGAAATTATACCTCTCTCTGACATGAACATATAGTAAAAGGGATGCCTAACTTGACACTACCTGTTTTCAAACATGTATAGGGAGTGTACTATGTGCATCCGACATAGGCAGCCCTGCAGCACCACCTGAGGCATGATTGCCATGTTTTAAGCAATATAAAGCAGTGCTAAATAGCTTTTACCACTATTTAGTATATGTAAACAAAATTGCACACACTAACTAGCACAACTTTGGGCAATGTTGAGCAATATTGGGCAACGTTCAGCAATGTTGGTTAACGTTGAGCAATGTTGGGCAAGTTCGGTCAAAGTTGATCATAGTTGAGCAAAAGCAGGTAAACATGCTCATATTTGCTTTACTGTTCCTTAAGCAGTCTGGTCTGCTCAGAATGAAAATATAAAGCAGTGACAGTCCTCAAACCCAGGATACTGTGCACTGTAATAACAGTACTGAACCACTAAACCATGACAGTGTTACACTGATCACCTTGTATGAAGAAATGTTGATAAGTCTATGCAAAGTGTCTCATGGAAACCCTGCAGGCACATCATAATCCCTGTCGAGTTATGACACAAAGGTGAGCCCTGCAGGAAAACTACAACTTGATTTTCAACACACATATAGTATAAATGTCAATATCGGGCGTGTTCACACACGTCAACAAATGTAGTGGACTTCAGACAGCAACATATTGAAAGGTCACACTGGGCATGCTTACACACTTGAATAAATGAGGCAAATGTCAGGCAACAAAATACTGAAAGGCCAAACTGGGCATGCTCACACACTTAGGCCATGTCTGAGTACAGCAGTGGGCCACACATATCTGGCAGTTGCATGTGTTAACCCAGGAACCTCTCACTATTCACCAATCCTGCCTTGTGCACACAGTTATACGACAACAGACACATATATAATATATTGGAACCCTGTCATAATCAAATATGTACTACAGATACTTAGGTTGTTCATAGAAAGTGGGAAAGCAAAGAAGATAAAAAACCTGCAATCAGTATCATCAATAAACATTGTGCACTTCAAACATTATCCAATCCAGGTTATGGAAAGATTATCTGCGAAGGAGTCCAGACAGAACCATGACACTTCCTTCAGCTATGTCATAAATAGCAATGTACACTCATATATGTCCTGAGTCAGGGCCAACTGTACATGACTGACAATGCCAACATCCTGTCAGACTGGCCCATACATACATACCCACCTCCTACTGACAAAAGGCCCTATCATCATACCAGGAGATATCACATGTAGAATGGGTAAACAGCTCCTTCCAAAGCTGAAAACATGGCATCAATTGGATTACATTGTTTCCCTATATGTGTCATAAGTGAACTACAGAGTAAACAGACCCTGCACCTGAACAGTCTGTTGAGCATTACCCTCTCTACAGGATATGAAACTGTTGAATGGATTAAAGCAACATATGGCACACTCCACAAGTGTAGGTGCACAACAGACCATGGGAACTATAGTCTTATAAGCCTATGAAGTTTGATCAGCAAGGCCATGGAATCCATCATGATTGAAGTCATAAACATAGCTATTGGAAGCCTATAAACACACAACCCTACAAACTTTGGTTTGGTCATGGGCAGATCATGGTTCCCAAACCTGCTAGACTGTTTGCAAGGCAGCCACCCATCACTGAAATGAGCTACACACATCCCACATAGACTTTGAATAGCCCTTTTCCAACATCCCAGACACATGTCGTATCCACAAAATCAACAACCTGTGCATAAATATGTATTGTCATATGATGGATTGGCAACTGGGCCACAGATAGATCACACAAGCTAAAATTGTGAAGTCCTGTTCAAGCTGGTAACACCTGCTGTCCCTCATGGCTCAGTCCTGGGATTGCATAAAACAAAGTGCACACACATTAACTTGTCTAGTCTGATGATGTCAGCATCGTACAAATATAGCAGGAGAAATGAAAACACCCAGTAAAGCATATAGCACATCGTGTTAATGTGAATTTCTCTAGTATCATAACATAGTTAGGTAGGGGTTTGAATCCTGCAATTGCTGAGCATGTGTGTGTGTGTGTGTGTGTGTGTGTGTGTGGGGGCTAAATGTTTGTGTGTGATTTCCTTTGAGAAGAGTGCCCTTTTTGGAGACTAGGAAAACACCTTAAAAGTGGTATATTCCTCTTTGGCAAGTCTGATGACGTCAGCATCCCACAAATATAGTGGTGGAAATGAAAACTCCCAGTAAAGCATACCGTGCGTCATGTTAATGCATACTTCCCTAGTATCATGACATAATTAGGTAGGTGTTTGAATCCTGCGATTGCTGAGTGTGTGTTTGTGTGTGTGTTTGTGTGTGTGTGTGTGTGTGTGTGTGTGTGTGTGTGTGTGTGTGTGTGTGTGTGTGTGTGTGTGTGTGTGTGTATGTGTGTGTGTGTGTGTGTGTGTGTGTGCGTGACACTGTTGGTCAATGTGTTGTGGGTTTTGCTTTTACTACTGTATGACATATCAGTAAAACAACAGTATGTGCATTGCACACGTCAGGTATCTGTGTGGCAAATACATATATGTATATGTGACCTCAATTAGTTCATAGGTGTGAAGCCTGCTTTCCACATGAATACATCTGTTACCTTTGACAGATTGTGCTGCTGCTTCTCAGACCTTAGGTCACATATGTATGTTTGTAACAAGGCCAGCCAATGTAGTGATCTGTGGCCTAGGTCATCTGTGTCACACACACACATGACAGTTTCTATAGAATAGTGTGAGTGAGGGTTCATGCCTGGGGTATATTTCAGACATGTTCAAACACAACAAAATCTGTCAAAAACGGACATTCATTATAGGTGTACAACAACTTTGTGGATATGCATACAGACCCCTTATTGCTTATGTGATACACCGAGGGACTTCAGAATACCTTTGGAAATGTGAATACCAAAGGACAGATGACATAACACTTGGCTGTATGTTCACATCGGTACCCGTTCTACATGTTGGGGGCTACTACCTATGTGGTACTGTCGGGATACTATGTTTAGTAAATGTGGATGACTATGCTATAGTTGGCTTAGAGCTTTACAGCATGGGTGGACAACAGATATCTGTCTGTATGATACCCTTGTGGAGGATAAGTGTCTCATCCAGAGAATGCATTGTAGGGCACTGTATGCATTTTCAGATGTGGACGGACATAGCCCTAGTGTGTTTGCTTGTACCTAAGAGGGCTACATGCCAAACAGGAGTGGTCCCAGGAATGGGTGGCGGTCAATACCACTGGTTACTGGTATAGTATAGTACCGGAAGGATCCAAATGCTACTGAGTTTCCTACATCTGTGTGTCAGTTGTCAAGACATCATCTAATGATTGGTTATAGTCAGGCTGTTGAGGTTGAGTATACTACCAGAATGCAAACCAATGACAGATAGTAACAGTATCACCCACAGCATAGTGTCAAACCATGTCATACACACATGTGTACCCAAGTTAAAACATATGAGTAGTAAAATGCATACTGGCCACCAATAGAAACTAGCAAGTGTTAACACTGTGTAATGCAGGGCATGTCACCCTTCCCATGTGTCCACTATGCATGTTCATGCAGACAGTGCACCACCACCATGTTCACAAATGTACACCTGCAAAGCTGTACACACATCACATCACACACATGCTGTCCACTCACCAACACATGCTGCCAGAACTACACACATCAGTCAAGTGGCACATGGGCAGACAATACATTTTTGGAATTAACACAGGTGTAAACAATACTACATTGATAATCATAGCTTTAATGCATCATGCCTGCACAGATATACCTACAGGGATATCATTACACTTTACTTTTGAAAACATGCTAACATTGCTACACTGCTATAAAGTCACCCTGTGCATCAGCACCATGCTAGCCTGTTCCTGCATCAATGTTACAGATGACAGGAGGTGGCACATTTTCATCATATGCACAGGGTGTGTTGTTGGTTTTCCAGAGCCCGAAATTGACACATCCAATCAACATGTATGTGTGCGTGTGTGTGTGTGTGTGTGTGTGTGTGTGTGTGTGTGTGTGTGTGTGTGTGTGTGTGTGTGTATGTGGGTGTGTGTGTGTGTGAGGGACAACAGTACAGCATGGGTCAATGTTGATGTAATGTGTGTGTGTATGTGTTAGCCCTAGGTGTTTGGTTTATGAGTTTGTGTCTACATGCACACAGTTCCACCATGTGGCTGCCATATACGGGAGGTTGTGGGACAGCCACAGACTGTACCTGCCAGGCTGTACAGATCACCATCTCTGGCCATGGACACAGAACCTGTGCCTGGCAGGGGTGCCACTGACAGTATTGGGTACTAACCCAGACTGGGTACTATCATCAGAGGCAGAGGGATGTTGACTGGACCCATGTCCCTGCTGGGATTGGCCAGAGCCACATGCATGTGGTCTTTTATGATGGTCTATTGACAGCCCAGCCCCAACATTGCTGGGGCTGGTACTGCCACTACGGGAGCGGCTGTGACTTGTGTGTCGTCTGCTACGACTGCCAGCCGATGATGTTGGTGGCATACATCCACAGCGACATCTCAGCCATCTTGCACTGTCCTGGCACATGGACATGACATTGCGGAGGACATCTAATGTCTCCCCACAACATCTATCAATGACCTCGGTGTAATTACAGACGGCACCGGCAAGGTCACGGATACTGTCATTGATAGCAGTGTTATGGGCCCTCTGCACCCTTAGTCCCTGTCTGGAGTACCATTCCATATGTGCCTTTGCCTGCATTACAGCCTGGAACATACCTGAGGTTGTAAGACCTGTGGGGGCACGTCTGCTAGGGGCATTATGACCAGCAGTGCTCCCACGAGAACCCCTGGACATCTGCCTATGTGGTACCATTCCAGGAATATGGGTATGGCTGCTGTGAGGGGATGCATGTGCCACAGATACCACACTATCCTGGTCAATGCCTACTGTATGCTGTCCCTCGGCTAAGGCCATTGGTGATGAGGGATGTATTGGTAGTATGAATGTGCACATAGATTGGGTGGAAAGCTGTGTACTGTCAACTGGCTGCCCAACAACAGACCCTGTCAAACCTGCCTGTGCCACAACACATGTATCATCATTTCCACTATTTGTGGCAGTGACATCAGGTTCCCTGCTGCACTCAACCAACACAACCTCAGCACCTGTGAGAGGAAGACAGGAAACACACATTACCATCTGTACATGCTGTTAGCACACATGCACGCATGCACACATGAACACATGAACACATGCACACATGAACACATGAACACATGAACACATGCACACATGACCACATGAACACATGCACACATGCACACATGAACACATGAACATATACACACAAGACCACATGAACACATGCACACATGCACACATGAACACATGAACACATGCACACATGAACATAAATACACTACTCACTAAAGTAGACACACACACACACACACACACACACACACACACACACACACACACACACACACACACACACACCAACAGCAATCCAGAACATACTCATTAGTATTGGATGGTGGAGTACCGTATCACAAGCCAAAGATTCCTATCACACGTGACAGCATGCAGGATGTATGTTGCTCAACAGCATGCAGTGTGAGTGAAGAGAGTCCTTGTTAATAACAGTATACATGTCTTTGATGCATGTGTGTTGTTCAATGATTGACCTCATCCTGGAACACAATGTGTACATGGACACAACATTGCTGTGCAAGTATTAAATACTTTTCAATGTTCTGTACACCATCACTCACAGGTATACATACTATGGCTGGATGCACACAACTGTCAGGTGTATAGCAATGAATGCTATGTGTAGTACTGTAGTTACTCTAACTGGATGTAGTGTAGTACTATGAGCCATCATCAGGCAGCATCATGTGGTCACTCAAGGCCACTAATGTGTGCCACACTGGCAACTATCTTGCTGTACCTGAACTGCAGCACTGTGGCTACAGTAATCATTTCACAGGCAGTTGCTACATGGGTATGTAAGGTGTTCAGTAGGGAGCATTGCCTAACATGAATGTGTTGTGTGTTGAAGAGTGTCGCACCAGCGCATGATAGGCCTCTACCCCTCAGGTGTAGTATGTGTGCTGTGTGGATTACATTTGGGATACTGGAGTCTGACCTTACAGCAGGTGTCTCAAAACACCATGTGTATCATATTAACACGTACTGCGTATGACAAAGTAGTGTATGTTGTGTGCCTGTGTATTGGCTCTGCCTATACAATGTCCACTGCAGTGTACCAAAATTGTTTGTGATGCTCTGTGTATTGCATGTGTTTGAGGCAGCTACTCATGTTACTGGGATGTGCATAGTCCCACAGAAACATGCAGAGCATGCATTATGTGTAGGTGTTTTACATGTGTATATGGCCTACAACTCACCTATGACATGCACATGTTATTTGCTATATTAAATGTAGAACACTCACCAGCATGGGTCTGCTGTCTTGCTGTCACACCAGAGGGACCTACAAGGATATGAGACAGTTTGTCAGTGTCAACAACTATGGCATTGTTGCTGTGAGTTTGCAATTTTACAGTAGTACAACGGTTGACAGTCACAGGCATACAGATTATGCTCCAAATTATCAGTATTGCACAACAGCAGGCTCCACATCTTCTAAATACACAGTACACATTTGACATATGCCTGTTCTAACAATCGAGCTAACAGTAGTCTACAGATATGCCATGTTACCTGCATGCTCTGAGTCAATTTGCTGGGTGACTCCGGCCTCCATAATGACACATGTCTATTGTAGTGGTTGTCCAGGAGCCACCACGCTGAGGAGCAGCTCTTCCACTCTGGTTAGGGGTGGATGTAATGCTGCACCACCACCTGTGGCAAGCTGTTGTCTGCGGACATCAGAGGCTTGCTGCCGGACATGTCTAATTAAATCACTGCAGTGATGGCGTTCCTGCTCATAAGTCCAGTTATGCATGCCTACGTCATTAACCCGATGGACAACATCTTGCCACAGTGCAGTGCGCTCATGCTGGTCCTGGCTGGTTCTGGAGAACAGCAAGGTGTGATGTTGTACTAGGGTGGATATAATGATTTCCTCCTCTTCAGGGGAATACACAGGGTAGCGATGGTGAGACATGTCCCTGGAAGACAATAAAACAATAATTGTGAGCAAGTCATGTGGCACACTTAACATTGTAAAGTACAGATATCAATGAAATGCCATATATAGCAACCTACTGGCTGTCAGTAGATACACACTTTTAATACCACATATCAGTGCTCAGCCCACAACTGCCTGACATTGCCTGGCATGTTCTATATATTAAACAATGTTCTGCACAACAACAAAGTGAAACAAGTATGTAAGACTATACAACAATACATGGCACACTGTATGTGACACAATGCACCACCTAGCCACAGGAGGTATATATGAAGCTAATGCATACAGAAATATGTCATCCATTGAAATGATTGTAAAGTACAGTTACAGTACTACCAGTACACCACACTACTTGTTGATAGCAAACCCCTAAGTAACATATGTGCACATTCATCAATATAGGTGGCATACTCCTGTACTACACTATACATGTTGCTAGATATGCACTTATATCCTGTAACACACATACAATCGAGGACATGTTACAGACATACCCACACACACACATCAGATATACCTACAAGATACAAAGGTACGGCAACCCAGATGAGCTTCACCTGTGTACCATACAGTACTGTGTGTCAGCACTTACAAAACCTTATGCCTGAGGTATGTAATGTGTGAGGACTACAGGTAACAAACAAAACAGTGTGTGGATATACACCATACTGTGCTGTGTAGGCCTATAGTTTCAGGTAGTACTACAGTTCATACAGGATTTATATTCACTAGTGTTAACAATCAGTAAGCATACATGTACTACTTTAGCCTACAATGGCACACTCCAGTCAACACCATGGGACTACGTCACACCGTATGCCATACTGCTTTTCCTGCCCAGCAATAGCATACATATCTTTTGCGGGGATCAGAGCTAGAACACTACATACCATGATATAAACAGTTTCCCACTAGGCTATCACACATATACACAACATTGACACATTCACCTACACAATCACCATCACATTCAGTCAACCTCACATAGCAATTAATGCAACAAGTACATGTGTGTGTGTGTATCGAGTCCTAGGTAGCTAATAGGCTATTAGCCGTAGGGCCTATAGAAGCCTAGCCATACAGTACCCTGCCCTTCAACATCCATGAAATTTATGTTCATCTGCCCCTGTCATGCAGAGCCACAGAGGTGATCCCGGGTTGTATTTCCTATCTCACATCCATTCATCATGATTATTCATGACGACTGCTAATGAGGACCTTTCTTTGCTATTGATAGGTAGTTAGTTCCAGAGTATGGTATGTGTCTGAGATGAGAATGTACCACTCCAGCATGTTCTGCTTTTTGACGTTACAAAGTTTAGATCAGTACAGTGTGTAGCTTGTAGGGATTTTGATCTGTTTACATGGCGCATGTCCAACACCTGTGGGTTTGGCATAGCTTTGCATTTAGGCAGAGGTTACCTCTGGGTAGGCGGTATGTGACACATTGTAGCTGTGGTTTTGTAAAACAGTCTGCATAGGGCATCTGTTTGAGTCTGGTAACACCCTTTGTGAGGTATGTGCCTGGCGTTGACAGTTGCTGCAGATGTCTTCTGAGGTACATACCAAAAGGGCCATTGTACTCTATGATGGGTTTTATGACTGATGAGTAGAGTAGAACACTGACCTCTTTTTCCATGGAGGACACACCTTTCCTGATGACATGTGGACCGTACACAGTTTACATGACTAGTGTGGCACTGTGATTATCAGAAGGGACACTACTGTCCACCTGTGTCCCGTGGCCTCTTATCACACTTTTGGTGTTGTGTAGACTACCACCTATATGGTAGTTCATGGGTACAGGGTTTTTTACAAAAGGGATGGCAATACATTTACAACATTGAGCTTGAGCGTACATATAAACATCCATTGGTGTACATATAGATTTACATATAGGCACATACACAGTCCACCATTAATGGTGGGAATATCAATTATGCAAAGGTTGAGAGGGATACAGTTATGTACTAATATTGCAAAGTTTTGTGTAGAATGCATTGAAGGTATTCTCAGCCCATGTATCTTTAGAAGGACTCCCTGTCTGGAAGACTAAAAACCTAACAAATCATACCCACAGCGTTTAAACTCCACATGTCATATACCAACACTGTATGCTGTCTTGTTTGCCACACACTACAACCTGCATGAAAATATGCACATAACAACCTTCACCAACATATATATGTCCACCCTTCATAAACAGTTGCAGTATGTTCCTTGCTCTATGCACATGTTAAGATGCTAATATATCTGACACATAAATATCTCTCCATATGTGTGTGCCATACATACACAAGGTCCACACTGTTGTAAGTACGTAGACCTCATGGATGACCTGTTGGGCCTTGCTACAACATGAACAGTTGTCACATGTGTGCATAACAGTAATATTACAGGGAGGATTTATATCTGCTAATGCTACATTACTATATTAGCCTGGTACAGCAGTTGCCAATACTAAGCTACACATTATATTACTATCATGCATGTGTTACTCTGTTACATCCAGGTTTATATAGCTATTTGCACTACTTCCCCAAACAGCCATTATACACAGTACTGTACAGAACATAGATAACATGATCAGATGTTTGACATTTAATGCTGAGCTACATATGTCACAGTTATGTCCCACTGCACACAGCTACACACTAATTTGTCCATGGCAGTAGTTATGCATGGCATCAGTGCATACATACCTACTGCTGCCACACATGCATATTTCAAAGTATGTACAGTACTCTTCATAAACATCTACTACTTGCTGGTAACCACATATCTGTTACATACCTGTTTGTCACTTTCAGGTTCGCCTGTGTATGTTTTGACTATTTTTTTTTATTTGGTATTAATTAAGTAAAGTTTGCTTTTACATAATTTTTTGGGTTATTAATTAAGTTGTTTTTTTTTTTTTACTTAATTAATGTTTTTGGTAAGTAATTCAGTAAATTTGTTTTACTTAATTAAATTTTTGTTTTATTAAGTAATAATGTTTTTTACTCATCTCCAGGTTTGCAGACGGTATAACACGTGCAATGTAATGATTGCATGTGGGGATGGCAAGTACAGTCTGCTTTTATAGGTATCTGCACATGTGCATGTGATGCCCTCTGCACCAAATGGTGCCCAGCATTTGGTAAATGCATACAGCCTGCTGTGTGGTAATTGCAGTATTCACTGTCATAGCAACTCAATGCTATAAATTGCTAGGTTATGTAGGCATAGCCCTTTCAGATTTCCAGAGTGGGGCCCATGCTAGTTTTGCTGTGGAGACTGTTGTGTAAGTCAGAAGGTTGGTATACTTCTTATATCTGAAGCTAGAGGTGTAGACAATGATGTACATGTTGTAGTCAGACCTGACTGTTGCCACTTCCAGTACAGAGCTGTCAGTGTAGAGTTTAACTCAACCCTACAAATGCTTACACAAGATATATGTGAGTATGTAGTTTCTGTTCTACTTATATAATTAACTGCCATACAAAAGTAGTATTGAGAAGTATTCTTTTGGCACATGAACTGTTTGTGAACTGTTATACCATGCATATGAATGTACTCACTTCTGCAGGGTTTGTGTTTTTTATTGTTGACATTAGCACATGATTCTCAGGAAAACTGGACAGTTCCAGTACTGAGTATGCCTACCTACATCCTTGGTAGACCCAAAACACACACATATATTTAAAATTTGGGGGGGATGCAGACATACACTGAGGATTATGTATTATTGTGTAAATGTTATCTTACTGGACTTAAAGGATTGGTGTGTACCTGTTAGTTTATCAAGGCAGGTGGTCTGTCCACCTTTCTGACTAATGTCAGTACTTTTCAGAGGTATTCAGAGGGACACAGCTAAAATATGTTTCACAATCAGGGACATCCCTGAAAAGTAGTCAGAGTTAGGAAGCATGGCCACTGCCCTAATCAGATATGCCAGTGTTTGTACTGCTATGATACAGTGTGGGGGATGTAAAGTGCCTCTATAACATTATTTGCTGCAAGAATGGCTGCTTCTCTTATCACAGTCATGTAATGCAATTCCACAACAATTGCTGGTAAAGGCTCACAGAACAAGCTTTGTGTTATGGCCTTCCTATTTTTCCTTTGCATTCACTCATTGTATTGCATTATATATTTATTTCAGCACCAAGTTATTGTACATCTGCTGTGGCTTAGTGGTACTTCATGCAGTCTAGTGTGTCCAAGGTCTGGGGTTGGAGACTGACAGAGGTGTTTTATTTTGCTGCTGAGCAGAACAAGGGCCCTGACATACAGAGTGACTAAGGCACTTTTAAGCAGTTGTAAGTAGATTTGCATGGGTTTGTGCGATGCTTAGCAATACTTAGCTAAGCGCACACATGAGCACACTCACTTAAACCCGCTAACTACTGCTTAAAAGTGCTTACTCCTGCTAACCCCCGCACTAATTTCTTTGAAAGAAAAGAAAACGGGGAGATAGGAAAGTGGTGAAAAAAGGGGAACAAAGAGGGAAAGACAGTAGGAAAACCAGCTCGGGATGTGCAGGACGGGTGCAGGGAAGGTCCATAGCTGCCAATTTCTTTACCAGCAACAGCTGTGCATATGCAATAAATTTGGAGTGAAATTTGAAACCTTCCACCCCTGAGAGAGGGGTGAGGACAACAAAGTATGTTGTACTGCCAATTATAATTATCAGTTTACATGTCCAGTGGAATTGTGTGCAAAATGGGCAGCTATGCATGTGGCGTAATTTTTTTGTGGGAAGAGATTGCCTTTTTTTTTTTTTTTTTTTTCAGGTGAGAGAGAGGAAGTAGGTATATTTGGGAAGGTAGGCTGGGGAGGTAAACAGACAAGACAAACAAGATGAATACAGGGGTGGAGTATGACACATGGGGTGGGTGAACACAATTGACGGGGATGGATGTTTGGAAATTGCAAGCCCATGAGCCCACAGATGGTAACAGTGGAACTGAGATCCCCATCCATGGGCAGTCACCACTGCACCTTCACAGCCCTGAGGGTGGCTGTGCTGGGGGCTGTTTAGGAGTGGCAGGCTCATGCATGAGTCCCACCACTCTTGCCTTTAGCTGAGGTTGGGGATCAGTGACTGAACGCTGGATCTCCCTATGCACCACAGCCAGGACACTTCAGAGGGTGACAGGTGGACCTTCTCCGCCCACGCTTGCACAGGGCGATGAGCCCCTTCCCCTGCAGCACTTCCACCCAAAGGTGGCACAGGACCAACGGAGGAGGGGAGCCTGGGCTGGGCACCGGACCTGCTGGTGCCAGGTGCAATAGCCAGCTGAGGAGGGACAGGTGGGTCCGCTGGGACCGGCCTTCCCATACGTTCTGTGATTAGGTGTGTCTAATTACAACATAGACAACAGCATTCTAATTTAGTTGTAACAGCATGCAGTAATATTCCCATTAACCCAACACACCAGGGTTCCAACAGTTGAACAGCAAGCATAACACATGCATATATTGAACGATAGTGGACATTACAACACCATGCAGGGATGATTGGTGGCAACAGGCCACCAAGATTGTGGTGTTTGAACAGGGCACATGCATCAAAGTAAATGCAGATATTTATAGAACAATAGGACATATGTCCCAACAAATATTTTGAGATTAGACATACCCATTGAGGTGTGGAATTGCATTGTTTATGCACATACAGTAGGGTGCAAAAATAAACCTCCATTAACATCTTATAAGTACTTTTAGTCTACACTATATTCATATTGACTGCAGGTATATATCCCTACATATATTATTACACTAGGCAACATGCATTAGGTTGTGTAATGGGTTTGGCTAGTTCATTATATACCTGACCTATATCTGACATACTAACTGTCCAAAATGCAGATGTTACTGCTACATAGTTATATATTTTATTTATATTTATATATCTACATATCTAGTTGTGTTCACATGACATTTTCAGTTAAATTTCTACAGAACCCTACATTTCATGTAGCACACTCACATTTCTGGGGAACACATTAACAAGCTACTCGTGTGCCAGATTTACCAATGCATGCCAGCCATTAAATGACTGTTGAGGACTGTATATATGTTTCACAGCTACTGGCACTTCCTTACTCCACTTTATATGGGACTGCCCAACTGTGGGTTGACAGCACATAATACAACAGTACTATTTATATAATGCAAGGGTACAACAACATTTCAAAGTAAGTGACACAGACACACTCCAAGTATTATACCTTTATTAATTACATTACACACTTTTCTACAGGATCTCTCCTTTATTTGATATTACAGTGCATACGGAAGACATATTCAAGACATATTATACCTTTATTAATAGGTTACAACACTCTTTTTCAGGCTCGCTCACTTATTTTATATAACAGTACAGGCAGAGATATTATTCCGGACTTATTTTACCTTTATTAATGGGTTACTACACTCTTTTTCTGGCTCTCTGACTTATTTTATATAACAGTACATGCAGAGGAATTATTCAGAGCATTTTATGGCTGCATTATTGGGCTACAATACTTTTTTTCAGGCTCTCTCACCTATTTTATATAACAATACATGCAGAATAATTACTAACCTGCCTGGTGGTGCAGCCTTAGCAGCCTATCTGCATAGGCTTGCTGATTCGCAGCATGGACACCTGCAGCTGTGAAGTAAATGAAGGGATAGTGAGACATACTTATCCATTATATAGACTAGATAAGCATGTCTTACATACTTCATTCCATGGCTACCTACTCAATAGTGGGGCATCTTGCATCCCACGGGCCTCCTGTATCCATCAGTTCAGGCGGTCCTGCTTCTATTTCTTCAGGTCTACATGGTGGTGACGGACCTGCTCTCCAGTCCGAGGGATGCCTGTGGCACTGATGAGATCATGAGCTAACCGGTTCCAAGCCTCTGCTTTGTACTACATCCCTTGGAACTGGCCCTGCAGGAGTCATGACTCATGATGGTGGAAAAGGAGCCAAACCATGTATTTTGACTCCTCGATGCCCCAGCGTTGCACTCGAAAGCATGTACCCTCTCCAGCACCAGCCATTCTGACTGCAGATGGGAGCTACAATCAGTTATGGTGAGTATTCCCGCCTATGGAGCTTAAATATGCTGCATTTCCCGCACTTTTTTGTGATTGGCCATTTTTGAAATTTTTCGGCTGACTGCAGACCTGCTTAGCAATGGTTAATCTACCATTTATAAGTATATGCTAACAGTGCCGGTTTATCCTAAGCTGTCATGGCTTAGTGGTTCAGTCTTTGATTATGGTGCACAGTGTCCTGGGTTCGAACCTTGTCATCGCTTTTTATTTTACTACTGTTCAGACAGTCTAGGGGGTGTGGCTGTGTTTAGGCAACATTGCTCTACGTTTCTCCACGTTGCCCTACGGTGCGCTTGTTGGCATGGTGCGCACCTCCATGCAAACCTATTGTGCTGGGTAAAGCGCTGCTTAGCTATGGGCAACTATATTGCACTGGGTAAAGCACTGCTTAACTGCAGGCAACTATATTGTGCTGGGTAAAGCGCTGCTTAACTATGGGCAACTATATTGCGCTGGGTAAAGTGCTGCTTAACTACAGGCAACTATATTGCGAGGGGTAAAGCGCTGCTTAGCTACGGGCAATTATATGTCAAGATCCTTCTTATATTTATATATATACATTTTGTTCACTGATACATAGGCCATTTCAATGCTTTTTAGTAAAATTTTATTCATATATGTCAGTAATTATTTCATATACTAATTTAAAACATAAAATAGAAAGGAGAGAGGTGGGAATCGAACCTCTTTGTGAGAAGGCTGTACCACTACGCTATTGATATTTGGCTTAATTTGCATAAACATTTCTTCTTATGCACTTCAATGTCGGAATTGCTAACTGCAGCTAAGCAATTGGCACACCCACACAAACACGTGCAAATACGGGCAGCTATATCGGGAATTATATAAAAAAATTAAAACTTTTACATTTTATAACTGTACTGGGGGTTTACAATGTTAGAGAGTGTAGTGTTGGCTATGTAGACATTTGAGCGGACTCACTCGTGTGTTGACATTTCACAATTCAGACACTTGCAGGGCCATGGACCTTTGGACTGCTTGGCAGTCAGACACGCACCCTGCCTTCCTGCACAGTCAGTGTTAGACTTGGAGTGGAGTCAGCGTGCCCTCATGAATATGCATGGCAAGCTGACGTCATACCGTTCAACTGCAATTTCCGAGTAAGACTTATTTAGTCTTACACGGAGGATTTGTGAATCCTGGGGAGTGTTTACAAAACAATTAAATAAAACCATCATTTAATACAAATTTAAAAGTAATCACATGACACAGCCACCCTATTAGCATAAAATATCAATTATATCAGCAGTCTTCACAATTCATATTTAAAATGTATTCTCACAAATACTTCAAAATGTATTTAATAATAACTATCATAAATCATGAAATGTATATTTTAGGAATAATGCATATGTATAACAAATAACATATAACAAAGATAGTGCATATACATATATAGAAGAACAAACCCAACTATAGACCAATTAAAAATTATTTTATCAATATATAACATCAAGCAATTTTTTGTTGCTTGATTCTTAATATTGGTTTCAATGTAACCTGTTTGTTCAACCCTGGATGGGTATCTGCCTGCATACGAACAATCCATTCATACTCCTTTACTTCGAGTCTATTAATAATATCACCACGTCTTAGGCTAAGTATCAAGTACTCAATGACTCTAAATACAAACTGATAAGAAATGCCCTGTTCTTGTACATGTTGTGCTAGGGAGTTAGTCTCAGCTTTCCTACGTATATCGGATTTATGCTATAGAATTCTATCTCGTAGCCTTCTAGAACATTTACCTACGTAGAATGCTGGACAGATGGTACAGGTCACTAAGTAAACAATCATCATAGTATTACATATAGCCATACAATTAAATATATATTTTCTTTTATTAGAGGGATGTATAAATTCATTCAATTGACATATATTAACACAACAGGAAAAAGTATGGCATGGGATGGACCCTTTTTTTTTAAATTCAATACCTTTCTGTTTGTTTAAAGAGAAATCTTTGTAACATAAGCGCTGTTTTAAATTGTTACAAGTTTTGTTTTCTTTTTCCCTTTGAATACCATCTTTATTTGTTGAAACTGCCACACATATTGCTTACATACCCTATATCTGTTTACCAAAGTTTGTTACCTTCTTTAAAGTTCCTGCACAGAGCCACTCTTGCAAAAAGCACCTATTCAAGAACAGCAGGTGAGGAACACTGGACACCAGGGATCATCTTTATGTCGTGCTGTAAAGGAACTGAAAAAAAGATAACAGAATGTTTTGCAGCATGGGAGATGCAGAGTGGAGGGTCACTAAACACCACAGATACTCTTAATATCTTGCTACGAAGACAATGAACTTGTCTGAACTTCATAGGCAGCAGCAGAATATCCACCAAATATATTCATCAAGCAGTGCTTCTGAAAGTGTTTGCAATCCTTGAAAATGTGTTTGGGCCTTCATCTGACTGATTTGCATTTCTATTATTATATTTTTGTTAATTGATTTATTGGTTAGAAAATGTATAAATATGCTGCAAAGGTACCGAGGCTTTTTTTTCCCTGATATAAGTTTAACTATTTTATCAGGACAAATGTGTGACTGTTGTCATATCATTTCTTAGAATGTGCTTAGAACTGGCCTTAGCTCATTTTGAATTCATGGAAGAAAACCATTGAGTATTTGAAAGTTTATCAACACTGGGTCCTTGGAACTTCAACAAAACTGAGTTTGGTTCATGACATGATAGTTTCCATTGTTATTATCAACAACAAACAGAGTTCCATTGTTCAGTTTATATATTGCTTAATTATGTCTTTTTTTTCTCTTCAGTGATTTGGCTTGATTTTTTCCTGTTTCAGTCAGTTAATATATATTTTTTTTATTTAACTTTTTGATAACCTGAGTAACAAACTGTTAACGTTATATGTAGGTGAGGAAGGGCTTGTGCATTTATCATTATGTGTGGAGACAGGAGGGAAAGAATGCATTAATATAAAAGGAGATAACGCAGACATCCCCTGCCTGTAGCTAACAAGGATTTCTAAAACAACATCAAGATTCATTCTAAAAAATGAATAATAATATTTTAATCACGTTTGGAATATTTGCCTTCATATTTGTTTGCATACAGTATTTTCTCTGATGTCACTTCTAAACTTTATCTGTTTTAGAATAAAATCTGTTGTGTCTTGTACACTGAACTCCATCTGCAGCTATCGATGTATACAATGTATTCAAAAGCCTACCCATAAGTGGGAATTTTCCATTTGTGCAAAGTCAGTCAATTTTGTTATAAAGAATAGTTATTCCATTGCTGGTGGAATAACTTGTCTCCCAATAATAGGACTGCATATCACTCTACCCTAGAAGCATAATTGCAAATCTGATTTTCTTCAAAGGGAAATAAAACAGAATACATAAACTTCATTAAATTGGATTGTTAGTGAATATGGAAAGACCAGAGCATTATAAATACTAAAACAGTGATAGTGTCCCATAATAATACCTTATGGATCATTTCAGTGGCAGCTGGTGACTTTAAATCAAGGAGGACTTTAAGACGTAGCTAAATGGGTGGCGCTAACTGGAAAGGGGTTGGCCTATATTACAGCAGGTCAGTGACCATTACTTGTGGTTAACAAAGGCTGTGGTCATTCATTTTTATTTACAGACTGTCTCAATATGCACCCTATCTACACCTCACACATCTCACTACAGTAAAAAAGGCCAGCCTTAGATGAAATGGAGACAATGACAAAAATTGCAAGGGGTCCTGTTGTGCATACTTGTCCCTCCTGCACTTCTTCAGGGTCCCTGTACTTTATTTCCCTTCATTCTGTCTCCACACCATTCTGACAGATTGCTTCTTTCTTGATTTTTCACACTTTGTATTAAATGTTTACCCCCTTCCATGCCTTTAAAACATCCTTATTGGCCAAGCTTGTACTGTAATAAGCCTGGAGGATGTAACCAAATTAAGCTTAGAGTCTTGGAGCTGCTCTGCTCCCCAAATTTATAGTATTGCAAATGCTCTAAGTGCATCTTCAAACATTTGCTTATAACTTTTTGACTTAATGATAGTCTGAAAAAAAAAATCAATTGGGAATTCAATAAAGCTAACATGGTCATTTTTTCCATGTGCCTGTCGCAATGTGATCCGAACACGGGAGTGGCAAATTTTAGATTCAGTAAACGCTGTGTAGGGGTGCACAATAATGTGCACTCACGAGCAATTAAAGAAACTTTCATGGAATGCAAATTACAGAATAAGTAGTTGATATTTATGCAACTGAAACAAAACAACATGGTGGAGTGATCCAACAACCTTAAATGCAACCGTGTAGACTTAATGTCCGTGCTGGTAGTGCATGTGGAATATTTCCCCTTACAGGAGTCTTCACGAAAGCAAGAGCATGTAAAAGTCTGGAAATATGGACAAAACTCCCATGAAAGTGTAACAACATGCATATAGTGGGTGAAGTATACACTGTGGATGTTCAAAAGCATCAGGGGTGTGTGTCAGATTACTGTAAATTTAAATTTCTTTTTTTTACCTCATGTTTGTGCAGTGCACCACTTGCTACAAAAGGTTTTAAATATGATTACCAGAAATGTCATGTCAAAGAGGATTATAATGTACTGTCACCATAGCTAAAGTAATCCCCTGCCTTGTGTCTTTCAAGTTATGATCCACGGCTGCTGCCCAGCTTACATGGCTACTAACCATGTAGATTCCAGGCTGTCAGCATGGTTAATATGCAAAGGAGTGGAGAAATTAGTGGATTTGTTGAATCACAAAAAGCAGGAACCATGTTGGGATGTTCACTTTGTGTAGGCTCCTACATGGTGTTTATGTTTCCATTGGATGTTTATGACAGTTTAGGGGGTGTGTCAAGTCACTTTTTTGTGTGTGTGTATTGCGCATATTTGCACAATGCACCATTTACCACAAATGGTTGTGGCGAGGCATACCTTCTTTGTGTGACCAGACCAGCCTACGTATCAGACATGAACTATATATTCAGAAATAGAAATCTGATGCATTCAATTAATATTGCTGAGCACTGCTGGGCATCACTCAAACCCACTAAACTGAGCTGTGGTCTGCTAATAGCCTCCAGTGATAGGAATTTGTGCGACTGATCCTGTGGTGAGAGGTGTTAAGCATTGGACTGGAGTATAGATGTCTCTGGGTTCTAATACAGGATATGGTAATTTTTCTCATAGTGTTCTGACATTGCAGCTTATACAAATAAAGTGTAACTTGCAGTAATCAGTGATTTCTGCACATGTCAAGACAACAGGGATGAAAAGATAACATTTTGACATAGTTTACCTTTGTTATGCTCTGTTAAATGACTGTGTGCGCAGCTCACTACAGTACACTGAATTAGGACCTTTAAATCTTGCTAATTATATCCTATGCAGGTGAACTGCATCCTAATTAGCCAATCCCACATGATGACCCTACTCAAGAAAGGTATAAAGTATGCATACAACCTACATTATAATTTTTCCTTGATGCTTTAAGACCATTGGAGTAGAGACTTGGATATTTTAACTAACATAATGCTATGGGCTACTGCAGCTATTTTATATCTGTATGTGCTAGAGGTTAAAGTCAATGCTGCTTGTGCTGATGACAATAGGCCTAGGCTAAAAAGGAGAAGAGTGTTCAGGCACAGAGTAACCTTCCAGGTGCTACATGAGCTGGAGATTGTAGAGTGCTACAGGGTGAACAGGGACACATTACAAGAACTCTGTGAGCTCTGCTGCCCTCCACTCAGAGACGGAGCCAACAGAGGGGAACCCATCCCAGTGGAAACTAAGGTATGTGTAGCCCTTAGGATATTAACTTCAGGTACTTTTCAAACACCAACTGAGGACATGATGGGAGTGTCACGGGCATCAGCATCCAGGATACTCAACTTCTTGGATGCTATGCTCCTATATGCCAGTGAGCATATACATTTTCCCCCATATGCTGAGCAGAGTGCCAGCAATATGCAATGGTTTCTACCATGTAGCACAATACCCTGAAGTACTGAGTGCCATAGATTGCACTCATGTAAATATTAAGGCACCACCTAGTGAGCAGGGTAGAATTTACATTAACTGCAAGGGATACCACTCCATCAACTGCCAAGCTGTGTATAGTGCCCATGTGATTATCTTGAATATGTATGCTAGCAACCCTGGCAGTTATCACGGCTCCCATATCTGGCACACATCACAACTGTACCAGATGTTTACTAAGGGTGACATCCCACAGCGCATTTATGGGGGATGCTGGCTATGCCCTGGAATTGTGGATGATGACACCGATCAGAAATGCATACACACTGACAGAAGAATGTCATAATGAGGCATACACACAAGCTAGGAACATCACAGAGTATGTGTTTGGGCTTCTAAAGTCATGGTTCCAGTGCCTAGATATATCCAGTTTAGCCCTGCAGTATATTCCCCACACATGTACACAAACATTCACAGTATGTCCTATGCTCCACAATCTGATCCTGTGTAAAGACCTGCAGCAGGATCAGCAAGGGGAAAGGACACCCCCCCCCACCAATGCCTAGGTCAACACAGTCACAGTCACAGGAGTACTCAGAGGAGAACCCCCCAGCTGCTGTCCCTGTAGACAGTTGTAGGCATGCTCAGAATGCCCTTGCCTTGGCTAAGAGGCAACACATAGCACATTTACTGAACACTTAGGGACCTAGCGACTAATACCATCTTCTACTCACATACATATATTAAAAATAACAACCTGCACCTATCCATGTATTGGCTGTGTACTACTTGAATGCATTTTTAAGTTTTAAATTTCTAGTCTCTCACCAGGACACAAGTGCTCTTCAGCAATTGCATTCTGCTTGCTGAGCACACTCAAGCAAATCTGCAGTCTGCGGCTACCACTCCACATATACAGTATAAGAAGGAATCCGTACTGCAAAACTACACAAGGATATACAGTTTGAGCCTCAAGAGCAGGAGCACACTCAAGCAAATCTGCAGTCTGTGGCTACCACTCCACCCATACGGTATAAGAAGGAATCTGTACTGCAAAACTACACAAGATATACATTTTGAGCCTCAAGAGCAGGGTCAGTCCACCCAGGCATTCGACTTGCATGTTTATGAGAGTGAAGCTATTACAGTAGCAGTATTTCTTAGTAGTTCTCAGTGTGCTAATAAAACTGACTGTTGTAGCCTTGCCCCCCCCCCCAGCTAGTGCAGTAATCCTAACTGTCCAATAGACAGTATACATTTAATTCAGATCCCTGTGACTAAATTAACCATCAAGCAGCCCTCTCAGTGCTTTCTGCCTTAGTTTGTATCACTTGGAGGCCCGCCTGTTTATTTGCATCTCTATACATTCCCCTTCATTGCTAATGTATCTCCCTACTCTAATCTGTGCACAAAATGGTTACTAATCAGCAAGTCAATGTGAAGATACACTCCCAACCTTAACAAAGTTTGCTGTCTCTTCTCTCCTTCACTTTACAGGTAGTTTGAATTCTTACTTATCCCCTCTGAGGCCTTCACTGATAGTTTTCCACTGATTGCCTCTCTGGTTTCTTTGCATTCCACCTGGTTTACACCACTTGTGCTATATCCCTCCCCAATACTAAGTCTATATTAGAATCTTGCTGAACATGGAGCCATCTTTAAATTTTTAGTCTCCCACCAGGACACAAGTGCTCTTCAGCAATTGCATTCTGCTTGCTGGTAAGCCATTAGACCTCAGGAATTTGTTTAAAGTGTTCAGATTTGTAAAGTTATACTTACTTTTTGCTGTATTTGGATCTATACAACTAATATTCATTTTTCTGGTTCCTGACTACTGATCTGCTTATTTGTTTATTTAACTGGTAGATTCTGTCATTCAGCAATTGTGTTTTACTGACACTACCACTGCAGCTATGTTGTCGCTATGCTACTATGATGGACTAATACTGCTGTTATAACTGTAATGTAAATCTAATTGACTTAGTGTTGGAGTTAGAAACAGTATTTACTGATTTAGCACTACAGTTGTCTCTGCTACTGATTCAGCTGTGCTAAGTGTTCATTTTCCTTATTCTTGTATGCACAGGATAGTTGGCTAATAAATGTATTGTACGTGATTTATTAACCTGTTTCCAAACTGTTATGGCACTGTGATATGGTTACTGTTGAAGCACTCTCAAACTGTAGCAGTAGCATCTATTCTCCTGCTTTATCCACACCATCCTCAGATTTGTATCTTTTACACCCTCCTATCTCCTCATTACTTCCTTTAACCTGTCTTTGTCTCCTTCTACTAGCTTCATCCTCTCTTTTTTTTTTTTTGCTCTCTATCTTCAGAGCATACTCAAAGCAAATCTGCAGTCTGTGGCTACCACCCCACCCATAAAGTCTAAGAAGGAATCAGTACTGCCAAACTACACAAGGATATACATTTTGACCCTCAAGAGCAGGGTCAGTCCACCCAGGCATTCTACTTGTATGTTTATGAGAGTGAAGCTATTACAGTAGCAGTATTTCTTAGTAGTTCTCAGTGTGCTAATAAAACTGACTGTTGTAGCCTTGTGCCCTCCCCCAGCTAGTGCAGTAATCCTAACTGTCCAATAGACAGTATACATTTAATTCTGATCCCTGTGACTAAATTAGCCATCAAGTAGCCCTCTTGATGCTTTCTGCCTTAGTTTGTATCACTTGGAGGCCCACCTGTTTATTTGCATCTCTGTACATTCCCCTTCATTGCTAATGTATCTCCCTACTCTAATCTGTGCAAAAACTGGTTACTAATCAGCAAAGTCAATGTGAAGACACACTCCCAACCTTAATAAAGTTTGCTGTCTCTTCTCTCCTTCACTTTACAGGTAGTTTGAATTCTTACTTATCCCTTCTGAGGCCTTCACTGATAGTTTTCCACTGATTGCCTCTCTGGTTTATTTGCATTCCACCTGGTTTACAGCCCTTGTGCTATCTCCCTCCCCAATACTAAGTCTATATTGGAATCCTGCCGAGCATGGAGCCATCTTTAAATTTCCAGTTTCCCACCAGGACACAAGTGCTCTTCAGCAATTGCATTCTGCTTGCTGATAAGCCATTAGACCTCAGGAATTTGTTTAAAGTGCTCAGATTTGTAAAGTTATACTTACGTTTTACTCTTGTCACCCTCACTAACACTTGGGCTCTCTCTGCTCCCCTGCCCCCTATTCCCTCCCGCCCCACTACCTCTACATTTATAGTAATCACAGCCACACCCACAGCTCACCCTCACATCACCTCCACCAATCACAGTTCCTCAAGTCAGATCACATTATACCACACCAACTTACTCCACACAAAATACTCCCAATCACTCTCATTCCCACAGGCATTTTTTTACATCACCCACACTCCTTACTCATCCACATATAGTGCAACCCTATAATTCCTATTCAGACCCTCACCTAGTACCAACTTAAACTTTATAACCATGACTATCACACAGCTAAGTCTAGTCTGTCTTCTCATAATTCTTTATAACACCAGAAGTTATCACTCTAGCAATATCCCTAAACTTAGTAGCACAACACTACATTATGCACTCTCATATGCAGACACCACACATTATAATAATATCTGCCCACAATTGTTCAAGAACTACATAACAGACCAATTCAGAACTAAACACATATGCTCTCATTCATACTCCAATAAAACACAATACTTTCTCACAATCCTCACCAAACTCCAACATCTGTATCATCATCTCAACACCAGGCTCACCATAAGTGGGGATATCCACCCCAACCCAGGCCCAAATCCATCCTGTCCAACACAAGCTGCTCCTACACAAATGTCAGAACATAACACCCCCACTATCTTCATCCCTGGGCAAATCAACAAGAGCAGCTAAACCAACCATATTTTAATGCTAAATATTAATATTAAAAGTATCAAAAATAAAATACCTGAACTCCAAGCCACAATAGCACACTGCTCACAGACATAGTTGCTTTAACATAAACCTGGCTAAATAAAAACATAGCTAACTCAGAGGTTCTCCCTACCGGCTACAATATCATTAGACAAGACAGACCACTTCATAAAGGGGGTGGAACTGCCTTACTGTATAAGTCCAACTTAACTCTGTGTCAATTACCAAACTTCTACCACTCCCCCAATAAGTGGGACATACTTATCTCATAACTTCAATTTCACCCTAAAAAGGTCATCACCACAATTGTGATCTATATTCCACCTGGTAATACACCTGCTAGCCTTGAAGACTTCTTATCCTGGTGTTCTTCCACATACTTACAAGAAACCCTTATTGTGGGCGATTTCAACCTAGATTTGTTCACCTGCATATCGGAACCATCAAGTAATCTAATAAATCTCCATGGCTACCAGCAGCAAGTCCAAATTACAACTAGATGTGATAAAAAATCTAAAAGGGAATCTATCCTTGACTAGGTCCTAACTAACAACCCCATATTGTACCCCCATGCAGGCAGTCTCCCAGATACCTTAAGTGACCACAACATAATATACTTTATACATAGTAGAACAAGCATATGCAAAACCACTAAATATATATATATATATATATATATATATATATATATATATATCCACTAGAAACACAAAAAAATTATCTCCTGAGGTCCTCAATACTTTACTCTGTAACTGTGACTGGAACCCCCCCTAAAAACCCTCCCACTTGACCAGGCTGTAGCATATTTCAACAACACATTTCTACAACACCTAGACACTGTTGCTTCATTGTGCAGAATCAAGGTTAGAACCTCTACAAACCCCTGGCTTAGTAAAGAAACCAAACAAATCCTCAAGTCCAGAGATACTGCCTGGCTTTACTATCAAAAAAACAAAGAAACACAAAGCTTAACTAAGTACCAAGAACTGCGCAACCATGCAAAAAAATGCATTAGGCTAGACAAAAACTCCTACTACACAACATTACAAACTAAATACCAACACAACCCCCACAAATTTAGGAAAAATGTAAACCAGCTACTAAAACCTACCAAAAAGGCTACCCCCAAACCAACCACCCCTGACTCTAAAGTTCCCATTGAAACACAATTCAGCTCCCACTTTGTGAACTCAATTCTATCCTTAGTATCACAGGACAGTTCATTCCTCACTATCACCCTGCAACACAAATAACACTAATACAAGCTTTACCCTCAAAACAGTTTCCACCACTTCAATCAAAAGCATGCTCTCCAAACTAAAAACCTCATCAACAGCAGCTGACCTACTCCCCAGCTATTTCTTGAAACTCACAGCAGATGCTATTGCTATCCCAATCTCCATCACATAAACAGATCAATTGTTGAAAACTATGTGCCCAAACTCTGGAAAATATCCTGTTACACCCATACATAAAGGCAGGACTACCAATTAACTTAATAACTACAGACCCATTGCTTTACTCTCCCCCCTGGCCAAAATCCTAGAAAAAATGCATCCATACCCAGGTGCTAAAATATCTCCTAGACAGCAACATCCTGTCACCTACTCAGCATGGTTTCAGACCTGCCCATAGTATCGCTACCACCCTCCTCTGCTTCACAGACACAGTAAACCATCTCAAAAATGAAGGCCTGCACATGTCAACTCTTTTTTTGGATATGTCCAAAGCATTTGACACAGTCTCGCACCAAATACTGCTAAACAAACTAAACCAATATCACCTATCAAATTCCACTCTTACCTGGTTCCAAAGCTACTTAACTGACAGGTACCAAGCTGTGAAATGGGAAAATCATCTCTCTCCTCAGCTGCCCATAACTATAGGAGTCCCACAGGGTTCTATCTTAGGACCACTACTATTCACAATCTTCACAAATGACCTCCATACCTCCACAGCATGCATCTATCATTCAGTATGCAGATGACACTACCTTAATCTGTGCTGCACAAATAATTCCCACCCTCCTGCAAACAACTCAACTAGCATTCTCTGATGTTGAAAACTACCTTACCAAAGCCCAACTTATCCTCAATCCAAAGAAAACTCAGCTTATGATTATACCAAGTTCTAACAAAAACACTGATAACAGTCAATTCACTATCTACTCCACACATGCTACTCCAATCACTCAAGTGGCACAGCCTAAGCTATTGGGAATAACCATAGACTCCCACCTAAACTTTGATAGTCATCTCAACTTAACTATTAAAAAAGTACATGCCAAACTGGGATCACTCTATCGTATCAAACCATTTCTTACAAACAACACAAGATCAGCCATTGCTTACTCCCAACTTCTATTTACCCTACTCTATGCATCTCCCATTCTGACTAATCTCAACAAAACTGAACTACGCAAAATGGAAGCCTGCTATAACAGAATTGCCTGCTTTGCTGCAAATTGCTCATATAGAACACATCACTGTACTGCTTTGAGACAGCTCCACTGGCTTGAACTGCCCAACCTCCTAACCTACAATTAGCTCTGCCTCTGTCATTCGATCTATTATTTCCCCAATAAGTGTCCTGCTCTCAGAAACCTAGTACAACATCACTCAGCCAAAATGCCTCTTATATCATCAAGCAAAGTACCAGTAGAAGTCACCAACAGCTACAATAGCTTTGGAGATGCACTATATAGTAGTTCAGTGGTTAAAAAATGGAACTCTGTCTGTACTAGCATTCAAAACACATCATCCAAAGCCTTGTTTAAAGACTACATCAGGCAACATCTCAAGCAAAGTTGGCAGTGCCATGATTGCTCCCCAGCCTGGTGAAAGCAGATAAGGTACAAATACTAAACCTAGAGTACTTGATAATAGTTTTCAATCTTACTCACAAACACTGGCTAATCTACAATGTATGTACTGTACCTGTGTACTATGTATGTATTCTACCTATGTTCCAAATGTCAGCTGTACACCACAAATCTATTAATTACCTTTATTTTTAAATTAATATTTTTTGTTTGTTTTCTCCATTGTAACTGTTGATGTGCTGCATACCACTGTAAAAACATGTCTTTTGTAATTTGTGTGTATACTGAGCATGTCTAAATAACTAAACGTATCCTTAATTTTTCTATCTGGAGCTTTTCTCCCCAGGCCTCTGCTGAAAAAGGGCCTTTTCGGCTCAGTCAAACACCCCCGGTTAACAAATGTAAAATAAATAAATAAAATAAATAAAGAAACAGAGTCAGCCCTGAACGATAGTTGTGTCAGCTGCTGCATTTGCAAGGTAGGCCCTTAACCAACACTGTATTCTTGTAGAATATTATGACATATCCTTTCTATCTATGAACTTGATAAAGTATTCAAGTAAATAGTGGCATATTTCTACACAAATTAAATTAACATGTGACTACAGAAACTATTTTGCTATTATGTGTCCATTTGTAATTAGTAGGCCTCATGCATGAAACATTCATATAGTTCTATGGCAGCAGATTACTGGTACATCATTCAAGACAGAAGTTAGAACGTGAGGCTATACACTGCAGTGTCTGACTTCATAACTGTCTGTATCCTACCAGTAAATGTGGCTTGTCCCCCCACCCTTCAAAACAGGAGTGTCCCCTTGTAACTGCAATAACAATAACTCATCTATGCTACCCCCAAACCCATTGTATATGTGTGTTTGTCACAGTTATTATCTCCCACAATTTCAGAACAGTAATATAGATTTGATCATACATTGTAAATGTTAGGTAACTGATGTATAGCAGTGTACATTATTATGCAGGTGGTTGTGTGATGAATGACCTCAGTGCTGGCAAGCTGCCTCTGTGGCCAAAAGAACTAAGGCAGCCATCCTGTCTGATGAAACTAATGCTGTTGAGGGTTTCAATCCTGATATATGTAGAGGTCTTGGAGGTATACTAGCAGTTGGTTGTGTTTTACAGACTGTAACTCTGTGTCTCATACTGTTATCAAGTTTGTCTTAATTCCATATTTGAGTGGTGCATTGCGTATATAAAACTTGATAAGGCTTAGCCAGTTTGGATGGAGTACAGCAGTGCAGAAACAGTGAAAGAGGAAATTGGATTTATGTCAGATTTCCAGTCCCAGACACCCAATACATTTGGTTATTGCTGTTAGTTAACTGGTGATCCCAGCCTGGAGTAGAGATTGGAGTGGGCTGTAGTAATGGGTATATCTTACATAATAGTAAGTCTCAGATATGAGCAATGTACCTCCCATTTGCGCACTGCTTGCCTACATGCAAACAGGTAAAAATAAAAGCCAAACATGCATGTGTGTACACTTAGTTAACCATAGCGTAAATCTGATGCTTCTCACACTAGAGCACTGTGTGTGTGTGTGTGTGTGTGTGTGTGTGTGTGTGTGTGTGTGTGTGTGTGTGTGTGTGTGTGTGTATATATATATATATATATATATATATATATATATATAGATCTAGATATACCTATCAAGCTCTTAGAGCAAGAAATCAGGACAAAGCCACAAATAATGGGGGGACAAAGGTCCAATAATAGGGGCACTTTAAATATTGCTCTTACAAACCTTGAAAGGTGAGAGAATAACAGGTGTTGCATTAATATGAATTTTCTGAAGGATATGACATCTGAAATTCAGATGACTGCCATTATTTTCTGAGTTCATTTCTTAATGATTTGCCATTGATTTTCCAGAAAACAACAACATCTGGACATTATGCAAAAATCTGGACAGTTGAGAGGTATGGTGCCCTATCATTCTCAGACACCATGTCTCCTCTAAGACTACATGTGGAAACATTGCAAATTGAGGGCACAATATAAGTATATGTCCATGTAGTGCCAAGCCATCCATTTGTTTCCCCACCAGTAATAACACCAACAATCACAACAACCCTGCCTCGCCTTGATTTTTCCACACATATATCAACCACTGTAGAAGTTGTAATATATAATGTTGTGTTCTTCAACATGAACAGGGCCAATAGATGGTGCTCACAGGCTTGCTCATCCAAAAGCAAACAGACAAATATGCTCAATAAGGTTTTGGTGTTACACAGCTAGCCTAATAAACAGTATTCATTTGCTAGGCTACTAGACTCAGATGAAACTGTGAAGCAATGTGACTATGCCTGCCTCCCACATCCTCAGTAGGAGGTCACACTCTCTAAAAAAATCATCATCCTCCAAAACCATTCTAGCCAATCTTACACATTGACCCTTCACAAGGGATTTCTTCTGATGTTACAGAAAAGAGGCTACTCCCCTCAATTTGTCAATGACATAATAGGGGAGGTGCAACAAAAAACAACTAATAGGGTTTATAGAATATTATTGGATGACCCTTTGGGGTTAGTTAGACCCCTAGGAACTGAGAAAATGAACAATTTCAGCAGGGCATTAGTATTACATTTCACTACTGATTTTTTTGATATCAAAAGCATCATTTGTGATTGTTGGAATATGTTTCATATTGATGAGAATATCATTAACAAATTAGGTGAAAAAACCCTGGTGGTATACAAAAAGTGTGCATCTTTCAAAGGTTTAGTTGAAAGAAAAAAGGTGGCATCAGGACCAGGTGGTACTTTCAGATGTGGAAGATGCACCCAATGTTCTTTTATTGTTGATGCCAAATTTATTAAACTTAGGAATTTTGGGAAAATCACTACACACAAAAAGTACTTTTGTTACAGGAAGGGGGTTGTAGATGTCGCATCCTGTACAGGTTGCGACTGTTACTATGTGGGTATGACTGTCTGAGCTTTAAGACAACGGATATATCAACACAGTTATGATATCAACAAACATAGGGAGACTAACGCCTTATTTAAGCACATTAAATTAAATTCCACACACTGTTTCAAGTTTTTTGTATTAGAGCAGGTTGACTTGGGTGTAAGGGGTGGACCTGTTGATGATTTTCTTGAATTATTAGAACTCAAGTGGCAAATAAGGTTAAATGCGTGTGTGCCACCTGGGCTCAATGATAAAATCTCTTTCAGTTCCATGTTAAAATTAAAAGCTGCTTCCTTTATATGTTTTTAACATATGTTTTATTCTTGGGGTATTATTGGATTAATAATTCTTGTAAAGGTATTTAGGAAATGACCTACCTTTGTAGTAGGATATGACATTTTTTAACAGGAAATGACAACCTTCTTGGTTGACCAATTGTGGTGTAGGGCAGGTTATTTAAATCAATATCAAGTGTGTTATGTAGTTCTGAAGAAGTTAATGTAATGTACTTTTGACGAAAGCGCTAAACTCTCATCGTTGTGGAATAAATCTGTTGGATTTTTTATCTTTGGTGCAGTGCTCTTGGTTATTTCCTCCATTCAGTTTTTTTCTGGGTTTGGACATTTTTGTTTTTCTCATAATGCCTTTATTAGGCAAGGTCAAAAAATCTGAATAACCAATGTGAAAATGTACAACTCCAACAAAGTAAGGGTCATGCTGCTAAACCTTTCAAGTTCACATTTTAAACCACACTCTCTGTAAGCACTCTTCACAGTGAAGATGTTGATGTTTGTGCAGTCACAGAAACCTGGTTCAAGGCTGGAGTAAGTACTTTGGCCTTGCAAGGCTACAATGCCTTCCAAACATCCAGACAGCAAATGGAAGTTGTGTGAACCACAGGAGGTGTAGTATCTATTTACATTGAAGATTAGTATGCCTCAATACTGTTTAGAGAAGACAACTATATGGAGTTATTCTATATCCAACATACTATGGATATGAAACTGCATCATTTTGTTGCCATTAATAGGTCACCATCCATAAATACAAAAGGCCACACAGCCTATATATTACTACATTGTACAATTAATGTAGAACAAAACAACCCAGACAGGGATGAGTGAAAGTATTCATCCATTGATTGGGATAATTACAGAGCAACAAACTCACTTGCACAATATTACCTGGAGTTTGTGAACTGAAATGCCATGGAAGAAATACTGCACCACTCTAGAAGATTATCTCGGATTCTAGACCTGTACCTCAACAATATGAGTGCACAATGTAATGGCACATGTGTAGTGCCTGCATTGTTAATCCACCCATTAGGGTGCATAGGATGGCGCAGTGGTGCAACAGTTTGCAAAGTCAGCTCACAGCAAGAGGATCTCTGGTTTGATTCTCAGCTGGGGTGCCTTCTGTGTGAAGTCTGCATGTCCTCCCTGCATTTGCGTGGGTTTCTTCTGGGTACTCTGGTTTCCTTCATGTGACAAAGATATGCATCTGGAATGTTTCTTCCCAGGCATCCCCTGAAAACTGGTTTGTTCCAAGCTGGATTTTCCTGGTAAACAAATGTTAAATAAATAAATAAGGTGGTATGTTTCAAAGTGCATATAGTTACTGAACGCCTCAAAGTAAAAGTCAGCTTCCCAGACATCATCCAAGATAACTACACCTTCCTAAGAGATGGTCTAACCTACTTTCAAGACACAGTGGAATATAAGGTATGTACTGAAGTTAGTACTTTAGCCACAGGTACCATTAACAGACTACCAGAGGACATACTTGGTGTTTCCCAGGCATCAGCATCCAGTATCTTCCAAACATTCCTGCATGCTAAGGTACAACATGGCAGAGAGCACATATAATTTAACATAAGTTCTGAGGAGAAGATCACACGTATGCTACAATTGTAACATATATCACACTACTTTCCAGTAATGTGTGCCAGTCACAGTCATGTACACAAGAGAACCTGGAGAACAAGGTATAGTCTACATTAACCATAAGGTCTAACACTTGAACAACTGGCAAGTCATGTCTAATGTAATGGGAATCACTTGGAATGTGCGTGCTGGCAACCCTTGCAGTTAGCATGACTTGCATATATGCCACAGTCCCCAACTGCACCAGATGTGTGCTATGGAGGATGTCTCTAAGGCTCACTTAGGTGTGGATGCATGCTGTGCACTAGAATCATGGCTGAGGAAACTCATTGGAGTTGCACGCAGACAAAGACACACACACACACACACACACACACACACACACACACACACACACACACACACAAACACCATAATGAGGCACACAGTCCACAGTAATGCCATAGAGCATGTTTTTCAGCTACTGCTAACACAAAGCCAGTGCCTACACACCTCTGGCCCAGGGCACTATTACAATCCACTGACATCACTGACATGCCCTCAGTGCTCATAGTACATGCTTTGCTATCTAAGTTAATGTAGTGGAAACAGCTGCAGCAGGATCATCAAGGGGATGGTGAACACATCTTACTTACAATGCCAAGGTCAATACAGCCACAGGCCAATGATGACTCATAGGAGGAATCAGCAGCAGGTGTGGTTGTATACAGATGTAGCCATGCTCAGTAAATCCTTGCACTGGCTATGAGACAAGCCATAGCACATTGACTCAACACCTAGAAGGCTAAAACCATCCTTCAAAAAAACTACACATCTGTACCAGGGACGCATTAGAGATAACAATTTTCAGCCATAACTAAACCAAACAGCAGGCAGGATGCCAGATATGTAGGATAACCAGACCAACACAGTCTTGTTAGTGCCATAGCAGATGCATATCTTTGATCCTCTACCCACAAAAGAGCAGTCAATTTCTTGCCTGTGACATACAATCTGTCTTTCCTTAGTTGGCAGCTGTATATCATATTATTCCCAGTTAAACTCCTTTGACATTGTAAATGCAATGATATTGAATGGTGTACACACAATAAGCCCCAGACTGCTAGGCAGATAACTTAAGAATGATCAAGAAACACAGACATGTAAAATAGTGCTGTATATTTGCAAGCAAACAACATAACGGGGTGTGTAATCAGTAAGTGCAGTATTGTAAAAGTGAAACATTTCCCTAGATTTATAGGTAACGTGTAATATTTTATGACTGTACATTATTTTCAGTTTGAATGTGTGCTGCACATCCCTCTCAACTGTACAGATTTTCACAGAATGTCCAGATATTGTACTCATATATTTGGTCTGTTTCTCATACTATTGTGGTTTTCTGTAAAATCACTGGCAAATTATTGAGGACTGAAGTCTGGAAATAATGGCACACATTTAAGTTTCAGACTTCATATCCTTCAGAAAAGTCATGTTTATGCATACAATGTTATTATATCTACTTCCTAAGTATGTAAGAACAACATTTAAAGAGCGTCCCTATTTTAAGGTCTTTGTCCTCCCCATTATTTGTGACGTTGTCCAGATTCCTTGCTCTATGAGTTTGAGAGTTATGTTGCTGGATGCCTGTTGCTGCTTGCTACAAAGATGTATCTTTGAAACACAGGGATAATGCACCCATCCAGTGCTTGGCATGTGCATCAGATGGCAAATTGGATTGTAGAATTTGAAAAAATAATTATCAAGGTGCTGCTTACTGTGCTGGAACCAAAGTCTTCTTAAGACACTAAGTCTTGTCAGCTGGGTTCTGCTGAAATCAAAGTCTAGTTGTAGTTGCACTCACAGTCTGTTGCACACAGAAACTTGCAAAATGTACACTGATGAAAGAATATACTTTGCAGCACAACACTCTGTTACTTTAAGAGCAGTAAGTAATAAATAACTTATTCTTTTAACAAACCACACGGACTTCTGTCGCAGTTTTAGTTACACCATACCCCTAAACTTTTCGATCAGCATAAAAGATAATTCTCCTGTACATCTCAGAACAAGTGTGTTCCTACCAAAATACCTCTAAGAATATAATCTGCTATAATCTTTTATAGTGTTTTTAGATCCTGTTTTTCTTCTTGGTATTCTGTTTTAGACTTTGTATGGAAACATCTGTTTGCTGATGTTTGCAGGAAAGCATGTAATAGAATTGTTTTCCATCCTCTAGAGAAACAATGCTGATATTGTCTTTAAGGAAACATCTTGTGGTAAGCACGTACAAATGCTGACTTGATAAAAGCGTGTCCATTCAAACTTCCTTGCTTGACGGTGTAATAAAACATGTTTTAAGGAAAATAATGACACTGATTGTTTTTCTGTTAAGTATTTTCCTGATGGATGAAACAGTAATGTTGTCAGTTTTGCATAGATATGACAATATTTGTAGTAATGAACTTCACTTTATTGTTCCCTATCTCACAAACACGGACAATTTGTTTGCCCAAAACTAAGCAGTGCTCACCATTTTCAAATGTTGCAAAGTCCAATAATGTGCATCCTCAGTATCTGTCATAACTGAAATTTGCAGGAAAAGTCATTATATATTAGTTTTCATCTGCATTAGATGTGGCAAGTGTTCAGGTAGATGTTCTGAGATTTCAGTCTCAAAGTTTAGGTGTGCAAGAATCCAAAGTGTTGTTTGGACTACTAGTGAATGATTATGATCCCCGGCTGTTGCGGGAGCACTATCATGGATCAGATTACAGATCAAATGCATGGAATAATTTGGCCTGAGATCTGTCCTATGTTACCAGTATCCCCTGCACTGGCAAACAGTGTAGGAATAACACTGAGACCTCAGGATGAGGAAGACGGATACCCTCAACCATTGGATCAAGGAATGCAGGACTGCTGGTACTCCACAGATAAGTATCACTTACAGTCACTGTTGTAGGAGTAACAGCTGCATCTGTTTGTTATTGGTGTTCTTAATGTGCAATGGTAACTGAATGTGTGAACCTATGAGGAAAGAATGAGGAGGATGTGAGATGCAAGAGGTATGTATGCTTCCAAACACTGCTGTTATTTTAGCATTAGGTGTAAATACAGCTTATTGTGGTAAACAGTTGTATTACACTGAGTATGGATTTGTCTATTGTAAAGCAAAAATATACATGTATTAGTATGTTAATTAAAACCACAGTCCAGTATTACAGTTCTTTTGAATACTGTTTTAGGTTGTCATCAATAAAAGTACAGTAGTGCTACCATTACGTATTCATGCTTGTATTACCTCAGCAAGAGCCTGCCTGGATATCCTGCAGAGTCTTATAACAGCAGAGAGATAAAAGAAGACTTTGAGTGGATCAAGTACCTCTGTTTTGCTTTTTATTGCCACATTGTTCTGACAGCTTTTTTATTAACTTTACTACTTATCTGAACTTTATTGAAACTAAATAATATTTGCACTTTAAAGTATAATTTTTTAAGTGTTTTCCATCTGTTTAACTGTAAAGGGCTACACACTTCAAGTGAGATAGCCTATTTTCTGTGCTAAAAGTGTTTTTATTGCTGTATTTGCTTTAACATTAAAAAAAACCCTATCCCTCTACTTGTCTCCCACCTTTCTAGATCTAGTAATGTCCGGTTTTCAGAGTTTGCTGAATTCTGGGCTCTTTGTAAGTTCTTGTGTTGCCCAGACCTTTCTAAGATAGACAAAAGCTTCTCTGTTCATCAGTGAGAGTGGTGTGCTTTGGAACAGCCTATCTGTCACTGGAGGAGTGGTTTCAGCTCAGAAACTGTAGTTTTATTGGCCGTTTTGGGCTATTTCTATCCCTTTTATCTTTCTGTTCAAAAACCCATGATTGAGCATTTTTTTCCACTTGTATTACCTCAGCAAGAGCCTGCCTGGGTGTCCTGCAGAGTCTTACAGCAGCAGAGCTAGAGAAAATGAGACTTTGAGTGGATTAAGTACCTCTGTTTTGCTTTTTATTGCTTGTTTTTTCTAGCCGCTTTGTTCTGACTGCTTTTTTATTAACTTTGGCACTTATCTGAACTGTTTTTGAAACCAAATACTGTTTGCACATTAAAGTATAATTTTTTAAGTGTTTTTCATCTGTTTAACTGTAAAAGGCTACACACTTCAAGTGCAATAACCTATTTCCCATGTTAAAAGTATTTTTATTGCTGTATTTGCTTTAATGTTTAAAAAATATCCTATCCCTCTACTTGTTTCCTACCTTTCTAGATCTAGTAAAGCCCAGTTTTCAGAGTTTGCTAAAATCTGTGTTCTTTGTAAGTTCCTGTGTTGCCCAGACGTTTCTAAGATAGATGGAAGCTTCTCTGTTTATCAGTGAGAGTGGTGAGCTTTGGAACAGCCTAGCTGTCACTGGAGGAATAGTTTCAGCTCAGAAACTGTAGTTTTCTTGGCTGTTTTGTGCTATTTCTATCCCTTTCATCTTTCTGTTTAAAAACCTGAGTTTGCGCAGTTTTTGCACGTGTATTACCTCAGCAAGAGCCTGCCTGGGTGCCCTGCAGAGTCCTACAGCAGCAGAGGGAGAAAAGGAGACTTTGAGTGGATTAAGTACCTCTGTTTTGCTTTTTATTGCTTGTTTTTGCTAGCCGCATTGTTTCGACCACTTTTTATTAACCTTGCTACTAATCTGATCTGCTTTTGTAACCTAATACTGTTTGTAATTTGAAGTGTCATTTTTACATGTTTTTTCAATCTAGTAAAGTCTGGTTTTAAGAGTTTGCTGAATTCTGGGCTGTTTGTAAGTTCCTGTGTTGCCCAGACCTTTCTAAGATCGAGAGAAGCTTCTCTCTTCATCATATAGAGTGGTGAGCTATGGAACAGCCGATCTGTCACTGGAGGAGTGGTTTCAGCTCAGAAACTGTAGTTTTATTGGCTGTTTTGTGCTATTTCTACCCCTTTCTATTTAAAAACCCGTGTTTGAGTGGTTGTTGCACTTGTAATACCTCACCAAGAGCCTGCCTGGGTGTCCTGCAGAGTCCTACAGCAGCAGAGAGAAAAAAGGAGACTGAGTGGATTAAGTACTTCTGTTTTGCTTTTTATTGCCTGTTTTTTGTAGTCACATTGTTCTGACCACTTTTTTATTAACTTTGCTACTTATCTGAACTGTTTTTGAAACCAAATACTGTTTGCACGTTAAAGTATCACTTTTAAGTGTTTTTCATCTGTTTAACTGTAAAGGGCTACACACTCAAGTGTGATAGCCTCTTTTCCGTGTTAAAAGTGTTTTTATTGCTGTATTTGCTTGAACTTCAAAAACAAAAATCCTATCCCTGTACTTGTTTCCCACATTTTTAGATCTAGTAAAGTCCAGTTTTCAGAGTTTGCTGAATTTTGGGCTGTTTGCAAGCTTCTGTGTTGCCCAGATGTTTCTAAGATAGAGGGAAGCTTCTCTGTTCATCAGTGAGAGTGGTGAGCTTTGGAACAGCCTGTCTGTCACTGGAGGAGTGATTTCAGCTCAGAAACTGTAGTTTTATTGGCCGTTTTGGGCTATTTCTATCCCTTTCATCTTTCTGATTAAAAACCCATGTCTCCGCAGTTTTGTGCATCACACAGCACTGGTTAGCTAGGATTAAACCATTCTTGGCACCATAAAGTCTGCCATCAGTTTTTCCCTTAGATCTAGCCAGTTTCTTAATTTTAGCACTTGTATCTGTTTTTCCATGCTTAGCACTGGTTCACATCTGTTGTATGCACTAAATAAGCTACAAATGACTAAAACTCTCATCCTTTCTCATTTCCTAGTGGTTAACAGTTTACTTTGAGAAAAACAACTCTAGTACTTACTTCCCTCACTTGTCTAGAGGGAAATAGTGATTACCCAGGCATGTCCAAGGGCCAGCTCCCGGTGTTCTTTCCTGTCTACCTGATGAATCTGGGCATCTTGGGGCAATGTAGCAATTACCTCATGTACACTGACAACCCCCTCCTCCTACCACCCAACACTACAACCTGTGAGATATTCATTTATCTTTCCAAACTGGAAGCAAAGTTCTCTCAACCCAAGACTGAACTTCTCAGTAAAGAGGAGAAGGTAAACACTTGCACCACACTACACTCATCACATAGTCCCACTATACCTACACCACCAAAACCCACACATAGATACACAAAAACATTCTCGCAAGCTCTCAATAAGAAACTGCACAAGCATCAGAGACCTCTTAAGCAGAAACACAAGCAACGTCCACCCCTCAACACAACCCAAAAGGCACATAACATGCAGACCCAGTGTACCACTCAACCACAGCCCCTAAGGCAAAACACTGTGCCTAACACAGTCATAGGTGACTCTATAGTCAGGTACACTGATGTTCCACTCACCAGAGTAGACAAGGAGAAGTTTACTGTTAACTGCCTGTCAAGTGCCAGGATACGCCACATAACCCACGCACTCAGGTCACTTCACAACAAGTACAAATATGACTCAGTCATTGTCCATGTTGGTGTGAATGACCTGAGACGTATCTCCCTGGACAACATGAAAAAAGACACAGAGGAGCTTTCTGATCTTGTAATCCAGGCCAGTATTACCCTATCTCTGAGTAGCATCCTACCTACACCCAGAATGATACCGCAGCACAAGGACAAAATGATTGACTTCAACAATTGGCTAAGTTTCTGGTGTCATTCCAAGGGGATCCAGTATCTGTCTGCCTGTGACAGTATGGTCAACAGGCCACAATGCTTTGCCAGAGATGGCCTACACCTGTCGCCCCTGGGATTCCAGATACTGGATAAGGCTCTTGCCACCCCTATAGTGCCTTTTTTAGACAAGGTTCAAACAACAAACCCACCACTGTAACAGAAACAGGCAAGCAACAACTGAGGGTAATGCTACTCAATGCTAGAAGTCTAACCCTCAAAATGCACTCACTCGAGGCACTCCTTAAAATGGAGAACATTGATATCTGTGCAGTGACTGAAACCTGGTTCAAGGCTCAAGAGAGCACTCCCTGCATTACCAGCATATAACTTGGCCATCTAAACAGGACCAGAACACCAAGGGTGGAGGTGTGTCCATATTCATTAAGGATATCCACACCTCCAGGCTAGTTGTCCAACATAATGCATCTGAAATTATCCAAGTGCAACTAACTCTGGGCAAAACTGCAATCCATATTGTAGCTTGCTACAGATCTCCCACCATGCCCCAGTATTCCCACTCCTCTTTTCTTGAGAAACTGGAAAATATTAGGATTCAACCAAACACCCTAATAATGGGTGATTTCAACTACCCCACCATTAACTGGGAAAACTACTCATGTACCAACTCCTTCACTCAATGCTTTCTAGAATTCATAAACTCCAATGCCCTGGATCAACTTATCCAAACCCCCACCAAGGGCAATAATATCCTAGACCTGGTCATTACCAACATGAGTGACCGGTGTTCCACACCTGAAGTCAACTCCTCTTTGGTCAGAACCGACCATAAGCTAATCACCATAGATGTCCACATCCCACCCACCCCATTAAGGAAACCATTGTAAAAAATTTCTTCAAAGCAAACTTCATTCTTCTTAAGACAGAAGTGACAAACTTCAAGACACCCATGCAGATGCACAATACAGTTACGACTGCCAAATCTTATACAAATGAACTCTATATGCACTTACACAAGTGCATGGATCATGCTATCCCTAGCAGAGCCAAGACTCTAGTTTCCAAAAAATGGAAGCCAATCTGGTGGTCCCCTGCTATAAACAAATTCTACAACAGAAGGAAGAAAAAGTTGCAAAAGAGAGTAAAATCCCATGAGTGGAGGAGCTCCCTAGTCAGCCTCAGTAAGAAGCTGAGATGTCTCATAAAATCCTCCAAAGCCAGCTATGAAAACAAGATTGCCACTGACTCTAAGGGCAACCACAAAGCATTCTATAGCTATGTCAAGAATCTCAGTGGCAACACCCTGATCTGCTCTGAGTTACAGCACAATGGCACAAATATTAAAGAACCAACTGATATCACCAACATCTTGGCTGATAGGTTCAGTGCCAACTTTATCCCCCTTCTCCCTAAAGGGCCCATATCCATACCGGAAGAATGCAGTGCCTCTGCTGTCACAACTGAGCAGGTAAAAACTGTGCTCTCCAAAGCCAAGAACACAGCATCCATGGGACCAGACAACATCACAGGCTGCATTCTACATGAACTTCAGAATTAACTGACCCCCCACCTAAGCACCACGTTCAATCACAGCCTCACATCAGGCTTTGTACTCGCTTAATGGTGCACAGCAACAGCTATACCATTCTACAAAGGAGGAGCCACCACGGACCTTGGGAACTATCGCCCTATTAGCCTGATGAGCCTGGTTTGCAAGGCCATAGAATGTATCATAATGGATCTCATAAACAAAGACATTGGTAATCTACCTCTAAACTTTGGACCCCACCCAGTTCGGGTTTGTGAAGGGAAGATCATGCCTCCTGACCCTGATCAACTTCTTTGAAACAGTCACCAAAGACATACACAAGGGTAAGGCAGTTCACACACCTTATCTTGACCTTGCCAAGGCTTTCGACACCATCCCCCATTCTGGAATCATAGATAAACTCACTAAACTGGGTATAAATCCATACATCACAAGATGGGTTGCCAACTCGCTCAGTGACAAAACCCACACTGCAAAAGTTGCAGACTCCAAATCTGACTTCAAAGCTGTGACAAGTGGAGTACCACAGGATTCAGTCTTGGGTCATCTCCTTCTCAGAAGTACAGGCAAACACAGAAGGCCTGGCTAATGAAATTCACAGATGACTGAAAATTAGGTGCCATAGTCAAGTCCCCAAATGACGTGGACATCCTACAGAAGGGCATCACTGAGACTGATGCCTGGTGTCAGAGCCATGGCCTCAAGCTCAATGCCAAAAAGTGCATTGTCATTCCCTTTGGTAAAAACTCGGTACCCATGAACTGCCACATAGGCGACAGTCCAGTTAATGCAGAAAGTGTGATAAGAGACCTTTGGGCTCAGGTGGGCAGTAGTCTCTCCTTTGATAATCACATCCCCACAGTAGTCAGGAAACCCTTCTATGTGACACACCTCATCATGAAAGAGTTCTCATCGAGGGAAAAAGAGGTCATTGTTCCCCTCTACTCGTCTCTCATTAGACCCATTATTGAGTACAATGCCCCTTTTGGAATGTACCTCACAAGACATCTGCAACAGCTAGAAAGGCCAAAAAAAACCTCACAAAGCTGATTACGGGACTCAAACAGATGCCCTACGCTGACCATCTCAAAAAACTCCAGGTTTACTCAGTAGCATATCGCCTACTCCAAGGTGATCTCTGCCTAACATACAAAGCTATGTCAAACCTAGAGCTGTTGGACATGCTATACCTAAATAAATCCCAGTCCCTCTGTGCTACACACTCCAGGGACCTAAACCTAGTCACCACAATAAACAGAACATACTGGAGGGATAGATTCCTGTCCCATAGACTTCCCATACTCCTGGACAAGCTACCTATCTATGTCAAGCAAACTTCCTCATTAGCACTCTTCAAGAAAAATCTTGTTGAGTGGATGGGAAATAGGAAATTCACCCCGGGGATCACTTCTGTTGCTCTGCTCAACAGGGTCACAGGCAAATAAACTTCATGGGTTGCAAAAGTCAGGGAACCTTGTTGGCTAGGCTTACATAGGCCCTTGGGCCGATAAACCTAGTACATACCAAGGAACTTATGAAACTATTAGTAGTGCAGATCTCTATAGCTGTGGCGTGTATGGCCTGCTATCAAATGTAATTAGTGTACATGGAACATGCATATGTACAATATATGTCCTATGAATGATTGTTGGATGCAATATGATCTGAACTATAGTGTGTCTGTGGTAGTAACAGAGTAGCATTCAAAGTAATGAAGGTATTTATTATCCTTTTTATTGGTGAAAGTAAAATGTAACAGAATATCGTAAATTATTTGTAGAAGGTTTTGTATATTATCTTTGCAGTTACTAATGTTATTTTTTTTTTTTTTCTCTCACTTCACCCCTTCTCTTCATTTGTTTTTTTTTTTATGTATTTCTTATTTTTCTTATTTCTTATTATTTGCATTGTTATTATATTGTGTATATAATTATATTTTTCATTATCATAATGACTTTTATTACCTATGTTTTGTTTAATGCATATACTTTATATTGTTTTTCTGTTAAATACATTTTTATTTCATATTATTTTTCATTGTGTTTACAATTATTATTAATTTATTATATTATATGTATACATTTGTAACATCATTCTGTCTATTATTTTGTGTTATGTTTTATTTCATTATGGAAGTTTAATTGCATTTATGTTATTACTACAGCTCAACAGGGTAGGCTGGTTTCCTCTTGTCCGCCTACCCTCCATCCACTGACTATGACAAAAATACCCAACACTTTTAGGCTGCAGCCTGGTGGAACCCCCCCCCCCCCCCACTGCCACTGCCCTACCTGGACCCTAAAGTAGTTATGCCTCAGAGGATAGGCCTGTGGTTGAAAACAGCTCTGACATCTAGGAGCAAAGTCCAGTCTATAAACCAAGTTGCTCTTCCTGCAATAACGTACAGTTTTGGCATGATTTATTGGCCCCAAAATGTACTAGAACAGTTGGACAGGAAAACAAGAAAATGCTTCATGCTTAATAAAATGATTTTGTAAAAATCCATTGTTGTTGTCTTTTAGCTTTTCCCAGTTAGGGGTCGCCACAGCGGAACTCTGGTCCACTAATGATTGGCAGTAGATTTTCATGAATGCCGAGGTGCCAGCTCGATGTTCAACCTTCAGCGAAGGCACGCCCATTTACTCATATCTTTCAAACGCCCACCCAAACACAGAGAGGACATGCAGACTCCACACAGAAGGCACTCCCCACACTCCAGCTATGAATCGAACGGGAGAACCTCTTGCTGTGAGGCAACAACACTACCGCTGCACCACCGCGTAAAAATCAGTGTATACCAAAATTTTATGTTCCCCATTCTGAAGGAGGTAAGGACTGTCTTGAAACTGATTACATGTATAGATCTTCAATCATAGGACTGCATACATATCTGCTGACGTCACATAATCCAAAAGTAGTGAACATTTTAAAACATGACAGTAAGCCTAAGATAACTTCCCTGCTTAGTTTAGCAGAAGCATTTTGGTGTTAAGTAGGAATGGAAGTCAAAGCAAAAGTAGATAAAAATCAGGCAGCAAATGAATATTCTGAAAAACAAAAGAAAGTATATAAGGTGAAGGATCAGAGGAGAAAGCAAAAAATGTGGAAAATGCTTAAATATAGTAGCAAGTATAGAAAACTCTTGGAACAACCTCATGTTGATCAGGACAAAAAGCAGGTATTGTTAAGGAGAGGTGAATTTAAACCAAAAGACGAATGGTTAATATTGGTGGTCCAGGATAGTGCACCACATACATGCTCATTCACAAAGTCCATTGAAAATGTGGGAGAAACAGAGAAATGCAGGTTTTGTAAAACAGAATTGGAAAAAGTTGGATATCTTGTTGCTGGGTGTGATCCACTAATGACAGAAGAACTGTATATTGAAAGGCATAATAATGTGGCAGGACTGTTGCACTGGGGATTGTGCAAACATTATAAATTTGAAGTAGCTGAGAAGTATTGGAAACATAAGCCACAAAGCATTCTAGAAAATGAAGTTTATATCATGTGGGATTACTCATTACCAACAGTTAAAAAAATAGATGGGAGAAAACCAGATGTAATAGTCCAGGAAAAGAAGACAAAAGTAGCATTGAAAACTGAAATTGCTACACCCAGTGACTACAGTGTCTAACATACAGAGAGGCACAAAGTCATAAAATATCAGAATTTACAGGCAGAAACAAACTAAATGTGGAAGAAGGACACCCAGGCAGTTTTAATAGTAGTAGGAGCAATGGGTCTTATAAAAAAGAATTTACAATCATGCTAAGATATGTAACCGAAAAGCTGCAGTGGTACCTGTTAAATTCTCGGCTGGAGTGCCTTCTGTGTGGAGTCTGCATGTCCTCCTAGTGGTCGAGTGGCCTCCGAAAGACATGCATGAATGGGCGTGCCTTCGTGGAAGGTTGAGTGTCGGGCTGGCAACTCGGCACCATAAAAATTGACTGCCAATCATTAGCGGACCAGAGTTCTGCTGTGGCAAACCCTAACCGGGAAAATCTGAAAAGACAAACAACTAAGATATGTAACCAATACATGTTAATCCATATGAATTGCAGAAGGAGTCAATACTGGGCACATTGCAGGTGTTGCAAAGAACACCTCTGGCTAACATTAACTCATTCACACCAATGGAGCTCAGGAAGTTTGCACTGTAACTTCCAAAAAGTGGAGCCTAAGCCTTTTGACAGAATCAAATTACGTCCTCACATTTCAAACAAATGTTCATATCTCTGGAACCATAGGGATTATGAAAGAAGTAAAAATAGCAAACACTTCAGCAGAAACTATTTTTATAGTGGTAGTATTCCTTAGATTCTAGTTCTTAAACCAAATTTTAAATGTCGCAGTAAACACAGTGGAGGAAATTTATTAAAGCCTACATGGATTTAGTTGCCATGTAGGCATAGTGGCATGGTGCTTACACAGAAGTAAACAGATGTATGATCCAGTAAAAGAGCTGAGGGGCGTGCACAAGCATACAAACATGGAAGTGCCCATGGCATGCAAATTACCTCATAAGTAGATGAAATGCATGCAAATGAGGCAGGTAGAGTGATCCAACAAGCAGATAGGCAGTCGTGCAGACCCCTTGTTGCTATCTATAATGTACATGGAAAACTTCCGTATACAGGAAGTAAAAATGACACCAGGGGCTGTAAAAGTGGAGTCATAGTGGCAAAAATAGTATAGAGGACACAGATATGTGCAAAAGTAACCCGTGTGTCCACAATCGTATAATAAATAATATAAAATAATTATATTTAATATTCCAGGTATGTTTGCACTGCATGTCACAGTGAGCAAACATGCCATTATGCCAAAAAATAGAAATAATTGTAAAAAACAGAATTTGCGAGTATGTAACAGTAATGCATTAGAGGACACTGTGTGATGTATGTACAGTGTAGGACTGCTGTGATTGATAATGAGGCAGGGCCTGAATCTATATAGTTACCAGGTACTGTGCTTGGATCTGTATGCAAATGAGCCGGGGTTACTGAATAGCAGAAATGGGTATCTGTGTCCACAGATCCCATCCGTGTAGGCATAGAGCCATGTTGGTGTCCACAGAAGAGGTAGCTGAGATCAGAAGGGGGTGTATCCACAAACGTTTAAGCTTATACTCAGTAATACCTGTTTACATGGTGGGCAGCCATGTTCAGCAGAGGGGGGGGGGTGTCTGGTGATGGCTATGCTTTGCTTACCTTAGAGGTGCATGTTTCAGTGGGTTTGAGCATATCTGAGTGTGTTGACATGGTGTGCAACAGTGCTGAGTGCGACCTGTCATGGGGCTGTGTCTACTGACTACTAAGCTTTGTTTATCTTTGCAGTGTGGGTTTGCATGGTGTTCAGCAATACTCAGCAAGGAAGGCTGTCAAAAAAAAGTTGTCTGAGAAAGCCAATGAGATATTAATGACTGGTGAGCCCTGTTTCACTTAAACTGGGGCCATTAATCCCCTTAATGATGTACTTGGCAGGTGGAATGCATAATAGATAGCCATTCACACATAGTTCACCTACAACAGAGCACAATAAAGTGTGCATACACCCTACAATATGATTTCCCCCATATTCTGGACCATTGGAGTTCAGACTTGGGAATTTTAACCTACAGAATGCTAGGAGCTGCTGCAGGTCTGCTATCCATGTATGTGACAGATGCTGAGGTCAATGCAGCTGCTGCTGATGCTGACCATAGGCCTAGACTGAGAAGGAGAAGAGTTTTCAGGCCAGGGAAACCTACCAGGAGCTACATGAGGTGGAGTTTGTAGAGCACTACAGGGTAGACAGGGACATACGACAACAACTCAGTGAGCTCTGCAGCCCTCATTTCAGACCCAGAGCCGGCAGAAGGGAACCCATCCCAGTGGAAACAAAGATATGTGTAGCCCTTAGGATACTAGCTACAGGCACTTTCCAAAAAACAACTGGGGACATGATATGGGTCTCACAGGCATTAGCTTCCAGGGTACTCCACCAGTTCCTTGGTGCCATGCTACCACATGCCAGTGAGCACTTTTACCTTCCCCACACCGTTAGGGAGATGGCCAGCATTAAGCAACTCTTTTAATGTGTAGCACACTACCCTGAGGTACTGTGTGCCATAGATTGCACTCATGTTCACATCAAGGCATCACCAGATGAAGAAGGTAGAATCTATGTCACCCACAAGAGGTATCACTCCATTAACTGCCAGGTCATGGGAAATAGGGAAATATCATGAATGTGTGTGCTGGCAGCCCTATCAGTTACTACAACTCTCATATCTGGCATGCATCACAGCTGTACTAGATGTTTGCTGGGGGAACATCCCACACATCCATTTACTTGGGGATGCTCGCTATGCACTGGAACTGGAGATGATGACACCTTTCAGAAATGCACACCAACCCACTGAAGAATGCCATAATGAGGCACACACACAAATCAGAAACATCATTTTGCTTTTGTTTGGGATGTTGAAGTCACAGTTCTGGTGCCTCGATACATCTGGTGGAGCCTTGCAGTACTCTCTAACCACATGTGCACAGATGTTCACAATATGTGCCATATGTGCCATGCTACACAATATGATACTGTGGAAACAGCTGCAGCAGGATCAGCAAAGGGAAGGGATACACAGTGCCTCATCCATGCCTAGGTCACCACAGCCACACCCACAGGGGGACTCAGAGGAGGAACCCCTTGAGGCTGTCCCTGTAGGCAGATGTAGGCATGCCCAATATGCTTTGGCCTTGGCCAAGCGACAGAGCATAGCACATGCACTGACAATAGGGCCCCTGGGACTGACACTGTACACCAACTCACATACATATCAGTAAAATGTGATGTCAGCCAGGCCACACAACCTGTACCTCACCATGTATTGGCTGTGGACTGCCTGCATCAGACAGAGTCAGCCCCAAACTACAGGTCTGTCAACTGCTGCATTCACAAGGTATGCCACTCTCCTGTATACCACTTGTGAGGGAAACTATAATATAGTAGCATATGTATGGACCTGCCACATGTATGCAAGGAAATATCATGGGCTATATATAGTGTGCTACTGGGCTACTTGCAGAAATCTATAATGGGATGGTGGGCTACTTGTACAAATCTAACAGACACTTGGGACAACAGGTACTCTGTTAACTACTATGTGTCCCATAATAGCCACTAGGTCACATAGCTGGAAAGTACATGACAGTAGTCCAGGGAGATGCCAAACAGTGGGGTCCCAGGACTGTTGCATGTCTGTCTATGTCAGCAGAGCGTAGGCTGGTCTCCCTTACCCCAAACACATCAGTGTTGCCATACAACTGCTGTAACAGTAAGTCTGTAATGATATATTAGCAGACCAGAAAATTCTTCTATCTTGTCGATAGTGTGATGGAGGAAGCATCTCTGTCTGACAGTCAAAGTGGCTCAGTGGGCCAGGGACTGTAGCATATGTGATAGTGTTGATGGTTTGAATCTGGCAACATCCAATATCTTATGCATGTGAGGTACACACATGGTGGTAGTCCCATAGACTGTCAGAACCCCTCAATCTGTTACTGCAAAAAAGCTGGACAAAGCCAGAGTGAATGGAGGCACAAAGGGCTATACTTACAGACAGACATTATACATGCCCTGAGTAACCTATCAGGTGGCTAGTTTAACAGCAGGCTGCAACAGGTCAGATTAGCTGCAGGATGTGAAGACAATCAGTTAAATGTGTCATTAGGTACAACAAGTCAGTGGCTGACGTACAGTATAGCACTGGGAAACCACAACTGTATGGGGAACACAGCAGAGATATAGGGAGAAATTATGAAAATTCTGTAAAAACAGGTACAGGGAGAGGTATGCAGACTGTCACCATGTGTGTGATGTTTCATTGTATACTCCAGTCACATCATACATTTCAACCTCTGACAGCAGGAAATATGTTGAAATAAAGTGAATAAAAGTGAGACCAAGGCCCACAACTTGGGACAGGTTTTAAAGAATTGTTCCTACAAGCATAGAATGTGGATAGAATAACAGGTTCTGCATTTGCATAACTCTCCTGCTGTGCATACAGTCTGAAACTCAAATATCTGTCAGTATTAATTTACTGCAATCTTGACTGATTTGCCACTAATTTGCTAGAAAACAACAATGTTATGTGAAATGGGCCAAAAATATGTGGCAAGAGTCTGGACAATCTGTGAAGCTCTCTACAGTTCTGAAGTTTGAGTCACATATTAAGGTCAGCAAACAGCTGTCAAATACCTTGGACAATACCAGGCTACTGCAGTACTGTGGTAACCAGTGCGCCAGCCCATGTCAGACAATAATCCCGGACTGGAGTACAGGTAGCTGTGACCTGGAGTCACCTTGTAAGCACTGACAATCACACTGGGCATGATCCTACACTTAGCTAACTTGAGCCCAAGTCTATTGCCTCTACCACCCAAAGACTTGCTTTGTGGAAATACGTCTGTACAGACAGACAACTACATATACATATCTGTCTCTTCCTATCTCTCTCACGCTTGCTTAATGTCTCTATCAGTATGTCGCACACACACACACACACACACACATATATATATATATATATAGATATATATATATATATATATATATATATATATATATATATATATATATATATATATATATATATATATATATATATATATATATATATTTATATGATATAGATATGGGCAGGGATGTACGAATGTTCCCACATACCCCTGAATGCTGAGGTTATCTGCACATACACATCACAACAGCTGTCCAATAGCACCTAACCAAGGCCACAAAAGTACATAATCCACTCACCCACAGACCCTTGAGCCTGCGGGTTGTCACCCTGCCAACAGATATAGGTATGCAGGTGGTGTAATGTATAATGGTGCAACACAGTCCTTAGACATGGCATAATGTCCCTACACATGTCTGCTTATCAAACTGCAAACAGCCACATATGGCCAGACTGGTAAGTGTACACATATAGCAGGGATACTATCAGGTATACCACCCCTAGGACACTAGATACAATAACAGTACTAAGCAGTATCACTCTGCAGGCCACACATGCTGTCTAACACAAGGTCACTTTTGGTACTTCACAAGTACTATGCCTGAATCAACATACACAACAGACATAACCTGTGACACGTGCAATAGGTACTGTGAGCTGTCATGTGTAATGCTAGATAGGTAGGAGTTCTAACCTCACATCCTCCAACTGTGTACATCTGTGTGTGCGCGCGTGTGTGTATGTGTGTGTGTGTATGTGTGTGTGTGTGTGTGTGTGTGTGTGTATCTCAATATATGCCTTCACAGCACTATGAACATGCCCATATGGGCTGTCTCCATGCAATGGTATGCATTTTATGACCCTGTGAATGGCTGCTGGCCTCTACATTCCCTTCTCTACAAGGCCTGCTGATATCATTCACCTTAAGAGCACTGGCTGACAGCATATTATCAAGAAAACAGTGTGGCACATGTGATAAGTACTGCAAGTGATAGTGTATCATACTAGATAGGTAAGGGTTTTAATCCCACAGCATCCAACTTGTGTGTGTGTAAATATGTCCCCTGATAGCACCAGAAACATGCCCATGTGACCAATCATTATGCATTTGTTATGCATTCTATGGCCGTGTGAATAGTCACTGGCCCTAAATTGCCCTCCTCTACATAAGCATAATTGATGTCTGCCACAATCTACAGTACATGCATATTACCCAGATGTAACGTCTCAATTCATGAACATGGGAACTTGATTCTCCATGAGTAGCATGGGCAGCACCATGCCCAAGGTCAGATGTGGTGCTAGTATGTGATGGTGGCTGCTATTTGCTGGGGTGGAGTCCCCCACAGGACCACCCAGAACCATGTGCCCATGGCCTGCCACATCATGGCATGGACAGCACACCACCCTCTGTAGTGCTGGAGGTACTGCCACTACAGGAATGTGAGAGTGCATGGCCACGTGGAGTACTAGCAGATGATGTTGCTGACCTACATCCACATATCCTACTCCCAACCCCAACCACATATCCTAGCACAGACAACTTGCACTCAAAGACAGGCACTGCCAGAGTCAACCATCTGTCCACTACATCAGTGAAACATTCCATGGCATCACCAATGTGGTGGAGGCAGTCACGGATGTCAGACTGTGCAGTATCCATAACCTTAAGCATACATCTAGTGTTGCATTCAGCTCATGCCTATGCCTCCATGACAGCCCAAAACATGTGTTGAGTGACCCATGGTGTGACACCTGCAACAGGACGTGGATGGGCAGCAGTCCTCCTTTGAGCATCCCTGTCAGTCTGCCTGTGTGGGACCTCACCATCTCTCTGGCTATGGCCAGTGTCTACACTCACTAACCCTATAGTTCTCACACTGTCCTGTACTATGTCACCACCTTTTGACTGTCCAATATCTGTGGCCTCTGGTTAATGGGTATATGTGGGCATACTGACTGGGTGTAGGGCCAATGGGGGCAGAAGAGGGGTGTCAACCTCTGGGATTGATTCAGCCACCAAAAACCCCACCTGTGCCTCACTATGGCCACCATCACCATCAGAGTCCGATGAGACACTGACATCAGGTTGTGAAGGGGACAGACTCCAACCAGCCTGTTCACCTGTGAGAAGCAAGACAAAAGCAATACACTACTGCCTCCACTATTATGTATGGTAATCCACACAGACTCATACAGATGTGGATCCACAACTGCATTACATGTCCCAGATCTTCTCATCTCTGATCCCATGCACAGCACACACACACTCATAACAACATGCACAGACAACCAAGGCCCTGTAGAACATGCACGTCACCTACATCCGGGTAACGTTGCCAGTTCAGTACACCTGTGAGGTATGCAATATGACAGTGTATGTGACAAAACTACACATAAAACCCAGTACTCCTATCTTGACAATGATATGCCAGTTGTAGTAGCACTGCCTCAGGTATGCACCTTCTCCCTATTGTATTCGAATAGACATCTTGGAGTAATTGCCTCAAGTATAGCAGGCTGCTTAGTTGCTCATAACTATAAGTGCAAATACGTTAATGTTTGTACAAATATACACCAGTCATTCCCTAGGCAATGCATTGTAGTTAACTGCTCCAAAATGGAACATACACGTATTCTACTCTAGGTAAACACAACAGTTGTGTGAAAGGCAAACTGGCAGCCCTTAGCAATCATAGGCTATATCTGATCTGGAAAAACAACAGTATCACACTTACCAGGTACAGGACCACAAACTCCAGCCACACCTGACACACCTGTGAAAACGTGAGAGAAAGGTATTGTCATCAACACCAAATGTTGCAGTTTTACAACTTAACATGTGAGTACATCCACATGTATAGTAGCTAATGTGGTACTGGCTATATTTCTGATATTCTGAGCATGGGTGCACAACTGTGGGTAAAAGACAACCCCCTTTTCAATGCAAATAGACATGTCAGCCATGTACTGGTCTGTAGAGCCTGCCACAATAACTGCTAATGTATTATACTGGTGAACACAGTCAGCTTACCTGGATACTCTCCCGATGTGGACGCTGTGGCACCCACCTCCAGGATGAATGGTCTGATGGTTGTCTGGAAGATGTGGGTTGATCCTAGGTTCACCAGGATTTCCTCTCTGGCTAAGAGTGGTTGTTCTGTTGCAGGCACTCTACCAGTGACAGCACGATTCCTGGGAACAACAGCTACCTTTTGACGTGCAGCATTGAACATGTCTGTGGCTTGGTGTCGAACCTGCTCATAAGTCCTGTCCTGTTGGCCAATATAATTAACAACCCTCACAAGGTCAGCCCACAATGCTACCAACTCTTCATGATTGTGGCAACTCCTTAACAGTAGGATGTAATGGTTGAAACAGAGGACATCCATTATAACATAATTTTCTTCAGATGAAAATGGAGAATGTCTCTGTCGGTACATCATTCCTGCAAGACAACAAGAGTAAAACACATTACAGGAACAGATACATGGATGCCCACTATGTACAGACCCTACACAGCCATAATGGCCTGCACTATCCACTGCTGCCTCACACATCATACCCCACAGTTTGGCTACACACTACATGTGTGGCTATCACCAAGATAGTAGCACTATTGAGTAATGTCCCTGTGTGCTGTGACAGATTCTGCTGTATGTATGTATTCTGCTATATGCAACTGCCTGCATACAAGAGCATGGAGAGTGGAACCCTGTACAAACCATTAAAATCCACTGCAAGTTCTATTTTTATCAACAGACTGTGAGCAGTGTAGGTCTATTATAATCTTCTTTCTGTGATACTCCTACTGATTTTTCTGCTCTGCACACTACTGGACCCCTCCTTTCCTCCCATTTACTATAACAAATATATACATTTTTCCAAAACTTTGCATTTATTTTATATTCTTATATTTTATTTATCTTGTATATCACATTTCTTTTATATTCTTATATTTTATTCTCCCATTAATTGTAAGAAATATATACAGTTTCCTAAAGCTTTACATTTATTTTATATTCTACTTCCCTGATGCTCTACTAAATCTACCTTTGAATTCACACAGATAAACAGATACCTTTAGGTACTGACCTGGGCTAGCTGGGTGATTATTTTTCTCTTCTCACAGCTTTCTCCAAGTCCTGGTCCATAGCCTCACCCCTGTTTCTTGTTCTCCTAACATAATTCTAGTGTAAGTTTCCTAGTCCTGTCAAACCTGTTTTCTCTCAGCTTTCTCCAAGCCCTGTCTCTTAGCCACCCCTTCTCTCAGTCTCCTAACATAATCTTATTGTAAGCTTCCCAGCCCTGTCAATCCTGTCTATTCCCTCCCTCTTCCTCTTGAGAGTTTACTTATTCCTCCAATGAGCTGCACCACCATCTTTAAACACTAAAAACCTCTGCCTGACTACACTCTGTTTCTGTCTGTCCCACGGGCATCCCTCAGTAGTGTGCACTTACTGCATGTCCCTTTCTAAAACCCCTGGCATAACTACATTATTTTCCTACTTCTCAGTGAACTGCAACTCCCCAGTGGTGCATAAATAATAAAAAACAAACAGAAAGGTAACATTCAAACCAAAACATAAGCTGCCCTATTTCTGTAGTTGCTTACCTTCTCACTGATTATTTTCTGTTTGATGACTGCTGCTCCCCCCTGGCTAGACATGTTATGGAGTACCCTTATCATGAATTTCAGTATATGGTTATTGATCAAGTGCAACAAGACATTGGAAGTGAGCTTGCACATTAAGGTTAGAGGAGAGAGAATTATTGTGGCAACTAAGATTAAATGCCCAGGCTTCCCCAGGTCCAAATGAATACAGTTTCCTGAAGTGTGTATTAAAGTTTAAATCACTAGACAGATAATGACTGTGTTTTGTGTGTTTGCATATAGGTATATATATTTTTTTATAATCACACTTAATAGTGAATGTTTTATTTGATATTTTAGATGCAGTCATAACATTTGCATTGATAAGTGAATTTATGTGGAATGCAGCTTTAAGAATATCAGGAAGTGATGTCATGGTTACACATCCTATTTAAACTTGTGTGAATGAATGGTTGATGTCTGAAGATGTTTACTGAATGCAGTGGATGGAAGCACTACAATACATGTGTTTGTTAGAACTATCATCAACTTTTTTTGTTTTTGTATTTCTGTTATTATTTATTTGGCTGTCTACTGGTGCATTTCTGCATCAGAGTCCCAGATACGCTCCCATTTGTCACATTAGGTTTGATTTCACTCTGTCAGTGACAATCAGTATGTATTGCTGGAAACACCTGCTTTATTTAAGAACTGTTTGGCCTAGTGGGTTAGTGCAGTAGGCTGTAGTTGACAGGGGCCTGGGTTTGAAACATGGTAAGGGAGATTGTTTTATACATGTGCCTGACACTGTGAGAAACACATAGGATCATTAAGGCAGTTTCAAATTCATTTAAGCGAGTTTGCATAGTGCTGCATGACATGCCACCTTGAGGCATTCTGCTTAGCTCTGCGCAAACCCACACTAAAAGTTTAAAAGAAAAGAAAAAGGGGTGATAGAACAGTGGTGAAATGGGGGTAAGCAAGGGTAAAACATAGTGAAAGGCAGGTAGGGATGTGAAGGATGGATGTAGGAAAGGACCATAGCTTTCCATTTCTTGTAGTGCAACAGCTGTGCAGTTTGACAGATTTTATGGATGAATTTTGACCCTCAAACCTCAGAGAGAGTGTGAGGACAATATAAATGCATTGTCAAGCCAATTGGACCAAATTATTTATGTTCAGTGAACATGTGTGCAAAATGGAGAGCTATGTATGGGGTGATATTTATTTTTTTTTTTTTGTGGGACAGGTGCCTGTTTTTTTTTTTTTTTTTTTTTTAATAAGGAGAGAGTAGAATGTTGGGGAAGGGATATAGGTATGTGTTGGTAGGTAAGTTGAGTAGCAGAGGATGCAATTGCAGACAGACAAGACAGCAGATAGGGGTGGTGTGTGACACATGAGAAGGGTAAACATCTTGGATGGGGATGGTGTTTTTGAAGCCGAAGTGCATGTGCCTAAGGTTCCCACCCATGTGCAATCCACACGTCTCCTTCAATGCCCTGAAGGGGGCTGTGCTGAATGATGGGTGCCAGGGCCAGCAGGCCCTACCAGGCTGTCGAGTCTTCCCTCATTCTGGCACAGGTGATGTTTATAGCTCCTATTAACAATCCTGGGCACCATGGCCAGTAGTCGATCCTGGGTGACTCTGCCACTGCTCCCTGAGGGGAGAAGCCCCATCCCCTAGGCGGTTCCACCTGAAGGTGGTGCAGGGCCAGCAGAGGGGACACCACAGGCTTGGGTCCCAGGCATGCTGGGACCCAGTGCCACAGCCGGCTGAGGTAGGGTAGGCAGATTAGCAGGAAGTGGCCTACCCTGATGTTCTGTGGTTATGGAGGTGAAGCAATAAATTTAGGTTAGTTTTGCACAAAACCATATTTAGTAATAACATCATGCCAGAACATTGGAAATGGCCCCATTTCATTTCAATGCATTTTATGTGAAACACAACAATGAATAACAAAGCAGGCAGTATCTTAACAGCATGTCAGTAACATTTATGGCATATGGCCAACAGGATAGGTAATTCAACAAGATATGTTAATATGCAACCATTGTAATACATAGCAATAATAAAACACATGCCCGAAAATAAAGTTTGTGGAGCAACGTATAACAGTAAACCATAAACAATGCATAACAATAATAAATATTTGCAGATAATGGGTGGGGAGAGAGAGAGAAATACAGTCAATTAATACCATTATAGCCTATATAGTTGACAACAGTACTGCAATCTACTCTACAGGTCTGGCCTTTATATATATATGTGAAATTGGCCTATAGCTGCTGTAGCATGTGCATACCTCTCAAGCTATGTGCAGGGGACAGTACAGGCCAAGCACTAACAACTGCAGGTACACAACTACACAGAACACTTGCACATCAGGTGCACCTTTATAGCTACCAAGGTGTACTATGGGCTTATGTATTGTGACCTTGTTATTTACATACAACCTAAGCAGAGGTAGCCTAAACAAAATGACTGCTACAACAAAAAAACAAAATTTGCCACTAATTCACCCTACAGATCCCACCAATGCCAATGCCTCAAACAACTATCCTGGCTAGAATTTCCAAGCCTATTAACATTTAACCAACTTATAATAGCACACTAAATTCTCTATCAACCCCCCATAAAAAAACAGCCCTACAAGGATTATTACTCCACTATACCAGCAAATGTCCACTAAGAAGTACCAACAAAGCACTGGTTGAAATTTCTAAAAGTAAATATAACTCTAGGGACTCCATCTACACTAGTGTTGTCACTAAAACATGGAACTCACTTCCTCTAGATCTCTGAACACTGGATAACATATACAACTTTAAGAGCCTTCTTAAGTCTTATTTAGCCAACTCATTGATATGTTCATGGGTAAATCCTATCAATATCCTTACTTCATCCTCCTCTATTTCATCTCAAAGATATTCTCACATTGGACTACTAACCCTCAAATTATCAGTTAGAATGAATATTAGCACAATTTCTTCTGCATGCTATTATGTTATACTGTGTGTGATTACTGCTCTATGTATTATATATACACTGTATGCAGACACTTCACTCTGTTATCTTTTACTGTATCTATAACTTTGTGTAGCTACAAATATGTGGTGATAATGTTACCAGTACTTGAAATCTTTATATTGCCTGTATAACTTTGTCCAAACATTTTTGTGTCACAGTGCTACTGTTACTATTTTACACATTCTTTATTCTTTATTCTAATACCGTGTTTAGCTTTTCTCCTCAGGCCTCCACTGAAAATAGGCAACCCTGCCCAGTTGGACATTTCCCGGTAAACAAATGTAAAATAAATAAATAAAATAAATAAAATAAAATATGAGGATAATACAGCTGTGAAAGAGAGAATATACAACTTGGGAGGTTGGTGTAATGGTTAAGGTGTTCACCTTACAAACACAAGGTGCAGCATTTGATTCTCACATGGGGTAATTGCCTAGGCTTAAAATGGCCCAGAAGGGCAGTTAACCTAGTACTAACCTATGAATCTATAAAGTTTGAGGCTTATGCACTGCTATGATGGCTTAGTGGTTAACTACTGTAAATATAGTGTGCAGGGTCCTGAGTTCAAGTTCTGTAAAGGCCGTTTATTTGTTGGGAGGGTGGCTTAATGGCTAAGGTGTTTGCCTTACAAACACAAGTTGCAGGGTTTGAGTCTCACAAGGGATACTTGGCTAGGCTTGAAATGGCTCACAAGGGAAGTTATCTTAGTACTAAACTATGAACCTATGAACTATGACAGCCTGACACTTGAGAGACATGTATGTGTATAGTACAGACAGTATACAATTATCATGCCTTAAGTGGCAGGCATGGGGATAGAACCCAATAGCAGTGACTGCAGTGGACATCCACATCAAATGTATTAATTGACTGCAGCAACCTTTAACACACACTCCAGGCCACTTGCATATTTTATTTATTTTATTTTATTTTATTATTATTAAACTTATTTCCTATTTTTTATGCTGTATTTTCACATTTCTGGTAATGATTGTAAGTCTGCGACATGTACACATGCAATAATGTACTCATAATATGGACTACCTCACCCATTTACCTGTACTTCCTATAGAGAGAATATCTATAAATATTACGTGACTGATACTGCAATATTTAGATCTACATAGCACTGGATTCAAACCCTGGTCTGTGTGTAGCAAAAATGTACTTCATACACAACATTTAGCAAACCGACCTACTGCTAATTACTGATTGACTGATATTTGCCTAAATCTCACCTGGCAGCAGAATATGACCTGCTAATAGTGGTACAGTTTTTTGCTTGACTGCAGTGACAGTTGAAGACATATGCATGACATTCAAGCATGAAAGATTACTACTTTGAATTCAGGTGTACACATTACATTGTTAGTGTGTTGAAATATCTGTGAAATCAAAAAAACAATATCTGATTATGGGTTTATTATTTGAAGTCTACAAATAGTACACTGTTATACCTGACTACAGCAGTGTACCTCATAGCCTGAATACTTGTAGCTGACATGCAAGGGGTGAAAACCAGACAATCTTGCTGTACACAATTTAACTTGGTGTTATTGCTGTTGCTTTAGGTGTCATTGCAGGCCAGTTGTCATGATTTCTTACAAAACAAGTCTGAACATATGCTTATTGCACAATTGACTTTATTAGACAGACCTTCATGCAGGTACTGATACTATTTAGTGTTTTTATTGCAGAAAAGTTTTAATAATTTATTTCTTGCAAAACAGCGCTACTTCTACAGTCATTGTGCAACAGACTTTATTAGGGAATGAAGAAGAACAAGCAAAGTACCTGGATAAATCTGGTGTAGAGCACAACAGTAGTAGATAAAATCCAGAAATCACAGCAAAACACCAGAACACACAGCCACAGGCTAAAAATATTAATTGGAAGTAGTAAAACAGTAGTAAGCGCTTTCACAATAAAATTGCTTCATCAGACTGCCATTAACAAAATGCACCAATTAGCTATAGTACTAAACAACCTATCAGTCCTATCCAATTAGTAGCAGCCAATAAAATCTTACAGTCAATCAAGCCATGTAAAAGCAACATCACTCATTAAAAATGGGGGGGGGATTATAAATCAATGCTTCAGCCTATGTGCCCGTAGAAAAGAATTCAATGTAACTGCATCATTTATTCTTGGTATTTTACCAGCCCCAAACTGAAGAATCCACTTTTGTTCAGCTGACTCTGTCCTATTCTTTATGTCACCCCCGGCGATGTTTTCAGTCACCACTTCTAACACAAAAAATCTAAACTTATGTTGTGGACCAAATTCTGTAACATATTTTGCTAATACACTACATTCTTTCCCATTCCTAATATCTCTAGTATGTTCTAAAATATACTCTTTAAAAGAGCAATTAGTCTTTCCAATATAATACACATGGCAGAAAACACAGTAGCTAAAGTATACTACATTGCAGGTCATGAAATCGGCATAAAACTTACAGTCAATTTGGAAATCCTCACTAGGGTGCCTATAGCTGGCTCCCACATGCATGTCTCTGTGAGTCAACAGAAAGCATTATTACTCATCGCTTGCTTTTCTTCCCATTGAACAAGACCTAAGTTGGCGTAGCTATGGGAACAATCTGTGTCCATAGCTATGCCAACCTTCTGAAGGTAGAACTAATCTTTTCTAATCATATCATCTGGTATACCAGGTCTGTGGATAATATATTTATTCTGTGGGGAGGCTCACTCCAACTACTTCATGAGTTTGTGGAATATTTGCAGAATATGACTTTTTTTTGAGATTTACTTGTCAGCACTCAAGAGAAGAAATACATTTTCTTGATGTGACTGTTAGGAAGAGAGATCTTGGATCTGTGAGTACCTGTTTATAGAGGAAACTTACATGTAAGAATGCCTTCTTACATAAAAGTATTATGCACCCCAGACATGTTGCTAGGAACGTGGTAAGAAAGCAGGTTTTGAGAATAGTGAGGTTGCACAGTGAGGATACCCAGATGAGGGTAGCACTACAAAAAATTAAAAGTGAGTTTCTACCTAGGGGTTACACAGTGACAGTTATACCACTGTATTGATCAGTGTCTTAAAGAGTGAGAATCCAAGGGTAGACCCTATTTTTCTGATGTAGTGAATACCAAGAATAAGAATCAGTGTACAAACTACAATAATATCAAAAATTCCACTGACATTCTCCAGTGATATCAATGTTTTCTGTCATATATTCAAGAAAAACTGGAATGTACAACAAGTGTCAGATCAGCTCAGGGATATAGTTGGAGATAAGTCCCTCTTTATCTTTAGGAATAATCTATCACTAAAGAGGCAACTTTGCAATAGACCTTATAAATATGGCACTTCTGTTGACTCACAGAGACTTGGGACTTATTCTTGTAGGGGATGCTCTGCGTGTAGTCCCATACATGTGGGACTCAGCTATAGGCACCCTAATGAGGGTTTCCAAATTGAGTGTAAGTTTTATGCCGATTGCAGGACCCACAATGTAATCTACTTTAGCTACTGTATGTACTGCCATGTGTATTATATCGGAAAGACTAATTGGTCTTTTAAAGAGCATATTTTAGAACATACTAGAGATATTAGGAATGGGAATGGAAGTAGTGCCTTAGTAAAACATGTTACAGAATTTGGTCCACAACATAAGTTTAGATTTTTTTGTGTTAGAAGTGGTGGCAGAAAACATCAGAGGAGGTGACATAAAGAATAAGACAGAGTCAACTGAACAAAGGTGGATTCTTCAGTTTGGGGCTTATAAAATACCAGGAATAAATGGTGCAGTTACATTGAAACCTTTCCTACAGACACATAGGCTGAAGCATTGATTTATAAATGCCCCCCCCCCCCCATTTTTCTCTTCTATGTTTTTTCATCCTTTTTAATGAGTGATGTTGCTTTTACATGGCTTGATTGATTGTAAGATTTTATTGACTGTTAGTAAATGGACAGGACTGATAGGTTGTTCAGTACTATATCTACTTGGTGTACTTTCTTAATTGCAGTCTGATGAAGCAATTTCATTGTGAAAGTGCTTACTACTGTTTTACTACTTCCAATTAAATATTTTTAGCCCATGGCTGTGTGTTCTGGTGTTTTGCTGTGATTTCTGGAATTTATTAGAGAAACTTTCAATCAGTTACTGCTATAATTTCATGTTTTGCTGTAAACAGTTGTTATTATGCAGGTGTTTCAACACAGATATAATTCTACAGTTATTGCACTACAAGCTTTTATTGCATATACTTTATTATGGTTAATGCTTTAGTCTTCCCTGCTTATGGCAGTATGCACTTCTTGCAGTATACGTGTAAGTCCACATTAATTGCAATACAATTTTTACTGTATATACCTAATCACAGTTACTGCTTTACTCCTTCTTGCTTATTTGGCTATAGATAGCCAACTACATCTGTACTCACCACACTCACAGAGCAAACTGGCTAAGTGCCCAGCATGCACCTCTATGTTGCGAGCCCTCACCTCTGCAGCTGTTGGGAGAAAACCACACCATTATGTATACCAGTTTAGCAGACATTCATGATTAGATATTGGTGAAATACAGGTAATGGTACTTACATAGATGTGGGACATTCCCAGCCTGAAGTTCTTGGACCCAGGTGTCCAAGAGAGCCCCTTTCCACCTTTTCAGGTCATCATGGTGGTGTTGACACTGCTCACCTGTGTGGGGGGATACCAGTTGCACTGGTGACGTCCTTTGCCAGCCAGTCCCAGGCCTCTGCCTTGCACTCAGAGCCCTGGTAACCTCCCTGCATCAGCCTGCCATTATGTTTTTTAACAAGGAGTCCAACCATGACCCTGGACTCCTGAATGCCCCAACACTGTGCCCAAAAGTATGAACCCTCACCAAAGCCTGCCATTCTATCCTTCAGAGTCAGACTTCTAACAGATTATGCTGTATTCCTGCCTATTAGGCCTAATATAGCCTGTTTTCCCACCCTTACATGCCATGGGGCAATATTTAAAAATGTGGCATGTCACTTAGTAGTGCACAAACCAGACCAGCTCAGCTGAGCATTGCTAAAACTCGTATACTTAGCAGTGCTTAGCAATGCACAAACCAGCTAAGCAGAGCCAAGCAGTGCATAAACAATTTCAGCCATTATTGGCTACAAAGACATGCATCTGGAGCATTTTCCCCCTGGGCCTCCTCTGAAAATTAGCTTTGTTCCAAGTCAAACTTTCCCAGTTAAAAAATGTTAAATAAATAAATAAATATTGTGTTTACGCAGTACTTAGCAGTGCTTAGACGGTCTTATCAGAGCTTAGCTGAGTGCAGCAGGCCAGTATTTAAAAATAATTTGCATAATTTCTGTTTTGAACATAAATGCTAACTTGCCCTCGCATGTATTCAGACCCTGCACCTACTGCACATGAGGCCATAAGTCTACCCATTTAGCTATGTGGATAACTGGAAATTTGCTGTACCTTTACATATACCTCTGAGCTACCATTAAGCTGTGCTGAGCACCATGGAGCACTGTGCTAACCTGCTCAGCTACGCTTAAACTTGACATTTACATAAATAATTAAAGACATCCGGTTTCTATTTTTAGATGTCTGGCATCTCTGCACTGCTTAGCACTGCTGTGCTCCATGCTCCCCCACCCAAACATGATTTAAAAAAAAAAAAATAAATTACATTGCTATACACCAACTGGACAGTGCAGGTAGTGTGTTACTCATCTGTAGACACAGTTAGCACCACACTCCCTACACTGATTCAGTAACCATGTCCCACAGTTTTCCCTCAGCAATGTGCGAGATTAATATGCATGGTGTGCTGCCAAGGGGGAACCATGTACACAGACGCAGTAACATTCCATGTAGGCTCTACACTATCCCTACATGGATTTTATTAAATCTAGGGGAGTACCTATTATATTTGTAATATATTGTAAACAGCTTGCATTACCTCAGCAACCACTCAGGTTACACACATCCTGTTAGCAGCATTTTATTCATCTAACTGAGAAATTCCATATGAAACCAAGGAGTTCCATCTGCATTGCTTGGTTGTTGAGATATTTGGAAAAATGTGAAAGTTATATCTGTATAAATTTATATCATAAAAGCAAAAGTTAATATCTCTTTACCTACACTAGACAGAGGTCAAATATTAATGCAGTTGAGTTTACTATTGTGCAAGCTTTAAGATGAAATGTTTTAAAACCATGTACATGTCATGGTTTTTGAAATATTGATGCAAATATGAACAACAATATTTGATGCCTAGAGGTGTCAGTGGGAGTTGACTGCAGATGCTCCTGGAGGAGACACTCTGATGTAATGAGTTAAAGATTGAACCAATACTAATTTCATAAACTTTAATCATAATTTGTCTTAGGAATGGAGGACCCCTGGAAAATGTGGAGAACCCATCCTTCAGAATACTAAAGTATGTGTTGCTTTGCATATTTTAAGTATAAGGGCCATTCAGTGACCTACAGGGGATGCAGTGAGCTTTTCAAAGGCTTCTTCCTCTGGAATACTCTGCCATTTTATCAATGTAATGTTTCAATATGTGGGAGAGAATATGTGATTTCCACGTACATTAGAGGAGAGAGCTAGCACTTGCACACTTTCTATGCAATTGCCTTTTTACTAGAGGTACCAGGTACCAGAAACTGCAACCACATTTCAATAAAGGATGCATCTGGTGAACTGGAAGGGGGGGGCATGAACTGAAAAGATTATCACTCCATCAACTGCCAGATGTTCTGTAATGCACAAGGCATAATTTACAATATGTGTGGAGGTGACCCAGGCAGTCTCCATGATTCCCATATATGACACACCAGAGACCTCTACAAAATGTTTGCAATGGGTGCCTTCCCACAAGGACATATACTGGGGGGTGTTGGATATGCGCTGGGACCTTGGATTATGGCTTCTATGAGAAAACTACACAGCCCCACTAAGCAAAGTTACAATACTTCACATGCACAGACTAGATCCATTACTGAGTAAGTGTTCAGGCTGCTCAAGTCATGGGCTCCCTGTCTGGGTACATCTCGAGATGCTCTGCAATATGCCCAGCCATCTCAAAATACTGACTGTGTGTGCCATCTTACATGATATGCTTAAAAATAACAGCTGTAGCAGGATGGCCCAGTACAGGGACCAGTTTCCAGCACCACAGGCAGTGTCAGCTGAGACAGATCATGGATTAAATGATGAACCATCAGCAGGGAAAGATCATGACAGATGGAAGTGGGCACAATATACAATGGCACAGGTTAAGAGGCAATGAATTGCCCTTACACTTACCACTTAATTAAAATAAGAGCTCAGGAGATACAAACAGTAACACTGATGCATGCAAACAACCAGACATTGCTTACCCATGCACTGTTTGACTACTGTGAACATCAACCATAGGTATCCTAAAGTTAGGATGCTCTCAGTAGCAGTAGAAAAGGTGTGTGACCAAAGTGTTATGAACAAGTACAACAATGCATAAACAGTCTAAGCATACCATAAAAAGGATGATGTATACACAGGAATATCATGACATAGACTGATATACACAGTAAATACAGACATTAAAAATGATGCATTCAGACAAAACATATTGTGCTTAGCTATGCATTTCCTGAACAATCTGTGCATCAGACTTAATCAGCTTATGTCAGACACCCCTCCAGAGGGCAGAGCACTTTCAGCATCATCTGTGCAGGTGTATAAGTAAGATAACCTGCGCAAGTATATATACAGAACAGAACTTAAGCAAAAGTTAAAACACAATAAATATTTGCAGTTATACAGTATAAAAATATACCTACTCTAGCATTACCTGCTCACTATGTACATAAAGCATAAATCCAGGGTACTTTCAGCATCATCTGCCCAAGTAGTTAAGCAAGCTATCCTACTCAGATACTACTAATACTACCACCTCACTACAGCTATCCTGCTCTACATTGCTAGCACATCAGTCTTGTATTTTTAATGTGAGGATGTTATGTTGCAGTGAGTTTCACTGCAGTGTATTGCATTGTGTGAGATGGTACCCTTTTCTCCACTGTGGTGTAATCATGAAGCTGGTATATGTCATATATATATTTTTTTTGTGGGTTCTATTTTTATGTTTTTTGACTCACCATTTTTAAAACTATGCATAATTGATGGCTTATAGGTAAAACCTAGTATTACGCTCCTACAGAAATTAAGCAGACTAAACACAAAGTTAAAATAATTATATATCCACAGGAAAATAAGACCTTGACTACCCATGCATTGGCTGACCACTCTGTGCAGCAGATTTAGGAAACCCTAATTCATAGATTGATCAAAGGGCATGGTGCTGTCATCATCAACATCACTGGAGGGAGTTACAAGAGGACACATCTGAAGCAAGAGAGATATGTAAGTGTGATAGATGAGTGAATAGCCATTATGCATTCTCAGGGCCAATGGGTCCAGATGCAAGCAAGTCCAATGTGATGTGTGTTTGTATGCGGTGTACTATGTGTGTGGGGTCTGCAGGGACACAGTCAGAATATTTGTGCCTGCTGTGTGCCATGTCATCCTGGACATGTGTGAGCCATCTATAGTAGAGGATCAAGTTCATCATGGAAGACCCCACCCAAGTGAACAACCTCTGCCAGGAGTTGTACTGATACTTCCATGACCATGGCTAGAATTCAGAATGCTACCTGAATATGATCAATGTGTTATGGATGAGCTATCATTACAGCCACATCCATTACCATGACCACCTGGGCAACCTTGTCTGGGTGTATACAAGGATGACCATGTCTGGGTGCAGGCACAGCCACCATTTATGTAAAAGTGCAAGTGTTAATACTGCAGGAGCAGGATCTGACACATCTAGATCTGCATTGGTTGACATTTGATGGATACTGACCTTGTGGATGCTGCCGTCCCCCAACAAATGCTCCAGACATGACACTGCATGGCACAGTATCTCTGTGAAGCCTACCTCTCAACCACACTGAATTCCTTGAAATGTACTGGTTGTGAAGGCAAAATAATGGAGGGCCCAAATTCCCAAGTGGCCCTTTTAATTGCTGAATTTCCCTTTTTTTTTAAATTTTTTTTGGGGGGGGGGGGTGTTGCTGATGTCATCGCAAGCAGAGGTGTGCACGATGACTTCAGCTTCATGAGCAGACTGCCAGCCTGTCAGAATTTGGCTGAGAACTCGAGGGGTTGTGTAGTCTCTCAGTTTAACTTTTTTCAGTATGGTAATGTGGTTCCAGCAGTCAGCAGATCAGAGTCAATGAATGGAGGAGATACAGAGCTGTGGAGAGGTTGACTCTCTCGAGTCTCGAGCAGGAAGCTGTTTTTTGTTTTAATTTAAATTAATTAGAGCAACCAAACCATTTATTAATTAAGTGCAGCAGTCAAGTTGCAAGAGTTAGACCAGTCTGTAATTCTATGTCTTCTCTTCTTAATCAGTGGCAGACTAGCAGTGCACACTGCAGAGAAGAAATGTAAAAATATATATATATCTTGACTACTTCCAGTTCTTTCTGGCACTTCCAGGTAAGGAAAAATAAGAAAGAATAAAAAGTGACTAAAGATATATATTCATCTTTAATCATATATGTAAGGTAGCTCATGCTGAGACATTCGGTAATTAAGTGCAGCATTCCAGCTGCAGAGATGGACCGGTCAGTGGCATAGCTCTCAATGCAGAAGAGATACATGCAAAAGATACATCATAATGGCAAATATAATGCAGAGCAGATTTAGAAAAACTTCAAGATTAAAACAAGCTCTACTGCAGGGTGTGAAGTGTGCTAAGTGCCAAAAGCATATGAAAGCCTCAGAGCTGTTAGGTTATTGGTTATATGCCTTTAGACTGTTGGTTACTGATATGTGTTTTGCTGTGTTTAGGTTTAAGGAATGCTGCCTTTATTGGATTTGCCGTGTTTATGTTTAAGGAATGCTGCCTTTATTGTAGCATTTGTGTTTTGCTTGGCTGAGGAGGTGAGCTTTTTAGCTCTTTCCTGAATTTTGGATAGGATGTCGATTCAGTTGTACCGACCTTCTGTCTCAAAAATGAATGAACTCTACCCTACCTCTCATAATGCAGAACAAATGTGCAAATGTGGAACACTTACTAACAGCTTTCTTACAACTTCAACTAAGCAGCTCATAGGATAGCTAAAATGTGGTATGTGTTACTTATGTAATAGTTATTTTAGTGAATTAATATGATTCAGCTCTATTTACCATTGGTATCAGTTAATAAATTGAATGTGTGGCAAACCCATTCAATATACGTGATCTTTTTAAGACCATTATGCATCTAACATTGCCTAGAGGTGATTTGAAAATTAATGAACTATAGTGTGAGCCTGAAGAATCAGGAAATGTGGCAAAAAAATTTAAATAACCTCATGTATTTCCTAATGAACAGCATGACTGGGTAAACTGATGCCGAAATTCACATTTTCATTGGTGTAGCCCCTTGCCAACTATGACCTGAAGGTGTTTCTGTCACAAAAGGAAGTAGGATCAATCAGCTAAAGTGATGAACTGCTAACCCATTACTGGTTAGTTTAGTGAAGTGCTGTGTTCTTTTAAAGCATTTGCTTCACAGTTATTTTTTCTTCTTCTCTATTTGTGTTGTATTTTTCTTTCTTTCTTTCTTTGCATACTGTGTTTGAATAGTTTATTACCACATCTGTGAGACTCAATGAAGCAGTAGCCTATATTTGGCATTTATATCATGTTATCGAAAGCCGATAACATCGAACACCATTTAATCGAACCTAAATAATCTAAAGCACACAATATCGAACATTCGGAACAGTGAATTTTTTCCCAGGGAACAAATTCGCTATTCCGAAACACATTCAGACAACACAGGCACACCAAAAAAACAGCAATCCACACACTTACACTTAAAATCATACATCTAACCCTACACTAAACTATACAAACACTACTATCTATCCACTTACCTTAACCCAACCATACCCTAAGGTCTGTCACTATCGCACACTCACCTTACCCACGCCCTAACCTTAACACTAACTCACTTAACCCACCCCTAACCCTAAACTCTGTCACCTTCACACACTCACCTCACCAGCGCCCTAACCCTAACTCATGTAACCAGCACCCTAAACCTAATGTCCACACAGTCACACACTTACCTGAACCCCCGTAACTTTCCACCACAGTGCTAAAAATAGTGAAGCCACAGAAACAGACAACCAAATTCTTTCCCTAGGAAAGAATTCGATGTTCTGCAGCTTCGCTATTTTTAGCGTTCGATGCATAGTGTTCAACATTGTGCCATTCGACGTTACCAGCTTTCGATAACATGATATAAACCCTATATTTGTGTCATAGTATGTGTTTGGAGGAGTTCATCAGTAGAATTTTTAAATCAAGATGGAAACATATGTACAAATATGTATTATTAGAATGTATTGAAGAGTATTTTCTTTCCGAGAAGAAGATTTAAAGCAACAACATAGAGCAGATGTCTGTTTTTTGGTTTATTATGTTCAAGGTTTTCAGAAAATGCCTTGGGGTGCCTCCACAACTTTTAAGATTCAATGTGACTGTGTTAGTCTTCTAAGCTGCTTTACGTGAAGTCTGCAGAAGAAAGCATAACACTTTGCTTGGATTTGCTAATAAGTGAAGCAGAGTAGTCTTGATTTTGTGCCTTTGTTCCCTCCCCCTCTTTATTTGGCTTTGTCCAGATTTCTTGCACTTGGAAGTTGAGAAGTATGACAAACACACCACAGCGATCCCAACAATATGCAGAAAACTACCACCACCAGCATTTTTTTTTTCAGGGGACAAGCCCCCTTGTACTCTATATCTGTGCCACCTCATACTAAGTTTGAGATCACTCAGCTGTGAAAAAGAGCATATTCATAATCCCCACTTGACCCTTTCTATTTCTCATAAAATTGTAATTTTGTTTCCTGGCAAATCACTGGCAGTTGGCAGATCTTTGAGGAGTGAGGACTGAAGTCAGAAAGTAACTATTGCAGAGTAGCAGAATTGGCAGCAGATGCAATTTGATTTTCAGACTTCAATTCTTCAGAAAAGTATGATATATAATGCAAAATATGTTATTTTGTCAACATTCTAAGTTTGGAAGTGCAATATTTAAGAAGCATCACTATTTTTATGCCTTTGTTTTGTCTGTTATTCTGACCTATTCAGCTGTTTTGTCTGCCAAGCAAAGACACTAAGGATTTTGTGTGGCCACCAAGGTTAGTGGGTCACATGTGCCTCCCCTCCCCCAAAGTTTTTTGAATTTATTATATTTATTATTTATATTTATTATATTTCTGAAATATATACAAGCATTGGTTTTTACACTTCCTAATTTTGGGTTTCAGTTTATGTGTTTCCCTAAATATAGTTATAATGCTTTTGTCCTGGTTATAGTTTGTGTTATTTAATATTAGCATAAAAGCAGTTAATTCTATTTTCTATGAAAGAAAATTGTATTTTCGTTTTCCACAAGTTCAAAGTTTGATATAAGTTCAAATATTAATATTAATATTAATAAAACACTATTTTGTTTATTTTGTGTTTTAGTATTTTGTCTGTTTTTCAATTTATGTTTAAAAGTTGGTATCCCACAACTCTATTGGAGTGGGTGGGGTTACATAATTCTGTATGCAAATTTTATGTTAATCAGTGTACAGGCTTTTGGCCAGCTGTACCTGTTTTTCATGGGCCTTTCTCCAGATTTGTTTATGATTCCAGTTTGAGAGGTATGCTGTGAAAACAACAAAAAGAAAAAACAAACAAAAAAAAAATATCCATAACACCAATACCAAAATACTCAACCTCACAAGCAAATGCTATGATGTCACTAAGTATTAAACATAAGTGATACGTGTAACTATGCCTGTACCCTGTGCAGGTGGTCATTATACCTCAATACCAAGTGCTCATAGATACAATAGTTGATATGAGTAGCATAAGTGTATAAGTGACTATCAGATTGAAAAGCAGACATGATAAATATTTGAATGGCATACCTGAGACACCAATAGTAGAAATCCTGTGAGGCTGCTCCTCCTCTGCCACAACATCCAGCACTGCACTGAGAAACCATTAAGAGCGGACAAGATCCCTGACAGATAAAAATAATTCTTCTGTCTTGATGAGTGGTGGTTCAGTAGACACTCCACAACCAGTAGCCTTCAGCTCCCATTTCACAGCCTGTACCCTGAGCTTGGCTTTATGAATCATGGCATTGGTCCTATGGCTGATGCTTGAGTACATATGGCCCTGGCCACCAAAAGTACTGCCATCCTTGACCACTTGTCACCAGACATGGTCATTGAATGGCTTGATGGAGGAGCATAAATCAAGGAGGCATCCACGAAGGAGACAGAGGGTCTATAGTATGAACTCATTCACAACATCTGAGAAACAAGGCTTCCATGACTATGAACACTTCTTACTTTTAGGTATGGAACAAAATATATCAATATGCAGATAGTGAGTAGCATAGTCAAGTGTAACAAAAATATACCTGCACCCTCAAAAAAAACATGCAGAAACACAATTCTGAACTTAGGTATAACCTATGGGAATAGATCAAGCACCATAATATTCATATGCATTCCCTCCATTAACAACTACAGAAGACAATAAACAATACCAGATGCACGACTGCACAACTAACAAACAGAAAAAAAAAATCATCATAAAGAGAGCAACAACATGAAGAATGTAAGAAAAGCTTACATAACTCACTCAGTTTGCATGTTGCCTGACCCACCTAAATTAGATTTCATATTACATGAACAGATTTCATTGAAACACTGCAGGTAGACAACAGATTGCAAATATTTGTCATCATACTAAAAATGAGCAGTGGTATGGAGGAATAGATACATTGTAATATTTTCCTGAGAGAAACCCTCCCTAGTCCTGTAGTGAACATTTTATAAGTTCCTCAGTGCTGCGAAACAAGCAATCTTCTCTAGCACGATGGAAGAACTATAGCCCACATCTTACATATAAGATAGCTACCTTTGGGCATGTGAAATGTTTCAATTATCTCTCCATTCATTAACCTAGCACAAATTACTATGGTGATAAACATCATGCTGGTTTCTACATGCCAAGAAGCACAAGAATGAGGATTAAGTGATCCTGATATAACAGTGTCAGTGGCACACCAGGTAACACACTTGCATTTAGTGCAGAAGTCTGTGGTTTCTATTCTCACAGCAAACAGATCAATTACTAACACTGCAATGCAGTATAAGGAGTGTCCTGACTGTGTCATCCTTTGGATGGTAGGTTAAACTGACACCCCCTCTGCTAGCGTTGGTGGTAGCTCAGGTGGATGTAAAAGATCCAATGGCTCCTATCGAAAAGAGTAGGGATATTTTATTTATATGCAAAACATAATTTTTATTTACAATATATTTACATATTCACAAATATTTACAAATGTACAAATATATACATAAACAAGTATATTTATACATATTCATAATTTTTCTTACACTCATATTACATTTTCATTTCTATTTGACTATCACTCCTATTTCCATAACCACTGTCTGATTTTACTTAATATTGATGTTAAAATCAATTGCCCATTAAACATGATTTCATTTATTCTTTCTTTCCATATAACCTATATGACATAAAATAACTTTCATCTATTCCTTTAACATATTATTTACATTTATTCTTATAATATCCATGTTTATTTTATCTACTTTTTTATATCTTCAGAAAAAAATATTCTTTACATAGTTTTCCCCATAACTTTTTTAGCATTTTACATTTCAACAGCTTATGTACAATAGTTTCTTTTCCTTGATGACGTAAACATATTTGATCACTTTTCTTGTTATGTGACATATTTCCTATTACTGGTAACTTAACTGTTACCAGTATCCACAAAAAATCTTGACATTCTACTTTCTGATTCCACTATTTTTTTATTTTTATAGTGGTAATTTTTTTTCATCTATTCAATTCTCTCATGGTTTTACATAGTAATGTTTTGTCATTACTTATTTATTCATTTTAACACTTTTGTAAAGATTTATGAAGCAGCATATACAACTAGGTTTATTAACCATAAGCCGCTTTCCTCTTTATTTACATACACAACTCCTCTTTTCCTTGGTTTAATGTAAACCCCATATAAATTAAAATAGGGGTCTATATCATCTAATCAATGAGGCATTACATTGTATGCCTCTTCATCGACCCTTAAAGAGTGAAGTGGCAGTTATGTGGACAGCCAAATCAGCAAAGTTTTCCTTGGGAAAAAAATTGCTTGGCCATCAGCATGAATTTGCCCCTTTCCCCACTGTAGTGCGATCTCAGAGTTGGTATATTTAGTTAGCGGGTATGAGGGCAAAGTTCCGCACATTGGGGGGTGTGGGGGTGAAGCCCTTTAGTTTGAGGTGTTGTTAGGGATGTTTCATTTTTGACTGGATCAGTGATTTTTTTCCCTAGGAAAAAAATTGATTTGGCCGTTCACTTAATTGTCGGTTTGCTCTTTAGGGGTCATTGAAGAGGCATTCACTGTAATGCCTGTTTGATTAGATAATATAGACCCTGAAAATAGATGTCTGCACTAATTCCTTTTCAAATACTGTTGGCAACATAAATACACTTGCTAAGTATATTTTCCCATTAGTACTGAGTTTATTAAATAAACCTTTTTTTTTTTTGAATGATAATTTATGTTTTCCAGGTATGGCAGGTTTGTTTTATATTTTCTGTTGTTTTTCCCATTGAATTCTACTTACATCTTCATTCCCAAATTTTTTACCTAATACACACATTTCATTACTTGTAAAATATATACCCCCTATCTTTTCTACATCACCTAAACCTTTTCTTTTCTCTTTATTTAAAGATATCCCTATCACCTCTAGATACTCATTTGTGCAAATTTTACTTCTTTTATCCAAATTTTGTTTTTTGCAATTATTATACTGTCATCTGCATGTGTTAACAGAACTGGAATTCTTAACTATTCAGGTATTATATACCCCTCCTCCTTCATTTTGCAATTTATTATACATACTAACACATTAATAACTAATGCAGAGTTTTCAACTCATTGGACATCCCTGTCTTACACCACTCTTTGTATGCACCTCTTGGCTTAACCAATCATTTACAAGTCTTTTTACTTTATTATTCCTATATGCTGACATACATAATTTCCTAACTTTCTGACTTATATTATCTTCTTTCATTATTACCCATAAGATTTCATGTCCAATTGTATAAAATGTCTTATTAAGGTCTGCTATCATGATTTTTGCTTCTTCTTTTCTATTCATAATATCATTGACAATTTCTATTGCTATCATTAATGGCTCTTGACAGCCTTTTCATTTTATGCTATACTATACTATACTATACTATACTATACTATCTTTCTTTGACAATATTTTCCATTTTAGTTATAAATCTCTTTTCTATTATTTTCCTAAAGATCATTGTTCTCCATTTTTTTTAAATTGTCTTCTGTCTTCCTTCTTCAAAATGATTTTAAGTATTTCACTACATAATTCTTTATACATAAATCCTTCATTTAACCATTCATTCAAAATCTTTAAAAACTATATTTGCCAATCCATTAAATGTTTATACATTTTATATGATATTCCCTCTGATCCTGCAGCTGAATCTATATTTACTTGTCCTAATACTTTATCTAGTCCATATGAAGAACTCTCCTTTTCCAACTCCGTATTCTCTTTTTCTGTTAACTTTTTTACTTTCTGTTTTTTACTAACTTCTTTTTTCTTTAAATATTTCTTGTACATATTGTACTACACTATTCATAATCTTCCTCCCCCCACAAGCTCTTTCTATTTCTTCTTTTATATTTTTTATTTCTCGCATTACACTAACATCTTCCTTTACTGATCTGCTTAATCAATTTGATATTTCTTCTTCTCTTTTTCTTTGTAAAAATATCCAAGCTTATATAACAGTTATTACATTTTTTCATTATTTTTTTATATAATTCTATTTTTTGTCAAAGTACTTTCTATCATTATGTTCTAAATCTTCCAATGCATTGTTACATGTTTATATTTTTCTTTCTCTACTTTTCTTACATCAAATTGCCACTGTAGAAATTTTTTTATACTTTTCCTTAAATTTCCTTAACCAATCATTTACAAGTATTCTTACTTTATTATTCCTATACGCTGACATACATAATTTCCTAACTTTCTGACTTATATTATCTTCTTTCATTATTACCCATAAGATTTCATGTCCAATTGTATCAAATGCCTTATTAAGGTCTGCTATCATGATTTTTGCTTCTTCTTTTCTATTCATAATATCATTGACAATTTCTATTGCTATCATTAATGACTCTTGACAGCCTTTTCATTTTATGCTATACTATACTATACTATCTTTCTTTGACAATATTTTCCATTTTAGTTATAAATCTCTTTTCTATTATTTTCCTAAAGATCATTGTTCTCCATTTTTTTAAATTGTCTTCTGTCTTCCTTCTTCAAAATGATTTTAAGTATTTCACTACATAATTCTTTATACATAAATCCTTCATTTAACCATTCATTCAAAATCTTTAAAAACTATATTTGCCAATCCATTAAATGTTTATACATTTTATATGATATTCTCTCTGATCCTGCAGCTGAATCTATATTTACTTGTCCTAATACTTTATCTAGTCCATATGAAGAACTCTCCTTTTCCAACTCTGTATTCTCTTTTTCTGTTAACTTTTTTTACTTTCTATGTTCTTTACTAACTTCTTTTTTCTTTAAATATTTCTTGTACATATTGTACTACACTATTCATAATCTCCCCCCCCCACAAGCTCTTTCTCTTTCTTCTTTTATATTTTTTTATTTCTCGCATTACACTAACATCTTCCTTTACTGATCTGCTTAATCAATTTGATATTTCTTCTTCTCTTTTTCTTTGTAAAAATATCCAAGCTTATATAACAGTTATTGCATTTTTTCGTTATTTTTTCATATGATTCAATTTTTTTGTCAAAGTACTTTCTATCATTATGTTCTAAATCTTCCAATGCATCGTTACATGTTTATATTTTTTCTCTACTTTTCTTACATCATATTGCCACTGTAAAAACATTTTTTATAATTTTCCTTAAATATCATCCACTATTCAGACCAATTTTTATAAAATGTTCTCATAGTAATATGATCTTTCCATAAATGTATTCCTCATCTCTTTCTGTCTTTATTCCTTGCTTTTTCATTTATCCTTTTCATTCCTTTGCCTATTTTTTATTTATTGCTTGTTTTCCTTTATTTCCAGTCATATTGCAAGATGATATGAAAGTCCTGCTTCAACTATGTCCCCTTCTCTTATAACTAAAGCTTTTGGTACTATAAAATAAGCTATTTCAGTTCTATACATACACCTGTGGTAAGTCCATGAATTTTTGCACCAAAGTTTTAACTTATCACTTGTGACATTTTCTTATATCATTTCCTTTCTTTTTACACTTGTCTCTTAAATCACATTTAAAGTAACCAGTTATTCTAATATTCTTATTTATCATTACATAGTCTAAAATCTGATAAAAATAGCTTTCCCTTTATTTACAATTAGTATAAGCATATAATGTTATAATTCTATAGATACTTGTTCTTTCCATTTTTAATCTACAATGGGTAATCTTCCCATTTTTGCTAAAGTTATATGGATGTTCATGCTGTGATCAATAAATTAAAATATTGTTTAATAAAGTTATAATTACAGAAGTTTAATAAAGATCATCAAATGACATTTGGTGTGGTGTTTTTATTAGAAGGGGACCAGAACACACATGATTTATGATGTCCCCAGTAGTTTATGACATTCCTGTTCCACTCCACATTTATCATGCTTGGTACATGTATATTTTTTTTCTTCTTCTACTACTTTTAATACAATATTACAATCCCATCCACCAGTCCATAAACACCTTCTTTCATAAACTTTTGTAATGTCCAGTACTTCTTTGCATAAAGTTTTCAAATGTCCTTTCAAAGTCTCTCTTACCACATCTGTTCAAAACTGTACATGAATTTTCTTTTTTGTTTCCCTGTAAATACTTTTATCACATAAAAATTACATTCATTACAGTCTTTCTGTATTTCATATTCTCTAAGCATAATTTTCATTGAAAAAACAGTCTCAAATATAATGTCACAAAATGTCTCTTTGTTAATAAGTTTAAATTATTTTACCTCATATGCATTTACACACAAAGGAATTATTAAATTACCCCACACTTCATAGCTATCCATTTCATTGATTTATTTACCTTGAATACTTCCCATATATTTCTGTTTTTCATTTTCTTCTGCCTTTTTTTTCTGCTACTCCCCTTTTGTCTTATTTTACTTTATCTGCATGTGTTTTCTTTTCCATCTCACCACTATTCATCAGGATTGTTTCTGCAGCCTTAGTTTGCATTTTCTCTAGAATGTCCCCCAGAAAAATGTCTCTTTCATTTTCTGTCTCACAATGCATTACCATTTTTTGAGTAAATCATCCCACAATCCCTCTGACAACAGGGTTGTAATTATACATCCATCATTTGCAGACTCATTTCCATCTCACATATTTCTTTGAAACATCTCCCCACAATCCTGCACACATCATCCTGTCTTGATATTGCCTTTCTCCTTCATTTCCCTCACCACTGCATTATCTCCTTCTCTCTCCATCTGCATCCCTATTTCTCCAGGCTGCTTATGTGCCTGAAACTGAAACAGGAAGTGTTCATGCAGAATGAGTCCCACTCACAACAACGCTGTGTAGGGGGAGTTCCCTGATGCCCTGACAAAATTTCTCCTAATTTTATAAATACCACCTTAGGTCTCCCCTGAAAAGATGCTACTAGCCTAGTGGGACTAACCCAGTCAACAAAGAATAAATAAGTAAATAAGGCTTTTGCCTACCTATCTAATACCTTAAAAGTGTCCCTCATTAGTAGTACTGGTGTGTCAATGATGTCATTAAGATCCATGATGATGAAGAATCACACTCTGAAAGGGTGTGTCAGACAAGTAACTCTTATAAATGCATTTAAGCTATACTCATGTTTAAATATGACTGAACCTTGATCAGCATACAATTCCAATAATTTAAAATCTATGTGAGGTGGTTATGCACAGATCTCAGACATGGGATAAAGATGCATAGCAATGTAAATTATATCCACTATACTGTGAATGTGACATAAAACTAATGCATATATGCACCTTACAAAACATTGTATGTTTATGCCATGATTTAAGACATTTCTTGAACAAAGGTAATCAAATTAAGTAATGCAAAACAATTTTATGAGTGAGTCTGCATTGTAGAGTTTCAATGCTCACATTCATTATTATCCTCATGTGTCCAATAATTCCAGTAATACAACTTTGTCAAGTAAGCAAAAAAATGTCTGATAGCATCACTACAGTGAAACATGATTGCCCGTTTTAGAAGTAGAATGACCTGGATATTTATTTATTTTATTAGAATTTTATTTTATTTATTTAATATCTGTTAACAGGGAAAGCCCGTCTTGGAACTAAGCCAATTTTCAGTTGAGGCCCAGGGAGAAACACTCCAGGCACATGTCTTTGTAATGTGGGAGGAAACCAAAGCAACTGGAGGAAACCCACACAAATGCAGGGAGGACATGCAGAATCCACACAGATTTATTTTTCAGTCTTCTTCTTATTTAACTGTTCATGTGGCTCAACCTATTCCTGATTCCAATGTTCCATTGTAATGCCATAGATGCAGTCTTCAAATCTTGTGCAAGTGTTGTCTGAATGAAAACGTGATAATTAGTGCATACATTTTACTTGCTGAAACTCACAAAGTTGACAAATCATTGCACTGTATTCTATCCAAATATTTTTCTTTATCCATTGCACGGCATTTGTCTTTGCACATCAGTGATGGACATCAATGCTCCTTAGGAAAAGATAGTTCATATTTTATGGTAAAAATTCACAAATGAATTTGGCATTTGCAAAGTCTTAGTAATCTGTCACACAAGCAAGACTGGAGTCAGTTCACCCCACTAAGCATACTGGACATTAATGAACTCCGAAAATGGCTTTATCTGTAATTGCCTTTATAGCTTCACATACTAATGAAGTCTATATTGAATGACAAAGCAATAGATGTAGCATTTAAATTTAACTAAGGGATAGTATACCAGTATTATTTTTCATATGAACATTTCTATTTTACATTTTATATTCCCTAAACCTTCTACAACCACACACGCAATTTTTAAAGGCAATGTTCAAATATTCTTCTTCTCTGTGGATAAGAAACCTGATAATGTTACCTATGTGTCTCCCAGAGTGGTCAAATAAACAACAACAACAATGATAATAATAATAATAATAATAATAATAATAATATATGCTACATTTGCAAAAAATATGAGAAAACATAACTTGTCAGGTACTCTGATAGTTGAATATGTAGGGGATATTAAATAGTTTAGAAAGCATGTAGTCACACTACTTCAGTAACATGTCTGAATATTATCATGTGAAAATCTTCCTGGGATATGATGGGTGCATACCCCCTCATGTACAGTCTGTATGGTTCTGACCTGTCCTCACCTTAAATAATAATAATAATAATAATAATAATAATAATAATAATAATAATAATAATAATAATAATATCTAAAGCACAATCACATCACACACATGGACAACAACTGTCTTGTAAACTAGAAGTGAGACTCTTGTGCTCATGTTTTGTACAACAGCTGTCAGTGGTCAGTGATGACTATATAAAAATGGCACTTCTAATCCTGTGGCAAAAACTCAAAAAAAAAAAAACGATTACGAATGCAATAATACTTTGCCAGTGGATACGCATTTTAGCTTGATATTTGAACACATCAATTAATTCAAGATATAAATATAATTAATGTAAGGAGAAAGCATGCCGTGTAAGAGTTCATCTGTCTCAGATTATTACTTATACAAAGGCACAGCATACAGTGAAAACTTTAAAGGCTTCTCATATATCACACGGGTCTTCATTTGAGTTTTACCATGTTAGCCTGCATATGTAGTACAGCAAACAGAATCATATTACATACATGAGAAGAAAAATAAATATGACTTGATCTTCATAATGATATATGCACATTACTACAATATACACTGCATAACTCCTGCTATATTTAAGATGTAGGCAATGTTATGCAAGCATATTCCCAGTCATGTACATGTTTGTGCTCCTCACCTTACACACCTGTAATATCAGGGTCTATATCATTTCTTCGAAAGCTTAGGTTGTCAGTTGCTTAATGATCAACACCTAAGTGCCAAAGTTTCAAAATCGCGAACAGCCATATATGCAAATTCTTTCCTCAGGAAAGAATTCACTAGGCTATCCGGAAATAAAATTAACTTTTCAACCTAACTATAGTGAGGGGCTTCACCCCCGACACCCCCCGACATGGGTGGCTGTGCCCCCCACACCCCCCTAACTAAACACACCACCACTGAGATCGCTCTACATTGGGGAAAGGACAAATCCCCGATAGCAGCAAAGCAAATTCTTTCCCAAGGAAAGAATTCTCTTATTTGGCCGTTCGCAATTTTGAAACTTTGACGCTTAGGTGTCGATCATTGAGCATTCGACAGCCTAAGCTGTCAAAGAAGTAATATAGACCATAATATCAGTGTCCTGTTGCATTATAGTTAATGCACAGAGTTCAGACATTCATGTCTCATTTTGTCATTTTGTCCTCATTAAAAATTATATCTGGAGGCTTATTCAAGGTGGCTCTATCCGGTCTCAGTACAAGCCTGAGGCTTGGAATAGTTTAGCCAAGAATGCCACTTGTGCTGTTGGTATCCCACAAATGGGAAAACTGCCATCACTATTGCAGTGACTTAAAAGGTAAAAACAGGAACTTCTTAGCTTAAGTATATGGCCAGATAATCATGCAATACCTTACAATGACAAGGCAACACACACAAGTATTCATCTTTTTATGTGTAGCTCCTGCTGAGATTCTGAGGTTGAAGGAAAATGAGAAGTGTAACAGGAGAGAATGTGATACCTCTGAGAGGCATGGTTGAAGTACAAATTCATGTATGAATGATTTTTAATAATACATTAGCAAGTATCCAGAAATCAGGCCATAAATTGTTATCAGACAACTACGTGAATATACATGCTCTGTATTTGCAAATCAAACAGACTTGTATAATCAGCTCTTGTAACTTTGAAATAGTCAATTGTTAGCTAAAGGCATATGGATATGGGTTCAATTCTGGACAAGTTGCCTAATATGCATTTTACGATTCAATGTTTGCCTTAGAAAACATGTAGTCAGGTCCAACACACATGTAATTAACTGTTATCCACAAATCAATTGAAAAATAATTAGACTTGCAGAATATGAGCTTTCTCTGTGTCACCTGGTGTAAGTGCAGTGAATATATGGTCAGAACACATGTCAGCCAGGGTTCAAATCTAGCAGACTCTACATTTTTGGGGAAAACATGCTAGGCTTAGAAAAGTCCCCAGGGTTGTTAACCTAGAAACAGTCTATGAACACATGAATGTTTAAAAGCTTGAGTCCCAGGAATATGATATCATTATTGTACTAGTAATATGTGTCCTCATATGTAGTCCAGCCCAATACAACTTTAATTAACTTTATCCATAAACCAGTTGTAAAATAATTAGAAGCTTTTGTAGAACGTTTCACATTGTGACAGCCAGGAATATGATAGCATTATTCTACCAGTAATTTATGGCCACACATGTCCATGTGGAGATGTAAATAATCTTCAGATTGTGTGTGGAAAACCTAATGACTGTGACACAAGCATTACAGAATATTTGTGATATGTATATATATATATATATATATATATATATATATATATATATATATATATATATTTTTTATCTCTGCTGCTACTCTCTTTCTAACTATTATTTCTGCTTTTTTTTCCTTTCATCGTGCTTCAACATTTATCCCTGCTTCATCATGATCACTGGCACAGGGAGCCAGACTGACCACAGCAGCTTGGACCACCATCCCTCCGCAGATGGCTGCAATAACACCACCACCAGTAGTAGAGGCAACCAGCACTTATGGATCAAAACTTGGAAGCATTTCCTCCACATCAGATGCACTACCTGCTTCACCTTCATTGGGAAGTTCTACCCCAGGGAAAGGTGCAGTTATACTCATCTGGAGTAGTGGCAGTAGAGGTGGTGATTATGTCACTTGACAAGAGCTGACAGGGCTAGTGGAGCAAATTATGGAGAGGGGCCTCATTACCCACATTGGACATATGAAAATAATCCTACAGCACATTACCAAGTTGCTGCCTATTTCAGACCTGCTCGAGGTGTCTTCAACAATAGAAAGTAGTGACAGTTCTGAGTGTGAGGACAAGATTCCCACTGTTTTCACAATTGAAGAGGATGTCCCTCTGAAATCCCACATCTATCCCAAATAATGGTGTCCCACTCCCTCTTGAGGCCACCACAAAACCTGGCTGTCTTGTATGCCCTGTACATCTGTGTCTACTGCCTAAGCTACCCTAGAAACCTATGTCTGTTATCCTTAAATACACTTCTTAAAGTTCATCTCTCTCTTTAGAGAAAATAAAAGGGGGCCTGTCTCATTAAAAAAAAAAAAAACATAACTCTCCACTTTGCCTGTGTTTGCATAGTACACACCTGATATGGGCAAAATGGTCACATAACATTATTAAGATGCTATCATGCATCATTTATGATGTGAGTATCCATATTTTCCAGATTCTTTGTGCATATGCAATGGTGTCTTTTCTAGAAGTGGATAAGTATGGTCCTCTTTCACCGCCACCCTACACATTCCTTAATTGCTTACCCAGTGTCCAACAGACTGCTTGCTCCACATTTTCTCTGTTGTTCTATCAATGAACCCCATTTTACACTTGTAATCAAGTCAAAAAGAAGAAAAAGAAAAAGTGGGATTGTCAGAGAGATGAAGAAAGTAGACAGGAGTATAAGGAGATGAGGTGCATGGCAAAGAGAGAGGTGGTGAAGGATAAGGCATATGAAGAGTTGTATGAAAGGTTGGACACTAAGGAGGGAGAAAAGGCATGGACAGAGGGACCGAGTTAGGAAAGATGTGCAGCAGGTAAAGGTGATAAAGGATAATGAGGGAAACATACTCACAAGTGAGGACAGTGTGTTGAGCAGATGGAAAGAGTACGTTGAGGGGTTGATGAATGAAGAGAGTGAGAGGGAGAGAAGGTTGGATGATGTAGGGATAGTGATTCATGAAGTACAATGTATTAGCAAGGAGGAAGTAAGTATAGCTATGAAGAGGATGAAGAATGGAAAGGCTGTTGGCCCAGATGACATATCTGTGGAAGCATGGAGGTGTTTACGTGAAATGGTAGTGGAGTTTTTAACCAGATTGTTTAATGAAATCTTGAAAAGTGAGAGGATGCCTGAGGAATGGAGAAAAAAGTGTTCCGGTACCGATTTTTAAGAATAAGGGTGATGTGCAGAGCTGTAGTAACTACAGAGGGATTAACTTGATCAGTCACAGCATGAAGTTATGGGAAAAAGTAGTGTAAGCTAGGTTAAGAAGAGACATGATGATTAGTGATCAGCAGTATGGTTTCATACCAGGAAAGAGCACTACAGGTGCGATGTTTGCTCTGAGATTGTTGATGGAGAAGAACAGAGAATGTCAGAAGGAGTTGCATTGTGGTTTTGTAGACTTAGAGAAAGCATATGACAGGGTGCCTAGAGAGGAGTTGTGGTATTGTATGAGGAAGTCAGGAGTGTCAGAGAAGTATGTAAGAGTGGTACAGGATATGTACAAGGGTAGTGTCACAGCGGTGAGGTCTGTAGTGGGAGTGACAGATGCATTTAAGATGGAGGTGGGGTTACATCAAGTATCAGCTCTGAGCCCTTTCTTATTTGCAATGGTGATGGACAGGTTGACAGACGAGATCAGACAGGTGTCCCCATGGACTATGATGTTTGCAGATGACATTGTGATCTGTAGTGAGAGTAGGGAGCAGGTGGTGGAGGAGACCCTGGAGAGATGGAGATATACCCTAGAGAGAAGAGGAATGAAGGTCAGCAGGACTAAGATAGAATATATGTATGTGAATGAGAGGGAGGATAGAGGAATGGTGAGAATGCAAGGAGTAGAGGTGGCGAAGGTGGATGAGCTTAAATACTTGGGGTCAAAAGTTCAGAGTAACGGTGAGTGTGGAAGAGAGGTGAAGAAGAGAGTACAGGCAGGATGGAGTGGGTGGAGAAGAGTGTCAGGAGTTATTGTGACAGACGAGTACCTGTAAGAGTGAAAGGTAAGGTCTACAAGAGGGTAGTGAGACCAGCTAAATTATATGGGTTGGAGACAGTGTCATTGACAAAAAGGCAGGAGTTTGAGCTGGATGTGGCAGAGTTAAAGAAGTTAAGATTTGCACTGGGTGTGACGAGGGTGGACAGGATTAGGAATAAGTATATTAGAGGGTTAGCCCAGGTTGGAAGGTTTGGAGATAAAGCCAGACAGGCAAGATTACCTTGGTTTGGACATGTGCTGAAGAGGGATGCTGAGTGTATTGGGATAAAGATGCTAAGGATTAAGCTACCAGGTAACAGGAAAAGAGGAAGGCCTAAGATAAGGTTTATGGATGTGGTGAGAGAGGACATGCAGGTGGTTGGTGTGACAGAGCAAGATGCAGAGGACAGGAAGAAATGGAAACAGGTGATCTGCTGTGGCGACCCCTAATGGGAACAGCCGAAAGAAGATGATGAATCTAGTCAAAAAGAAAAAAAGATTCACAGGTAGCACACATGTTGACTGAAATGGCTTATAAATAGAAACCTATATTTCTGCACTCAGCATTACTATTAGTTTTCATCTCATAGTAAAAAAGTGAGAAAATTCCTGTGCAAGAATAAGACATTGCCATTGTTTGCTCAATTGAGCTAGGCAGCACTGTGCAGAAATACGTGATTCTGACTGAATGAAAATAAAATAAATTGATTATGCTATCTGTAAACAATATGGCACAAAATAGCTAATATGAAGAGTCTGTTCCACTGCACTTTGTGCACTGCTGCATGTAAGTGAGAGTGTCATTCTCCCACATTTTTCTTCCCAGCATCACACTGTGTTTTACTGACCTTGTACCATTACAAACATATTTGCAGACATATATCAATGACTCAAAAGGAATATCACTTGCATAAATGCCTTGTTTCTATCCTGCTATTGTATACATGTAACAGCAACTTGTCACTGATGAATGTACACAGTACTTAGTGTCAAAAATGGCTACTGAAGTGATATAGAGGCTATGACTTAAAATGCATAGGTTGGATTCCACTGTGTTACAGATATCCTTATCACCCACTATCATCCTACTGAATCTCTATGTCGACACCCTTATAATTTCTATTCTGAACACATCCATTACTAGTGACATGTCAGACACATGGCAGTACAAGTTCCTCTGTGACATCATCTCATAGAGCATTAATATGGATGATCTCAGTTACTTCATCAAGACATTCATTCCAGTAGTGTGCACTTAGTGTCAGTCTTGCATACATGTCATTCACTACCATGACATTTTATGTAATCTAACAAAGGTATCAATTCACATGCATGGACATAAGAATTTGAGAAGGACAAAACATTTCTCTTTCTGCATTTACTGTTGCACAATAGTTGAAAATGTGCAGCAATAGTAAGTAACAATCTATGTATTGTGATAAAAACAGATCAGAATTTTTCTTTGGCTTCATTCATAGGATGAACTTCGCAGAAATGTTCTCTTTATGCACAACAGGAAGCAATACTGAGTTCAGTAAAGTAGACAGTTATTATTTTAAAAATAACAGCTTCCATGGCTCAGAGTATTCCTGAAGTGATGTTTGAAATGTTAATGAGGAATTTTGCGGCTTGTGATCCAGCAACTATTGGTGGGTGTTTCACAAATTACATTGGACAGACTTTCATAAAGTTGTCACACTCCCTGGTACTGTGTGCTTTCTGTTAACTGTGTTATGACTTCTTCTGTGACATCAGTAGGTAGTGCACAGTTCTAGATAATGTGAGTTTAATAGATGGATATTCAAATTTGTCAGTATGTATATTGTATCAGTGTATAAAAAAAAAGAAACTGATCTCATGCAAGAATATCTTTCTCAACAGATGTGATCTGCCCAGGTCCCTCACATATTCCCTTATAAATAGTCTTTATGCATTCAAATACACTCATCATGTCATCCCTTCAATGATGTGCTTTATGGCTTTTTATGTGGCTTCAGTAACAAGTTCCCAGGTCTTGAAAGTATGACTTTGATAGGTAGGTGTTTGAATCTGTCAGTGTATGCCTCCGTGTGCAAAAAAAAAAAAAATCTGTGACATGAAATGCTGGCTTACTCAACAGACATGATATGTACAATTCAACCTAGTGGTAACACTTGAAAAACTTTGACTGCCTACATTTTTAAAGGCTTGCACCACATTTTAAGTGAGACAACATGCATTTAAACACTCTGCTCATTTTATTTCTTCAACTCTTCTACTTTCTGACAACTGTGTTATGACTTTTTTCTGTGGTGTCAGTAGCTAGTGCATAGGTTTAAAGAATATGAGTTAGATAGGTAGGTGTTCAAATCTGGCAGTATGTCCCTCATACCACTGTGTAAAATGAAACTGATGACATACAGGAATGGCTTTCTCAACAGGTGTGATGTGTGCAACTCTACCTAGTGGTAACACTTTCACAGGTGAAGTGTTTTGTTGCATCAAGTGGTGTACTCTCTTTTAATGGAGGCCATGTGCATTAAACACACTGCCAATGTTATCCCTTCAACTGCATGCTTCTTGATACCTATGTTTTGACTTCCCCTGTAGTATCAGCACCTAGTGCACAGGTCCAGAAAATATGAGTTAAATAGGTATTCAGATCTGGCAGCAGTGGGGCTGGTGACTTCAAATCAAAGGGGGGCTGCAGGAGACAGCTGAATGGGTGAGGTCAATGGGAAGGGGTGTGGCCAACTAGAACGGGGAGGAGCTATGCTCAAAACCACAAAAATTAAATATACTGCCCTGGGTGCCAAACTGTCATTAAGAGAGTCCAATCAAGACAAAATGAAGTGTAGAAGAATAAAAATATTTAAATGCATTGGCTGCATGACAGCTTAATATCTAGATGGAAACAAAAAAGGTTGTGAGGCATGAAAAAATAAATTACTTTTTTTAAATACATTAATGGAATGCCAGTCAAAATCAAGTATAAGAAAAACAAGCAGCACTCAACTCAAACCACTTCCTGCACTGCAGTTCTAATTATAATTTATATTCAGCTTTATTAAAGTACCAAGTAACATGCTGAAAGTAGAAATCTCTGATGCCCCCACTTGTAAAAATGTTCCTTATCCAAAAAGACCTACTGCCAGACATTTACTTGTTTCATGGGGAAAACATGATCAAAGTAAAAAATGAAAAGCAAACAAGAAATAAGCTCAAGATACATTGCTTAAAAGGATTACTGTACAGGTTATGGACCACACTAAAAGGATTACTGTACAGGTTATGGACCACACGATTGGCATTCTGTTTACGGGTAAAGCCTGCAGAGATGACTGGAAGTCTCCAAGTGTAATGAGACTCTTAAAATAATGTAATCCTGTCCTTTATTACAAATACTGGCATACGCATTTCAATATCCAAGGCTTATATATTATCTAGTTAAGTATTCTCTACATGGCAACAGAAAGGCTTTCAATATTGGCAATTCTTTAACAGTATGCTTATTAAAGCTTACTTGCATCTTGCAATCTCAGCCAAGCTTACCTAATGGTCATTAAAGTATTGCTACTTAAACACAGAGCAACAGACACTTTGAGTAATAAGCATAAATCAACAGTACAAAAAATATGACAGAAACCAGACCATTCTGTAAAAATCAAGGACAGATGAAAAGCCACTCTAGTACTTGTGTCTACCTTGGATGGAGGGGATACTCTGCACATTTACACTGCATAACTACTCCTTGCCTTACTTCGACACATCCAGAGTCACTACATGGGGGAGTGGGGTGCAACAAGTATGTCACAGTTTGAAATGTCTCTGGCTGACTTGTGATGGCCCTGACACATTTGTCATACCTATCAACCTCAGAGCAAGAAATCTGGACAAAGCCATACAAAGAAATGGGACAAAGGCCCAAAAATAAGGACAATTTTTAAAATATCGCTCTTATAAACTTAGAAAGATAATAGAGGTCTTGCATTAGTATGAATTTTCTGAACGGTATGAAATCTGAAACTCAAATGTCTGTCATTATTTTCTAACTTCAGTCTTTAATGATTTGTCACTAATTTGCCAAAAAAAACACAATTTTATGAAAAATGGACCAAAAATGTGATGTAAAAATATAAAATAGCAACACAATACAGCTGGGAACCTGTCAAAGAAGGGATACTTTAATATTAGTACTGCTAACTTGAGCAGCTGACATAATAAAAGAATCTACATGCGTTTCTGAAATAAAAGCAATCTAACTGATTATTACAGTTATTTCTTAATTATAAACCCTCCATGTTTTCTTCCAAAATTGTATTTTGCGGAGGGATAATTAGGGGAAGAGCAACATTTTGAGCCAAAATCAGGGACAGTTGAGAGGTTTGGCTATGCCTAATTCTATAAAGCAATTTATTTGCATGTACCTCTCAACCTGTTAATGCAATAAATCTGGACAAGGCCAAATATACTGGGGGAACATATACACAGTACTAAAAATTGCTCTTGTATAAACCGAGACAGTTGATAGAACAGGTCTTATTTTAGCATGCATTTTTCTGAAGGTTATGAAGTCTGAAACTCGGTGTGTCATTATTTAGTGGCTTAATTCCTAAATGATTTGCCAGAAAACCACAATTTTTATGAGGAACAAACCAAAAATAAGAAGCAAAAAATCTATTCATTCTTTGAAAATCTGGACAGTTGGGAGGTATGGTTCAGCTGGGGCTGCCTAAGTTTGCCGCCCTTCCCCCTCACAAAACCATGGTCGAATGGAGCCTCCCCCTGCAGCCATTCCAATGATCCATTACTTGGCTATTTCACTCCATTTACCATAAACACTAACATGCATACTGATTTACTTCTATGATGATTTGAACTTCATTTGAAAGTTTTATTTTGCATTTTACAGCACAAACACTAAGACATCTGCTAAACAAACTTGTCATTAAAACTTCTCTGCCATTGAAACTCACATTCATTGAAACAACATTGAAACCCACATTCAAAGAAAATACATTTTACCCGTGGCAGATAAAGATTAATTCTGGGCTGTTTTCAAATCATAGGCCCCTTGCATATGAAACATACATGTGCTCTTTGATGCACCTTCCTATTGCTTTGAACATTTTTACAGTAAACGTTGAAACAAAAGGCATGCACCAATGACAAAACTGCCCAATTCAGAACATTTCCATCATACAAGTCTACTCAAACTTCTACAGTCCACTATTATCAGTAAATATGCACAATTCTACAGTCCACCATTATCAGTACATATGCACAATCTCTGAAGTAGTAAAAAAGTCATCTAAATAATTCCACATTAAATAAATCTGTAATGAAGAGGTTGCTGCTAGCAATCACCTTTATATTTCATGGCTTCATCGAAAAATAAAGTGTCTGATGCCCCTGAGGAATAAATTGTCTAAATTACATTAAAAATAAGCTAGTAATATTGCAATAGGAAATGGATGGCAAACTGATAACAGGCTCATAGTTAGTTTCTTAACTTTCAGTACGGCAGCATTCACCCCTTATGGCAGTAGAACCAACAACCTTCTGCATCAAAAGCAAGTAAACAGCCTGCTGTGCTATTAGCAATGTGAACTGACTTAGCATAATCAGCACTAAACTTCTCTTCCCCTGCAGCTCTCAGCTCCTTGTAAAATCTATTCAATACTCAACTGCATCTCAACTTTGCAGCACAAGAAATCTGGAAAATGCCAAATTTATTGGGGTGGGTCAAACGGGCAAAAACCAGGGACACATTAAACATTGCTTGTATAATCTTGGAAAGCTGCTAGAATAAAACGATGTGTTACCACCATACATTTTACTGCCAAGGTCCCTGTGCAAAAGAGTCAGAACAACATACCACTATGCCAAATCACCTGCTTTGTGAAAGAAAAATGCTGTTACCACCATACATTTTACTGCCAAGGTCCCTTTGCAAAACAGTCAGAGCAACATACCACTACGCCAAATCAGCTGCTTTGTGAAAGAGAGGAAGACTGAAACTTAAATGACTATCATTTAATGAATTCAGTTCTCACCATAGCTGTCAACCTCTTAGCACAAAACACCTGGACAAACCCAGTAATGAGGGAATACAGCCCTCAAACATATTCAGTGAATTCGGTTCTTGACATAGCTGCCAACCTTAGCACAAAAAACCTGGACAAAGCCAATAACAGGGTAATACAGTCCCAAAAATAAGGACAAATTTCAAATAGTCATCTTATAAACTTAGAAAATTGCTATAATAAAAGGTTGTGTTACTATATATTTATTGCTAGAATAAAAATTTATTTTACTGTGTATTTTCTGAAGAATATGAAGTCTGAAATTCAAATGCCTGTCAATTTTACTTCTGATGGAAGAAAAACAATTTTCAGCAGAGGCCCAGGGAGAAATACTGTAGACACATGTCTTTGTAAAATGGCAGGACACCAGAGCAAATCCACACAAGATAAGATGCAGACTCCACACAGAAGGCACCCCAGCCAAGAATCAAACCAGAAAACCTATAGCTGTGAGGCAACAATACTGCCACTACACCATCAAATATGCAAGGAATTAAACATTCAGAAACCTGAAGTCTGAAATTCAAATGCCTGTCAATTGTATTTAACATTTGTTAATCAGGACAGTCTGACTTGGAACAAAAAAACAATTTTCAGCAGAGGCCCAGGAAGAAATAATGCAGACATGTCTTTGTAACATGGGAGGACACAAAAGCAAACCCACACAAACACAGGAAGAAGATACAGACCCCACAAAGACAGCACCCCAGCCAAGAATCAAACCTGAGAACCTGCAGCTGTGAGGCAACAATGCTACCACTGCACCATCAAATATCAAGCATTATAAACCACAGATATTATGAGGAACAGATCAGATCAAATATGTGGCAAAAATCTGCAATTTTTTTACAAATGGTGGTGGGTAGGGAATTCACCTCTTTAACACCTGCATACAAGGTGCAGGGTTCAAGCCTGAGGTATTCCCTACCACACCACCATGAGTCTAACCACCAGTATATTGCACCTGGGGCATTTTCATACACACACACACACACACACACACACACACACACACACACACACACACACACACACACACACACACACACACCCTTGCAGCAAACCACCATACATCCCTGTCCACATACACACACACACACATACACACACACACACACACACACACACACACACACACACACACACACACACACACACACACACTTGTAGCAAACCACCATACATCCCTGTCCACACACTTACCTGTAGTAGATCTTTCCCTGTAGCAAACCACCATAAATCCAAATCCCTGTCCGAGTAAGCTACGAAAACCCGCACAAATCCACACCAGACCCTGCCCATCGCGAGATCTTCCCCCGACGAGACTGCAGCAAACTCCAATCCACACCAGACCCTGCCCGTCGTGAGATCTTCCCCCAATGAGACTGCAGCAAATTCCAGACTGCTGACATTGCAGTCCGACCCTGACGCGAGTTCCAGGACAGTCTATGCAGTTTAAAACTGCATAGACTTCTGGGAGCTCCGTTCTGCATGTTTCCCAGTCAGGACTGCTGCTGAGACAATCTGTGCATGCTCCAGACTGTCTCAGCAGCAGTCCGGACTGGTGTGCATGTACGAAAGTCTGCAATTTTTTTAATTTATTTTTTTCTTTTTATTTCTTTATTTTACAGTTGAGGGGGCTGCAGTCCAGCAGTCCAATAGCACGGGCCACCCCTGTCTGGCAGTACATATCTCATATCAGTATGTGCAAACAGCAGTTGCTGTCATAGAAGCATTGTTTCCTAATTAGATATGATGTGAGGCATTTTATTGGTCTATGATCGGTAGAGGATTTTGATCCCCTAATTGCTACACACACTTGTAAGTATGACTAGCTTAATCATGTGCATTTTTGTATCTTCTGCCTCATGACTGTTAGCACAAAGCAACATCTTTATTCATCAGTGAGAAATAGTAATACTAATTTTGTGTTGTAAGGTAAAAACTAATGATAATTTGACTTTGGCCACAATGTTATGCTGACTGTCACTCAATGGAGCTTAGTCTCTACACACTAAGAAAACCAATAGAGATATAAGCATGTGTAGACATTTGTTATGTTAACTGTTACAGCCTCCACAGGCTATTGTAACCCTGATGTGATCAGCCTCCACAGGCTATTGTAACCCTGATGTGATACTCAAATTGTCTGCAAGGTATGTTGAGGGCTGTGATCCACCAGTTACTGATGGTTGTCCCACAATGTTCATTTGTCAATCTTATATAATGTTGTTTCACTTCCTTCAAAGCTATTGTGTTTAGCAACTGTTGCACAAATAGTTTTGTGACATCACTATCTGACTGCACTCACTGATTATAAACCTTTGGGTTTCTGACTTCATACCCTTTAGAAATTGCATGCTAATGTGACAACTGTTATTCTATCTATTTTCACAATGCATTAGAGTAGTTGTCCCTAAAGCTTTGTCTTTGACCTCACATTATTTGTGTATTTGTCCAGAATTCTAACATTGAGCGATGTGCCCATGAATAATTCAAACAATCTTAAATGTCCATATTGTCCTACAATTCTAATGGTGAACCTTTCCATGACTGTTAGCTTATGCAAACCACATTGAAGTAATGGTCATCCTCTCCATAATTTCTATCAGTGAATTTTATACCATCATTCAAAGTCTGGCTGCTGCTAGGCTTTTCTTTGCTCATGTTTTCTTAATTATCTGATGCTGTTAATTACATCCTCGCTACATGTATGTGCTCATGCACTTGCTTTGGATAACGCAGTCTGCTGTGCACCTTCACTTCTTTAAATATAGTATCTTACCACAATGTGGTCACAAGCCTGTGCTGTGGCCTCATGGTGAGCTTCTTTATCATATTATGTGCCTTGGCTGTATTCATACATGATTAGCACTGCTGCTCATAATGCTGTGATGGTAAACCATTAAATAACAAAGAATAACCGCGAAACTGGAACCACACCAACGTATTTTAATTTAATGCTTTCATCTTGACAATGCAAAATACTTCGTCGGAATCTAGAATTTTGCATTCTCAAGATGGAAGTGCTAAATTAAAATACGTTGATGTGGTTCCAGTTTTGTGGATATTCTTTGTTATTTACTGGCTGGTATGTTTCATTTGTATTCTCAGTTTGTGCTTGATAGTAAATTATATTAATGGAGCCATAATGTGACCATGAAATTAATAAATCACTGGGCACATGATTGCAGTTGATCTATTTCATAGCCACATAGCAATCGTATGCAATCAGGAAATTCAGAGAAAAACATAAAGTAAAAAAATGAAAAGAGAAGGTTATAAGTGAGAATGAGTACTACATCCACAGTAAATGAAGAAATGAAATGTAACCCTGCAATGAATGGCTGCTCTGTAATGACTTGCATTTGAAGAGAAAGGCAGAAAGAACCTGAACATGCTTCAAAACTAAACACTGTATAACAAAATAGATCTAAACCAAAAACTATTTTTACATTGTTGAAATGACATGAATACTCTTAATGTATAAATGGAGGAGTGCATGTGTGTTTTTGTGTGTGTGTGTGTGTGTGTGTGTGTGTGTGTGTGTGTGTGTGTGTGTGTGTGTGTGTGTGGTTTATATGCTACTCCAATGCTCTACTGACGAGATATTTCATTATAAACTTATGATTTCAGATCTAAGTTTGGATGCTCATCTACTTTTCAATACACAAATATGATTAATACATTTAAAAAACTGAAATCAGCATCTTTATATTGGCAATCAGGCATATCATATGCAAATCTAGGTACTGTGTGTCACTTAAATGATAATGATTTGACCTATACGCATGTTTCTGGCTGATAGCTTTTTTTTTTCTTGAAGCATTGATATTTTTCTTGGTGAGAAGTTTAAGTATACAGAAAAATAGAGACACATAAGCATCATGCTAAGCTTGAAAGTCACAACCTTTATGAAAAAAGAGACATTCTTTTTGTCAACTTATGTTCAGATATTCTTTACCTGCTGCCCTCCAGTGGATTCTGAGAAAATCATTCCTTAGTTCAAGCTGATACATTTAATTTATAAATTTCTTTCAGATGAATACAAAGACCACAGGTCATCCACCCCATGTAAAAGGAAACCAAGAAGACATTTTTTGAATTGTGATCCACACCTGTATAAGATATTTACAAAAATACGTTCATATAGTTTAAGGCCATTATATTTCAACAAAGATGGCATACAGTCTCTCCTGTTCTGCGAATGACTTTCAACGATCATTTAAAAGACTCTTTCATCAGGAATACTTTAATGCCCAGCAGAGCCTGGCGTTTGCTGCCACTGCCCGCATGATCATGGATTATTCAGAAAAGGAAACGTTTTTGTTCTGGTATGCACACAAACTTACACAACAGAAGCATTCTATTCTTCAACAAAAGCACTCATGATATATGTTCTCTATCCCAGTCATACAATGCATCACCTTCAGCAAATTATAAGGGTGATTGCAACAAGCACAATGTTAGAAGAGTGGTAATACAATACAATGTTCCTCCTCACTACTCACATAATGAAGTAATATTCTTATGCATGTATTCAACTTTTTTTGATGGAACTACAGTGAGAAATTATTATGTACGCTATTCAGAATTAATCTTATTACATTCTGATTTTTTTGATGAAAGCTTCATTTTATTAATGCTCTATTTCTCATAGTGCAACTGCAGTATCCTGCATGACCTTTTTTTTGTATGCAGCTTGAAAATAAATATGGCTGTTTCACAATTTTATATTCTAATTGTAAGGTGGATTATTTAAAATTAAAATCTACAGTAATTCAAGACAAAAAAAGTGCACATTGGATGGTTCAACAAAAGTACATGATGAAGTCAGCATACAGCAAAAAATATAAAATATGAAGAACAATTACAGTCAAAGCATGTGAACAGTGTTCACAAAAGTAAAGATGCACAAAGAGTGATACACTGTACAAATGTATAGTGATATTTCAAAAACAAAACTACCCCCTGGATGATGTATAGTGATATTTCAAAAACAAACTACCCCCTGGATGATGTATAGTGATATTTCAAAAACAAACTACCCCCTGGATGAAAATACTGAAGGGGAATAATGCAGGTATATGTTGTCTAGGATGTTTGCGTTGCTAAACACAGGCACACACAGAGTATAAAGGTAAAGTCTTAAGGTTAGCACCGACAAGCTGTATTGGCATAGAAGAAGGTATCAGAATCTCTGTGGCTTGGTGCATGCAATCAGTATCTGTTGCACAGTTACCCTGCAAAAAAAAAAAAAAAATGTTGGGTAAGCAGTATTGCCAGGACAATGACCCATAGCTTTAAAGCACACTGGCAGAAGGGCCTAATGCTCAGCTTATTTAAGTTTGTGAATAATACAGATGAACAGTGAAACAGAAGAGATAAACAGCAACCGTTTATAATATGTGCATGCATGTAGGAGCAAGAAATGACTCTGGGTATAAGGTAAAGTTGATAGATCTCTTCATACCATCAATCATTCCATGTATCGTTGATCAGAGGTAATGCAGTCAGGTTTGAAGCAAAGTGGTATTTCAGGCAGGATGACACAGTCAGAGCAGAAGGTTATGTGTATGTCAATAAGAACAGCAGAGAAAACTGAAATGAGCTTCAGTAGTTGTGACCCAGTTGCAAAGTAAAGTCAGTCTTTACCCATTAGCCTTGCAATCTGAGTTTTTGATAGTGCAAAGGAGCAGCGGTATGCCATGCGTCTTCCTGAAATGTGGCGCAAGCTTTTTAAGGTGGAACCGGTTTTAGACACACAAAAGTCTGTGGAAGGTGAATTCATCAGCATGAGACAAGAACACAATTGACTTTAGCATGGCATACATCTTTCTGAAATGGGGCACAAGGCTTTTAAGGTGGAACTAGTTGTAGATATACAAATGTCTGTGGAGGGTGAATTCATCAGCATGAGACAAGAACACAATTGTTTATCTGTTTATATCTCTGCTCCTGTGACTCTTGCTTTGCATTAAGAGACTCTAGTCCAGATTATTTTCTTAGTTAATAATTAATAAAAAGGAAAGAAATAAAAAATGAGGTGTTCAGGGGAGGAGGTGGATGTTTTTCAACAAAGATTTAATCATCAAGCTTCATAATTAATTGCTATCGATTTTACCTTCACGTCATGAAGTGACAATTTTCTAATTCTGTACATGTCAGTATGAATAAACAAAAGTTTAACATGTGTGAAAATAACTATGAATGCAAGAATATCTTCGATTTTAGGGCCAGGGAGACATATCATAGTTACTCAATGAACACCTACACTTCTATAAGAATGATCCATTTTTTTTCACCACAAAGTTGCTACCATCTAGAACATTAAGTTTATGGGGACAGTCATGTGGACTGGCAATATTATATTTCAGCTGCATCCATCCAGAACTAGTAGGGCATGCTCTGGCATATGGGGTATTCTGCACATACAGCTGTTTTATTGTGGTACAATATCAAAGTAATTATAGTACTAAGGCAGAACATAGTTTGGAGATGGCAACTACTTATTCTGACAATAGTATCGATTTCTTCTGAGTATGAGAGAAATATAATAATGATATGAACCTACATAAGTATATTCAAAATGGAAAGAAGAAAATATTTAATGAATTAAATATTATGAAGTGTAAGTTGAAAATTAGAAAAGGTAGCATACAACATGCTTTCTAAGCTAAATGTGAACTCAAAATCAGTAAGAGACATCTACCTTGAATAGCAGAGTTCTCTTAAGATAAAACAGAACTTGAATATGTTTTCCTACATTTGTTTGCAAAATTCAAAAAGTCAAGTTGTCTTGAGTAGCCAGCTCTGAAAAGTATAACTCAAATACAATAAAAACACAGAATATATATATCTATATATATATCTATATATATATATATATATATATATATATATATATATATATCTATGGGATCCGTCAATACTTTCAAAGTTTCATTACTTCGAACCCCACTTCACAGAGCCCACTTGTTCGAAGTAGTGAAACTTCAAAAATTGACTTTGGCAGTCACACTACAGTGTGGAATGGGAATATTCCCTTTTCCCCGCTGTAGTGCGATCTTGAAGTTGGTATGCTTAAGTAGGGGGGTATGAGGGGCACAGCCCCCCACATGGGAGGTGCAGGGAGGCTTGCCCCCTGCAAAAAAAGTCTTAGTGTTTTGTTTTTTTTGGGTAGACCGGGGAACTAGACTTCAGCCAAAGTGCACTTTCATTTAAGTGGACTTTCGCTGAAGTGTAAGGTCTACTGCTCTATTTCGAAGAAGTGTATTTTCGATGTAGAGCAGTAGACCCATATATATATATATATATATATATATATATATATATATATATATATATATATATATAAGTGTGTGTGTGTGTGTGTGTGTGTGTGTGTGTGTGTGTGTGTGTGTGTGTGTGTGTGTAGAGAAAGGGAAAGAGAGAAACAGATACATATTTCAGGAGACATGCCCTCCCCACACCCTCCTAAATGATACATATATATATATATATATATATATATATATATATATATATATATATATATATATATATATATATAGACAGATAGAAATACAGTGGCTATAAAAAGTTTACACACCCCTGTTAAGATGCCAGGTTTTTGTGATATAAAAAATGAGGCCACAATAAATCACTCCAAACCTTTTCCCACCTTTAATTTAACCTACAATTCAATTGAAAAACAAACAAATCTGTAAGGGTAAAAATATAAAAAGTAAAAAGCATACAATACACTGGTTGCATGCGTGTGCACACCCTTAAACTAATAATTTGTTGTGTGCGCACACCCTTAAACTAATACTTTGTTGAAGCACCTTTTGATTTAATTACAGCATTCAGTCATCTTGGGTGCACAGCTGCCATCAATTAAAAAGACTGATTAACCCCAAATAAAGTTCAGCCATTTTAGTAGGATTTTCCTGAAATTTACTCAGCTGCCTGCTACAGCAAACGCTATGGTTCGCACAGAGCTTGTAAAGAATCAAAATGATCTCAGTGTTGAAAGGTTTCTTTCAGGAGAAGGGTACAAAATAATTTCCACAGCCTTGGATATACCATAGAACACAATGAAGACAGGCATCAAAAAGTGGACAAAATATGGGACAACAGTGATGTTGCAAAAAACTGGACATCCCTCCAAAACTGATGAAACAACAAGATGAAAACTAGTCAGGGAGGCTGCCAAGAGACCTACAGCAACACTGAAGGAGCTGCAGGAATTCCTGGCAAGTACTGGTTGTGTACTACATGTGACAACAATCTCCCGGATTCTCCATATGTCTGGACTATGGAGTAGGGTTGCAAGATGGAACCCTTTTCTTACACAGAAAAACATCCAGGCCCAGCTAAAATTTGCAAAACAATAACTCAAGTCTTCCAAAAAACATGTGGGAAAATTGTTATGATCTGATGAGACCAAGGTTGAACTTTTTGACCACAATTCCAAAAGGTATGTTTGGCGAAAAACAACACTTCGCATCACCAAAGGAACACCATCCCCAGGATGAAACATGGTTGTGGCAGAACCATGCTTTGGGGTTGCTTTAATTCAGCTGAAATTGGGGCTTTAGTCAATGTGGAGAGAATTAATAACTGTTCCAAATACAAGTCACTTTTTGCCCAAAACCTTCATGCATTTGCTATAAAGCTGAAGATGAAGAGGAATTTCACCTTTCAACATGACAATGACCCCAAGCATACCTCCAAATCAACAAAAGAATGGCTTCGCCAGAAGAAAATTTAAGAATGGCCCATCCAGAGCCCAGACCTAAAATCCAATAGAAAATCTGTGGGGTGACCTGAAGAGGGATTTGCACAAGAGATGCCCTCACAAGATTTGGAGCGCATTTGCAAGGAAGAGTGGGCAAATATTGCCAAGTCAAGATATGCCATGCTGATGGACTCCTACCCAAGAAGACTGTAATTAAATCAAAAGGTGCTTCAACAATGTATCAGTTTAAGGGTGTACCCATACAACAAAGTATTAGTTTAAGGGTGTGCACACTTAAGCAACCAGTGTATTGAATGTTTTTTTATTTTTTTAAATTTTAACCCTAACATATTAGTTTATTTTTTAATTGAATTGTACAGGCTATAGGTCACATTAAAGGTGGGAAAAGTTTTCAAAATGATTTATTGTGGTCTTATGTTTTATATCACAAAAAGCTGCCATTTTAACAGGGGTGTGTAAACTTTTTATATCCACTGTATATAGATAGATATAAATAATCAACTTGTTGAATAGAAATAGACAAACAGGAATGGGATATTTGATTGAAAATCAACTTATGATATATAGCAGCCTTTTTTTCTATGTAGGCTCTTGGCACACTTGCAGTCAGGAAATTTGCCCTTTCTACACTGTAGGTAGTGTGATCTCAAGGTACATAAAATTATCAGGGGTTTGTGGGAGATAGAGGAGGCCTTTTCCCATAAAAAAAAAAAAATGATAACTGTTTTGCTTTTTCTTCACTAAGCTGATGATGGAGCACTTGAGCTTGATAAACTGGAGTTTGATAATTTGACCCCAGGATTCATGAAGCTCGGTGCAAGGATGGCGTTAGCCTTGCGCCGACCGTGCAGCGTAGAGATGGTGCAGCAGCACCACATGCATATTAATGAAGGTACGCTGCAGCAACGTCCACGTGCACAGGAAATGTGCACGAGTGCAGGGGGCGCGTCTAAGCGCTGCATGGAGGCATGAACATGTCAGCTGCAGACGCGCAACCTAGAATGCTGACTAGTACAGCCTGCCTCTAATAGCAATCACTCCTGTCAGTGTCTGTGGATACTGAGATGTATGCAAAGCATACAAGACAGCTTCACAAACACCCATAATAAAAAGTAAACACAAAGGCACGTAGCTTAATATTGAGCCCCCATCCCTCGAACAAATAACATTTAAAACCCAGTGCCCATATTCCATTGTCATGTTGATTGTTATACCAAGTGGAAGCAAAACACAGTATGTTTGCATGCCGCTGCCCTTTGCTAAGCCTAGCCCAATGTTTAGGGTTACCATCTGTCCCACTTTGTGAGGGACAGTCCCTCTCTGGGCAGTTGTGTCCTTACTAAATATATTACAAATGGCAAATGTCCTGCGATTGTAGGACATGATTATGTGCCATATTTTATGTAATAGTTCCATAATATAGTTAGTTCTGTATCTAAAATACCTAAATGATACAAGAAACAGAATAAGCAACTAAACTGCTACAAGAATCAGCTTTCACTTAGGCATAACAGTAAAGCACTATCCTGTGTACTGACCATGGGTATGTGTCGGCCTGCAAAATCTGATGTGTGTCCTGAAAACGTCCCACTTTGGCCAATTGAAAAGGTGGCAACCCTACCAATGGTCAGAGCATTCACTCAATAACTGCTCATTCGCATTCCACCTCGTGCTTGTCTGGATGGCCCAAAGATGAATGGGTATTACCCAGGTCTACCTAACATGTCATGAAAGATAAGTATTTGCGTATACCTATGTGCGTGAAGTACAGCATGTGGAAGATCAAATATGCTAGGGTTGTCCTCACAACCATATTGGTACAAGAGATTTGTAGAGTACACAATGTGTTCTGTTGTCTGTGCCATGGGCCATCAACCAGAGAAGGGATGGATGCTGTGTATGGAATATGGGGGGGGGGGGTGACGAGTAATGTAATAATTCGCCAAGGGGAGACTGGGTCGGATGTACAATAGGTGAACTGGAGGTGTACGAGGGAGCAGTGGGTGAATCAGAAAGGAAACCAAAGAACATATATTCACATCTGTAATACACCCTGACAGGCCATACTGCAGAACACAATCCCACAAACATATGAACAT